>NC_072428.2:37092307-37395384 GCF_028878055.3 Symphalangus syndactylus | reverse complement strand
CAGAAAGAGGCCTCCCAGTGGTGTGACTACAGCCCTCATCCAATTGTGGGATAAGTCCTATCACTCTTCACACATACCATTTGCTGTGATGCTGAATCTCAGATTGTCCAGAAGGGGGAGCTGAGAGAATATGTCCATATGTTCACAAGAAGCAGTACTGTGGTTATGAAATTGGTCCTGAGTTTTCATTTTCAATTGTTAGAGATTCAGGGGTCACACCCAACTGGATCAACATGTCATATAGTTCGGCTTAACCCATATTAATAAAAATGTTTTTTTTTCCACCACTGGCAACTGGAGAAAACAAAATCTAGTCACCTTTTCAGACCCTCTGACATTTAACGTTCTGGCTCCTAGTTACCTTTCTGTCTTCATTTATTACTATTCCAATTCTCCTATTTTCTGGGATCATCCTCCAAAACTCCACCCATGGCAGATATGGTTAATAGATCCCAGGATGTTGTCTCATTGAGCCTATCTTGGGCTTAAAAGTGAAATTCTTCTGAAAGCAGCATTTTGTAGACTTTGCAATCAGATGCAGCTGGCACAAGAGATGAAATCTCCACATGGTCTAATGTTTCCTAAATAGTTTCTGTGTCTGTGCCAACAATTACCATGAGACTCGATTGCATTTTCTTCTTTCCAACTCTTTTAGTTAAAAATCTTCTTGTCTTAAACTTACTCACCTTGAGGGATTATTAGGATGATCAAATAATCAAAAAAGATAGTTACCAGGAAATGGCCTTATTAGTGAGATGACGTGCTATGTTAAGACAGGGGCTGTCCTCCTCAAATTCCAACCTTTAAGTTTTTCCATCCATCACTAAACTTCCCTTCCTTTTCTCAGCTAGCTCTGAGGTAGTAGATACTGATCACAGACATCCTCTCTTTCCCTACTGCTGTAGGCTGGTGGAGGGCAGAGCTATATCTTGTCAACTTCTTTATTTCCCCAAGGTCAGAGCCTGGGCAAGTGTGTTTTGCCTATACTGCTACCTGCTGCATTCTCAATTAACTGGTTACTGGAGAGAAAGGGGCTGTGCATCCTCTGGAATTTCAATGTAATATTGACTAAAATCCCAGTGGACTCTGAATAACAGAGAGGTAGTGTAGGATAAGGTTGAATAAAATCATGTTGTAGTAGATGCAAACTGGCGTGGATCTCTAGCATAGAATGATTCTTTCAGGGGACAATTTTTACTACAGCTCTTTTTCTTTTTTTTCTTTTTTTTTGCTGCTAGTAATTGACCCTACTTATCCCATGAATTTCAAATATTTATTAAAGTTTATCACATTCACCAAGGTTTTGTGCAGTGCATTTGAGCGCTTGTTTGTGTGTGAGATTTGATGGAATTTAATTTCACATTTGGTTTAATATGTTGCAAATATCAGAAGGAGTAAGCATGGAATAGAGTCCATTTAACAAATAAAGACACAGAAATACACAGAGGTTAAAAAACTTGTCCAAGGTGGCAAACTAGCATCACCTGTTAGATGTTCTTTTTTTTTTCTGCCAACCATCCTGATTCTGGCATCCTGATTTTGCTCCATGTAGCTTCCAGCCTAACATCATCTTACCAGGTTCTTTTGTGTCTCTTCCCTTTTACTCTCTTCTTTCTCTTTTTCAGAAGCAAAACCTAATTATTTGCATTTTCTCCCCTTTATTCTACCCTCATTCATCTTTGGAGTCCATCCATCACTGAACTTGGATGGAACCACCAAACTATCTAGTTTGGGTTCTTCTTGACATCCATGTCTCCAGGGGTTCGCTTTCTTCTTTAAGTAGTTACTATCCTTGCCACATTTAATGAATATGTTTAAGCTTCCAGAAATCCTTCAAGGTAGAAGGCAGAGTGGTTAAAACCTGACAGTTTTCTGCACATGTTTTTGGAACATGACACCTGATGGTTGAGGTTGCTGAAGATGCACTCCAAAGATGGATGGGGGTAGAATAAAGGGGAGAAGATGGTGGTCCTTTTGGATTTTGGGTTGTGCCAACAAAACTGGCCAGTGCTTGAGGGGCATTTGCCCTAGGCAGTCGAACTTGCAGTCTCCATAAGATCCCTGTGTGGGGAAAGCAAGCTAAGTCCTGGTGTTGTACAACTCCAGGGGATGTCACCCACATTGTGGTCTATGTGAGTCCTGCCCCTGGATTTGTGCAGTGCACACCCTGTTGGGCAGCATGTGGTGGAACTGACTGAGGAGAGACCCTGTAAAGAGAAAAAGTCCACCTGTGGTCAGTACTTAAATGAAAGAGGAGACAGGGAAGAAAGGCCTAATACCACTACATGAGGTGCAGAAAAATAACTGAAATACTCCTTGATATGGTTTGGCTGTGTCCCTACCCAAAATCTCATCTTGAATTGTAATCCCCATAATCCCCACATGTCAAGGGAGAGACCAGGTGGGGGTAATTGAATCATGGGGGCATTTTCCCCCATGCTGTTTTCATGATAGTAAGTGAGTCTCACGAGATTTGATAGTTTTATAAGGGGCCCTTCCCCTTCACTCTGCCACTCTTCTCCCTGCTGCTTTGTGAAGAAGGTGCCTTGCTTTTCCTTCACCTTCTGCCATGATTGTAAGTTTCCTGAGGCCTCCCCAGCCATGCTGAACTGTGAATCAATTAAACCTCTTTCCTTTATGAATTACACAGCCTCAGGCGGTTCTTTATAGCAGCGTGAGAACAGACTAACACACTCTTTCAGAAATTGAAAGGGAATAATCAATCTGAGTCATACATTATTATACTGAGGCATCTATGTTATTAAAAGTATGAGTGTATAAAAGGCACTTTCCCGTGTATTTAATTTGTTCTCATTAAAAAATCTAAGATGGACCATACCATACGATGAGGAGGGAGGGTCAGGATGGTCTGTATGATTTGAAGAGGTTCTTTACTTCCATCCAGGGTTCAGGGTCATGCAAATATCGAGTTTCCTGGTGCAGTTTTTTAAGCAGTTAGCTGTTCCTTTACTTGAACTTCCAGACCACCCAGATTAGAACAACCCCACTTATTCTTGTTCTAATCTAAAAGCACATGATTATTAGGGCACCTGGCATTCTTTTTAGGAGCCTGAGAGCTCTGGAGGATGGAGTTTGTTTGCAAACTCTTCAGTGCTTGTAAGTGTTCCATGTACCTGATACCCACTATTTGTTCATTGGATTTGATGTAGCTCTGAATATTCTCTCCTGTTCAATGACTTCTGTTCCATGATTGTCTCTTCTGTGAAACAAATTTCTAGGCCATTTCTCTGTTTGATTTTCACTGGAGCTCTTATTAGTAACTTGCTTGATCTTCATTTCTCTTTCACTCAGACCGCTCCTCTCTGAGTCCTTCAAACTCACAGGACTGGGAAGGACCCCAGGAGCTCTTTAGATTCATATCTTTACAGATGAAGGAACTGAGTCCCAGAGGGTGGAAGTGACTTCTCCAAGCCCACACAGAGCCTGGGCCTAAGGTTCTCAGTCTGAGATTTTAGGCTCTTCCTGCCTTACTTTTTCCTCCGGTTCTTCCTCTCTGTCATTACCTCTTGTTTCATTCCACTCAACTCGGTTCTTCCCCTCTGTCATTACCTCTTGTTTCATTCCACTTAACTCGTGGCTGGAATTGACCCCAAAGTGGCAGCAGGGCCACAAGGGAATGCCCCAAACAATCCTGAGATGGGGGATTCCAAAGAAAGAAGTACTAAACACTAGAGGAAAGGGGTGTTGTACCTAGGTATAACCAGCATAACCACAGTGAAGGGGTCAGGATATGGAGTTTTTATGACGGTTTAAGGAATTTGGCTAAGATGCCAGGGACAGCTTCTTTCAGTGTTTTGGGCAACAACCTAGATACCTTTATCAGTGCCTGAGAATGTTTATAAGGCCCCAGTTTGGGTGCAAACCTGCTAGGAAAAACCTGTAGCTGGCTGGGTCATAGAGTGGTCAAGGCATTGGGGGACCCTACACCTCTTTTGGCCCCTTTTGCTATTTGAGTGATATTACTGGGGTAGGACCAACATGGATAATTCGCCCTTCCAGAAATAGAAAATGCAATGGAAAATAATTCTAGGGACATGTCTGACATTGAGGCAGGTCTGCGGGAGGTGGTAGAACTGTCCAAACTGACTCATTTTGCTATGTCTGGAAAATGGACAAAAGAACAATCAGGGAAACACAGGCAGAACCACCTCTTTCTGCCTTGCTGCTTCTGCACCAGCCATGAGTCTGTGTCTTTGCCTCTGTGTAACTGTCTCTCTCTGATTTTCTTTCTTTCTGTAGCTATGCCTCTCTGGGTGTGTTTGTCTCTGTTCCTCTCACTGTTTCTTTTGTTCTCTCTCTGCTCCATTTTTGCCCCATCACATCCTTCATGCCCACATAATAATTTAAAGAGGATTCTCAGGCAGTCCTCACAAACTTTCTTTCTTTCTTTTTTTACCTCCAAATTATCCCCTTCTCTGAAGTCCCTCCAAGTTTTTCTCTGATACTTTCTTCTTGTCCAAGGGTGAATATATGGAAATGGAATGTGTGATAGATGGGGAGATGGTTTCCTTCTCTCTCAGACTCTGTCCTGTGAACAGTTTTTTTGAGCACTGTTTACAAGTAAAGTGAGAGAGCGCAGTGTGGGAAGATGAGAAGAGCCTGGACCGAGTCTAGGATGCTGGGGTTTTAGAGAATCAGTAAATAGCCCTCTCTTTCTCCACTTAACCTCTGAACCAGTTATGAAGTTGACAAGTGGTAAGTCAGTGGGAGGGCAAATTGTTATCTCAATTGCTCACAGAGTTATTGAATAACATGACTGAGACGTATCTTCAGGGAGATTCCTGATACTGGAACCTAGTGTTAGGCAAATGTAAGCTTCCGGTCACTGCACAGGTGGCACCAGGGTGAGATGTGCCTCAGTTCTTTGTCTAAAATGAGGAAATAACATTAGCATCCACCTCTTTGGGTTACTGTGAACATTAAATGAGAAAAATGTACCTATTTCCTGGCACATATTAGGTGTTCAATCATTGTTAGCTGTTATTATTAGCCCAGATGCCAGCTATGCCCTTGTTCTCTGGCTCCTAGCATTCAAGTGCCTGCCTGGCATCCTGATCTTTATTCCTAAGGGGCCCAAGTCCTTAGGCATCTTGCCTTGTAAGCTCATGCTTTCTGCAGTTGTTTCCTGGTGCTGTTAAGTGTAAAATATATACTAGATTATAAAGACTTAATACAAAAAATAGAATATAAAATATCTCATTAATTTTTTTATATTGGTCACATAACAAAATGATAATATTCTGGATATAGCCTATAAAATATAAAATTACAAGGTGGCTCACATTTTATTTCTGTTAGTGCTATTTTAGAGTAACTACAAAAATTTAAAAAATGTATCATTAAAAAGCTAATACAAGAGAAAAGATTAAATACACAATTCATAAAAAGAAAAAAGGATTAAAGATAAGATAATAGGGCATATAGAAAACAAATAGCAAGATGGCAGACTTAAAACTAACTGTGATTAAATTGCAGACAAATGGACTAAATGATTCAGTTAAAAGTACAAGATTGCCAGACTAAATCTTAAACAAGACCCAATTGTATTATATTGACAAGATACACACTTCAAATATAAGGACCCACATAGTTTGGATAAAAAAATGATAGAGATAAACTAGGCTGGGTGCGGTGGCTCATGCCTATAATCCCAGCACGTTGGGAGGCCGAGGCAGGCAGATCACCTGAGGTCAGGAGTTCTAGACCAGCCTGGCCAACATGGCGAAACCCCGTCTCTACTACATAATACCAAAATTAGCCGGGCGTGGTGGTGGTTGCCTGTAATCCAAGCTACTTGGGAGGCTGAGGCAGGGAGAATTGCTTAAACCTGGGAGGTGGAAGTTGCAGTGAGCCGAGATACCGCCACTGCACTCCAGCCTGGGTGACAGAGTGAGACTCCATCTCAAAAAAACAAAAAACAAAAGAGATAAACTATGAAAATCTTAAATAAAATAAAGCTGGCATGGTTAAGATGATATAATATAAATTGCAATTTAAGGTAACAAGTATTACTAGTGAAAAGAAGAAATATTTCATGATAGCAAAACATGTAAATTCATCAAGAATACATCACAAACTTAAACATGTATTCAACAGCAGAGTTAAAACATGCAAAGTAAGAGTTGACACAACTAAAAATAACATACAAACTCAGAATCATAGTTGGTGATTTGAACTCAACACTTCTAGTGAAAGAGAAAAAGAAGACAAAAAAATTCTGTAAAGATATAGGAGACTTGAACAACATAATTAGCTATATGACTTAATGATATATATGGAACAATATATTCAAAATATACATTATTTTCAAGTCAATGTGGACTATCTCTATTGTAGACCATATTATGGCCACAAAGCAATTCTCAAAACATTTTAAAGGATTGAAATCATTATAAGTAGCTTCCCTGACCACAATAGATGCAAACTTCATTCTATTCAATAATAGAAAGGTAAATAGAAACCCTTGAGATGTTTGAAAAATGATCCAGCACACTCTATTCATTATAGAATAAATTAAATATTTATAATAAATAATACTACTAAACATCAAAATTGTAGCAGGCAGCTAACACATTACTTATGGTGAAATTTATAGCCTTTAATGCTTATATTAAAAAAGAGAAATGTTGAAAATCAGTAACTGGGGAGGTAGAGGAAGATGGTGGACTAGAAGCCTCCACAGATCATCTCCCCACGAAGGACACCATTTTAACAACTATCTACACAAAAAAGCACCTTCATAAGAACCAAAAATCAGGTGAGCACAGCACCTGGTTTTAACTTTGTATCACTGAAGAGGTAGAAAAATCAGTCTTGAATTGCCAGTGTCACCCCTCCCCTCCCACCATGGGGTGTGTGCTAGCAGAGGGAGAGTACAGCAGTTGTGAGGCATCAAAGTCATTGCTGTCTTGTTAGAGCAGAGAAGAAAACTGGGCCAAACTCAGCAGACACTTGCCCATGGAGGGAGCATTTAAACCAGCCCTAGCCAGAGGGGAATCACTGATCCCAGCTGTTGGAATTTGAGTTTCTGCAAACCTTACTACCAGGGGCTAAAGTGCTCTGGGGCTGTAAATAAACTTGAAAGGCAGTCTAGGCCATAAGGACTGCAACTTCTAGGCAAGTACTAGTGCTGAACTGGGCCCAGAACAAGTAGACTAGGGGAGCATGCGACCTACTGAGACACCAGCAAGGGCAGCAAAGGGAGTGCTAGTATCACTCCTCCCCTAACTCCAGGCTGTACAGTCCATAGCTCCAAAAGAGAACCCCTCCTTCCACTTGAGGAGAGGAGAGGGAAGACTGGGGAGGACTTTGTCTTGCATCTTGAAAACCAGCTCAGCCAACAGCAGGATAGGGTACTGGTCAGAGTCATCAGGCCCTCTTACCAGGCCCTGGCTACTGGGTGATTTTTCTAGATATGCCCTGGGGCCAGGAGGAAACCCACTGTCTTGAAGGGAAAAACATAGTCCTGGCACCATTCATCACCTGCTAACTGAAGAGCCCTTGGGCCCTGAATAACCATCAACAATACCCAGGTACTATGTTGAAGGCCATTCTTCAGTGATCTGGCAGTGGGGCCACGCATGCATTTTAGTCTCAGGCCAGAGATTGGAGTCCTCACTCTGGAGCAGGTTAGGAGCCTCTACAGCCAGAACTGTGGAAAATGCCTCAGCAGTAGGTGCTGGAATTGTGCTTTCCCCCATCACAAGCCTGGGGTGGGAGGAGAGCTGATATAGCTGCAGTTTCTCCTAGGTGGTGAGACTAGGGCCAGGGCCAGCTTGGTGATCTGGAACCAGTCTGCATGTGTCATTTCTGGGTACTCCAGCCTGTTCCCCTGAGACTGTGGTGCAGCAGGGCCCACTCTGCCTAATATCCAGGCAGAAATCCAGGTATTTAGAATACCCACTTTCCTGGAGCAGCAGCCTGAGCTACCCTACCCTTCATGGGCATAGATCAAGGTACAGCAAGGCCCTTTTTGCTCCATGCTCAGGTAGATCTCCAGGGATTCAGAGCACCCGCTCAGCTGGATTAGCAGCCTCAGCAGCCCCACTCTTCCTGTGCAGAGATCCTGGTTCGTGGAGGCCCTCACTGCATCACATCCAGGCATATCTCCAGGCATTTGGAGCACTTACTCTTCTGTTTCAGCAGCCTGAGCTATCCCACCCTTCCTGGACATGGATTGTGATACAGTGAGGCCCTCTCTACTTTATGCCCAGGTAGACCTCCAGGCATCTGGAACACCTACTCTTCTGGATTAGGAGTTTAGGCCACCCCTATCCCCATGCAGAGAACTTGGGGCCAAGGAGGTTTCCCAGCTCCACACCTAGGCACACCTCAGGGCACTTGGTGGCTGCCCACTGGATGCTGGTGTGTGTGTCTGCCACTGGGTGACCAGTAGGTGGAACTGCATGATTGGGCTCTGCCCATCTTGGTCTCCATCCATCTCGGCTCCCACCCATCTTAGTCTCTGCCTTCCTGGGGCTCAACAGGGAGCTCAAACCACTGTGCACTTCAGGAATCAGTCCACAGCCTGAGGCGATACGGAATTTCTCTCAGTAAGAAAGGATCAAGTATATACCCAGCATTGTTGGCCAAAGCCATCTCTTACCTGTAAGTGCCATCTACTGGCTTGTAGGTTGAACTGCACAACCTAATATAAAACCTGCCAACAGATGTGCATAGTGCTATAGAAGCAAAGCCAAAAGATCCTACTCAGCATTCTCTGCAGTCCCATCCCCTAGTGAGAGAGGAAAGGGAAAGGGAAAGAAAGAAAAAAAAACCCAATAATATTACATATAAAGAAGGAAAAAAATCAAAATAATAATTTCTACCAAAATTAGAAATGCCAGCATCCCCAGATAAGAAGGAGGCTGCATAAGAATTCTGGCACCATGAAAAATCTGAATGCTGTGACACCACCAAAGGATCACACTAGATCTCTAGCAATGGCCTCTAACCAAAATGGAAACTCAGAAATGACAGATTAAGAATTCAAAGCATGGATCACAGGGAAGCTCAATGAGATCCAAGACAAGGTTGAAAATCAACACAAGGATACTTCTAAAGCAATCCAGAAAATGAAGGAAGAGATAAACATCCTAAAAAGAAATCAATCAGAACTTCTGGAATTGAAAATCTCATTTAAGGATTTTCAAAATATAATTGAAAGCTTTATCTATAGACTAGACTAAGCAGATAAAAGGATTTCAGAGCTTGAAGACTGCTCGTTTCAACTAACCTGTTAGACAAAAATAAAGAAAAAAGAATTTTATAAAGTGAACAAAGTCTTCAAGAAATGTGAGATTATGGAAAGTGACCAAACCTATAAATTATAGGCCTTCCTGACAGAGAAGGAGAAAAAGTAAAGAACCTGGAAAAAATATTTGAGAAAATAATTTAAGAAAATTTCCCTAATCTGGCTAGAGAGGTAGACAGCCAGATATAAGAAATCCAGAGAACACTTACAAGATACTATACAAAACAAACATCATCAAGGCATATAGTCACCAGATTGTCCAAATATCAATGCCAAAGAAAAAAATCTTAAAGGCAGCAAAAAGAAAAGGTCAGGTCACATGCAAAGGGAACCCGATCAGGATAACTGTGGCCTTCTCAGCAGAAATATTATAAGCTAGGAGAGATTGGGGGTCTTTTTTCAACATTCTTAAAGAAAAGAAATTTCAACCAAGAATTTCATATCCCACCAAACTAAGCTTCATAAGCAAGGGAGAAAGAAAATATTTTCCATATAGGCAAGTGCTAGGGGAATTTTTTGCCATTAGACTAGCCTTACAAGAGATCCTTAAGGGAGTTCTAAATATGGAAACAAAAAAATGATACATGCTACCACAAAAATGCACTTAAGAACATAGCCCACAGACTCTAAAAAGCAACCACACAATAGAAACTACAAAGCAACCAGCTAACAACTTAATGACAAGATCAAAATATCACATATCAATACTAACCTTGTATGTAAATGATCTAAATGCCCCAAATACACTTGTATGTAAATGGTTGAAATGCCCACAACTTGCTCCTGAATGACCTTTGGGTAAACAATGAAATTAAGGCAGATATCAAAAAATTCTTTGAAATAAATGAATACAAAGACACAACATACCAAAATCTCTGGGATGCAACAAAAGCAGCATTAAGAGGAAAATTTATAGTGCTAAACAACTACCTCAAAAGTTAGAAAGGTCTTAAATTAACAATGGTCTAAGTGTCCCACTTTAAAGAAACAGAGTGGCAAATTAGATTAAAAAAGACCCATTCATTTGCTGTCTTCAAGTGAGCCATCTCACACATAATTACACCTATATCCTCAAAGTAAAGGGTTTGAGAAAGGTCTACCATGTAAATGAAAAACAAAAAAGAACAGTGGCAACTACTCTAATATCAGATAAAACAGACTTTAAATCACCAACAGTAAGAAAGGACAAAGAAGGGCATTACAAAATAACGAAGGGTTCAATTCAACCAGAGGACTTAACTATCCTAAATATGTATATACCCAACATTGGATATCCAGATTCATAAAATGAGTACTTCTGGACCTACAAAAAGATTTAGACAGCCACACAATGACAGTGGGGAACTTCAACACTCCACTGTCATCATTAGACAGATCATTGAGTTAGAAAACTAACAAAGAAATTCTGGATTTAAACTGGACACTTGACCAATTGGACCTAATAGAGATCTACAGAACACCTATCAACCATGGAATATATATTCTTCTAATCTACACATAGAACATACTTTAGGATTAACCACATGCTTGGCCATAAAGAAAGTTTCAATAAATTCAAACAAATTGAAATACCAGTGATACTCTCAGACCACAGTGGAATAAAAATAGAAATTAATACCTAGAAGATCTCTCAAAACTACATGATTACATGGAAATTAAACAACTTGCTCTTGAATGACCTTTGGGTAAACAATGAAATTAAGGCAGATATCAAAAATTTCTTTGAAATAAATGAAAACAGAGACACAATATACCAAAATCTTTGGGATGGAACAAAAGCAGCATTAAGAGGAAAGTGTAGTGCTAAACCCCTACCTTGAAAGTTAGAAAGATTTAAAATTAACAATCCAATATCACACCTAAAAGACCTAGGAAAACCAGAACAAACTAATCCTAAAGCCAGTAGAAGAAATATCTAAAATCAAAGCAGAACTGAACAAAATTGAGACCCAAAAATCCATACAAAGAATCAACAACAACAAAAAAGTTTGTTGTTTGACAAATTTACAAGAAAAAACAAACAACCCCATCAAAACGTGGGCGAAGGATATGAACAGACACTTCTCAAAAGAAGACATTTATGCAGCCAAAAGACACATGAAAAAATGCTCATCATCACTGGCCATCAGAGAAATGCAAATCAAAACCACAGTGAGATACCACCTCACACGTTAGAATGGCGATCATTAAAAAGTCAGGAAACAACAGGTGCTGGAGAGGATGTGGAGAAATAGGAACACTTTTACACTGTTGGTGGGACTGTAAACTAGTTCAACCATTGTGGAAGTCAGTGTGGCGATTCCTCAGGGATCTAGAACTAGAAATACCATTTGACCCAGCCATCCGATTACTGGGTATATACCCAAAGGATTATAAATCATGCTGCTATAAAGACACATGCACACGTATGTTTATTGCGGCACTATTCACAATAGCAAAGACTTGGAGCCAACCCAAATGTCCATCAATGATAGACTGGATTAAGAAAATGTGGCACATATACACCATGGAATACTATGCAGCCGTAAAAAAGGATGAGTTCATGTCCTTTGTAGAGACATGGCTGAAGCTGGAAACCATCATTCTCAGCAAACTATCGCAAGGACACAAAACCAAACACCGCATGCTCTCACTCATAGGTGGGAATTGAATAATGAGAACACATGGACAGGGGAAGGAGAATGTCACACACCGTGGCCTGTTGTGGGGTGGGGGGAGGGGGGAGGGACAGCATTAGGAGATATACCTAATGTTAAATGACGAGCTAATGGGTGCAGCAAACCAACATGGCACATGTATACATATGTAACAAACCTGCACGTTGTGCACATGTACCCTAAAACTTAAAGTATAATAAAAAAAAGTTTGTTATTTGAAAGGATTAACAAGATCAATAGACCACAAGCTTGATTAACAAAGAAAAGAGAAAAGATCCAAATGTTCATAATTGGAAACTACAACGGTGGCAGTGCAACTGATCCCACAGAAAAACAAAAGATCCACAGAGATTATTATGAATACCTCTATGCACAACAACTAGAAAATCTAGAGGAAATGAGTAAATTTTCTAGAGGAAAGTAAAAAACTTTCTTTATGGTCAAGAATGTGGTTAATCCTAAAGTATGTTCTGTGTGTGGACAAGAAGAATGTATGTTCCATGGTTGATAGGTGGAGTATTCTGTAGATCTCTATTAGGTCCACTTGGTCAAGTGTCCAGTTTAAGTCCAGAGTTTCTTTGTTAGTTTTCTTCCTTGATCATCTGTCTAATGATTTACAGCTGAATTATACTAGATGTACAAAAAGAGTGGATATGAATAGTACTGAAACTATTCCAAAGACATTGAGGTTATTGGGGAACAAGTGGTGTTTGGTTACATGAGTAAGTTCTTTAGTGGTGATCTGTGACAAAACCGGGCAGCCTGTGACACTGATGATTTGGGGGTGACCGGTGCTTTCACAGTTTTGATGAAAGATACAATGAAACCAAATCTGTGAGATTTTGGTGCACCCATCACCCGAGCACTATACTCTGCACCCAATTTGTAATCTTTTATCTCTCATCCCCTTCCCACCCTTTCTCCCTGAGTCCCCAAAGTCCATTGTGTCATTCTTATGCCTTTGCATCCTCATAGCTTAGTTTCCACATATCAGTGAGAACATATGATGTTTGGTTTTCCATTCCTGAGTTACTTCACTTTGAATAATAGTCTCCAATCTCATCCAGGTTGTTGAGAATGCCGTTAATTCATTCCTTTTTATGGCTGAGTAGTACTCCATCATATATTATATATATATATATATATATATATATATATATATATATTAGTTTCTTTACCCACTTGTTGATTGATGGGCATTTTGGTTGGTTCCACATTTTTGCAATGGTGAATTGTGCTGCTATAAACGTGTGCAAGTATCTTTTTTGTAAAATGACTTCTTTTCCTCTGGGTAGATACCCAGTAGTGGGATTGCCAGATCAAATGGTAGTTCTACTTTTAGTTCTTTAAGGAACCTCCATAGTGTTTTCCATAGTAGTTGTACTTGTTTACATTCCCACCGGCAGTGTAGATCACTGTATCCATGCCAACATCTTTTTTTTGTAGAAATCGGTCATTTTTGTTCAATAATCTCTGCCATGCAATGGTGGAAGGGTGGGTGTCGAGACAGGCAAATTTACTCACTTCCTCTTCTGTCAGTGTGCTTTGATCCATCTTATTTATTCCCAGTTTTTTTTAGTCGAGTAATCAGAGAATTTCTGAAAATTCTCTGACACCATTCATTAAATGAATCAGCCGATTATACAGAGCCTTGTCTGTGCATTTTCATGCAGAATCCTTGGGTTGACGACAGCAGCTGGTAAATTATTGGCAACTGTGATGGCATGGATATCTCCAGTCAAGCGAAGGTTGAACTCTTCCATGGGGATGACCAGGGCATATCCACTACCCATGGCTCCTTCTTTCACTGCAAAAGTCGGTCCTTGGGAAGGCTGCCTCATACAGGCAAAAGAGGTGACATGCAGGTGCATGGTCGGAGCCTGCACAGCCCATTCATAACTGTGCTATTCCTTTCTCCTAGAGGGCTGGGCGTAATCCCAGTGACTAAGATGTATTTTCCATCTGCTTGATCCTTTAACCTTCCTAGCACAGACAAAAGCTTTGTCTTTACTTTTGCCATTGATTTTAATTTCATCTGCAAGCAATCCCAACTCATTATGGGTAAATGGATCGATAGAAAGGTCTGCTTGACTCCATTCGGAACTCCTGCAGTCTGGACTGCCAGCCTCTCCCATCCTATCCCATGTGGTCCACCTCCCTGTAATCAGTTGTTGTTGTGGACCTTTAAATGTCCACTGTGAGCCTAGGTTCAATGTCAAGCAATGTGAGAGTGTATTGTGGGGCTTTATAAATGAAGAAAAAGGTATATCAGAATGTCATCCAAGGCTCACCATGGCCTGACCACAATTGATTTTTTTCTTTCATATATTTTTAAATCACAGTTGTTATTGCGTTCATATGTATACTTCCGTTCCAACGACAGAGAAGTGCATAAAAAGTGCAAGTCTCCTGAGTCTCTTTCTCGAAAAGCCACCACTTGCTACACTTTCCATTCCTATTTGATAGTGATTATTAGCTGTGAATAGTAAGCTTATATTTATGTTTTGCATTTATTTGTATTATCAAGTGGACCAACTTACTTTTCTTATAAAATGTAAGTAGCACACATAGAATATCTTTCTCTACTTCATGATATTTGTTGTTTGTTTTTATTTAGTATAAATATTAAAATTTTCTAGTCTTATTTCATATCTTCCCTTCATTTAAGTTATTTTAATTAGAAACTATTTCAAATATTCAGAAAACTTCTTCAATATATTTGTCTTTGAGGAGAGTGCATGGAATTTTGAGGATCTGGAATAGGATGTCAACTTTCAATATATGCAGGAAAAGAATTTGTTTGATATGTGTGAGTGTATTATTATTTTCAAAATAAATTTTCAAACAAAAAATAAATTTCATGATGTAGCTAAAAGAAAGAGGTAAAAATTTGAAAAGATATGACAGAAAGAGAAAGAGAGTTAATTGGTGGTGAGAAACTTAAGACAATGAGTATAGAAAACTCTTCTGAAGAGATTTTCTCTAAAGGAAATAAGAGAAACCAGGTCATGGATGCATGGATGGAGGAGAATGTGGACTAGGGTGGTGATTTAAGCCAGCAGATGGGATAGCCTGTTTGTGCTGCACTGGAATGATCCAATAGAAAGAGGCAAAGGGAGACGTGGTCATTATGCACAGTGTTTCAGTGCAGAGAGGGGTGTTTTCTTTATCAAAGTGGTGGTATTTTAGCAGCTGGTGTTTTCTTTATCAAGGTAATAATGCATTCAGGTATATATTTTCTTTACAAATGGCAGAGAAGTGAATTCAAGGTCAAAGTGTCCTTGAATCCTTTTCTCCAGAGGCCACCACTTGCTATAGTTTACATTTTTTTTATTATTATCAGCTCTGAATAATGCACTTACATTTCATTTTAATTTGTCAGTATGAACAAGTGGACCAATTGATTTCTTTTACACAATGTAAAGAGTTCAGCACTCTTATTTTCTTTCTCTATTTAATGTCATTTGTTCTTTATATTTGTTAGTTGTGAATTTTCATAATTTTATATCTTTCCTCTTATGCTTCCATTCTTCTGCCTCATGCTGCAGCCAAATCAAGCCACTTTCATTTTAAATAATATAATTTGAATTAGATTCTATTTTGAAAACTGAGAAAAGTTCTTTAATGGATTATTTCAGCAAATATGTAATAAGGACCTTGTTACAGGCAGTATTTTGTCTCTACAATATTCATATGCTAATGTTCTAACACCTAAGTCAGAATGCTGCTGTATAATATTTGAAAACAGGCACTTCAAGGATGTAAGTAAGTTAAAAAGAGGCTGTTAGCTTGGGCCTTAATTCAACAGAACTGGTGGTCCCATAATAGGAGATTAGGACACAGACACACAGAGGTAAGACCATGTGAAGACACAGGGAAGAGAAGGTGCCATCCAACCCTGCCCACACCTTAATCTCAGACTTCTAGCCTCCAAAGTTGTGAGAAAATGAACTTGTGTGGTTTAAGCCACCCAGTTTGTGGTACCTTGTTGTGGCAGTCATAGAAAACTAATAGATATGTACCACGTCTCAGGATTTTTTTCAGGCACTTCAGTTGCAGTGTTGATAAAACTATACCATGGGCTTCTGGAGTTTATTTCCAAAGGGCTGAATGAATGCCCTCAGAAAGTAAATAGAGACTGAAAAGAGAAGAGGTCTGAAGTGTCTTCATCCATGAAACATCTGGAGAAGTTGGATCCAGCAAACCGTCCACAGAGAAACTTACCAATGGAGAAAAAGTCTTAGAATTAGACAGAAATACATATGAGAATGTGGTATATGATAAAGGTTGCATGTCAAAAATTTGAGGAAAACATGTAAAGAAGCAATTGTGGGGGAAGGAAGAAAGCTAGGAAGTACAGTGTTTGATAATTTTAAGCCATGGAGTTATTGGTTGGTAATAGTGTCGGTAGCAGCTGAGCAGTTATAAAATTGACCCTTGGTGAGCAACATGGGAGTCATTGCTGATGCTGTCAATGTGTTTGCAGAGGAAGAATGGTCCAAACACTAACTGGAGAAGGTGTACAAGAGAATGGCAGGTGATGATGGGACTCCTGGACACCCCAGACATCAGCTGAAACACTGTAGAGAAGGAGACAGTGAAGGCAGGTAGCTGCATGCCGTGTTACTATATAAACAACCAGCAGTGTTTCTATATACAAAACAGGCAGTAGGAAGAAATAAAAGAAAATGAACCTCAATTACATCTTCCGAAAAAGAAGGGAAGTGAGAATGCTTAAAATCTAGTGTAACTTTTGGATAAGAACAGCATTCCAATATTGATTCATATATGGAAAAGTAGATCAATAAAAACATCACAAGATGATTAGACATGAATGTGCATCGAAATTTAGTATGATAAAGGTTGCATACTGAATAATTGTGTAAAACATGGACTATTCAATGAATGCAACTGGGATACTGGGTGGTCATCTAAAATAAAATTAAGTTGAATATATACTTTACATATGATTTTGGGATAAATACAGATATATGAAATACTTTTAAATTTATGATGAAAATATAAGAACCTAGAGAAACATGGGAAGACTTTTTTTTTTTAAACTCCCGGTGGGGAATAACTTTCAAATTACATGACAAACTTTAGAAGACATTAAAGAAAATATTAATAAAGACAAAAACAAAGACTTTGTTGGCATGGCATGAACCATCATAATGAAAATTAAATAAATCGGGAAAATATTGATAATGTGTATCATAGCCTAACTGCTAATTTTCCCTATTTATAAAATGTTTCTGTAAAATGTCAATTCAATATCCAAAAAGCTAATAAGAAAATGACCATAGGTCATGATTTACAATTTCTAGAAAGTAAAAAGGGCTCTTAAAGATATGGAAAGATAAGAATCCCAACTCTTAATAAAAGATATGCAAACTGAATTGATACAGAGTTTTATTTTACTTGCCAAAATGTAAAAAGCCAAATGTTTTGATAGCATACAGCATGTGGATGTTATGGGACCAGGCACTCTCCCGCATTTCTGCTGAGGGTGCAAATGGATATAATAACCTCCAGGGAAGATGATTTTCAACATACAGAAATATAAATAAAGTATCATATTTTTCTCCCTATAATTCTTCATCTAGGAATTTATCCTAGATATATACTTATGCATGTTGAAGAGATATATATATACACACAAAGTTAATAAATGCAGCATTTTTGCAATAAAAGAATGGTAACAGCCAAAATGGCCATTAATACTGTATAAATTATGGTCTATCCATATAGTAGAATACTCTGCGACTGTATCAAAAGAACAACAGACTGGGCATGTTGTTTCACACCTGTAATTCCAGCACTTTGAGAGGCCGAGGTGGAAGGGTCATTTGCACCCAGGAGTTCGAGTCTAGCCTGGGCATCATAGGGAGAACCCTTCTCTACAAAAATGAAAATATTAGCTGGGCATGGTGGCTTGCACCTGTAGTTTCAGCTACTTGATAGGCTGATGTGGGAGGATTGCTTAAGCCCAGGAGTTTGAGGCTGCAGTGAGCCGTTATTGGGCTACTGCACTCTAGCCAGGGTGACAGAGTGAGATGCTGTCTGAGTAAATGAAATAAAATAAAAAAACAAGAAACCTGACATGAAAGGGACTTCATGATATGTCAAATAAAGAAAAAGGAATGCAGACTAATGTGTATTTTGTATGAGACGGACTATGTGTATATATATATAATATATATACATACAGATATACATGAAACAACTATATATAGTTGTTTTAGCATTAAATATCTTTATATGGATTAAACAATTAAAAACTATAAAAATATATATGTCTTTGATAATACGGCAAAGAAGCCCGAGTACTTGAAATGAGAATGACCATTTTCAACGTATGCATGAAAAAGTTTTTTGAAACCTGTGGCAATATTACTATTTTAAAAACAAATTTTTAAAAAAAATTTCAAATTTTATTTTAAAAATAAATTTTAAAATAAAGGAAATAAATGTATAGTGATAAATGCAATGATTTAGCTAAGAAAGTGAAATAGGGATATGAGAAGAACACACACACATAAAGAGATAATGAAAAGGTTAATTAGTTGGGAAAGGGAGCGGGAGAGAGAGAGTTAATTGGAGGTGAGAAAATGAAGATAATGAGTGTAGAAAACTCTTCTGAAGTAATTTTCTCTAAAGGAAAAAAGAGAAATCAGATTGTGGATGGAGGGAAATGTTGACTTGAGTGGTGTTTTAAGGAGACAGGATAGCTTATTTATACTGTGCTGAATGACCCAATAGAAGAGGAAGCATTGAAGAAGCAGGAGGGAGAGGTGGTCATTATACACAGTGTTTCAGTGCAGGGAGGGGAACCAGCACACAAGAGGAAAGGATGGTTAAGGACAGGAGCGTGCAGAGCCCATTCCCTGAGTTGGGAGGGAAGACAGAGAAATGAACTCAGAGGCGAACTGACGGGTAGGTTTGGCATGGGGAGATGGGGTAATTCTCGGCTGAGCAACACCTGAGAGTGATAAAAGAGTGGGGAGGTGGTTTCCGGAGAGAGGAGGTGGTGTGAAGAGTTTCCTTGGAGAGTGGGAAGCAATTGTGGAAATGTTACATGATGGTTCAGGAGATACAAGTGAATATTTGAGGCTCATGGTCATAAATGTGAAGTGAAACCATTAGGCATGGTAGTGTGTTGTTCTCCAGCCACATTCAGGTCTGTGAGAAGAGATATGGAGTTAATAGGAGAGCTGGATTCAACCAAGGCAAAAGACAGATGCTTCACCGAGGAGATATATGCATGGCAAATAAAGGCATAAAATGATGTTCAACATCAGTAATCTTTAGGAAAATACAAATTAATAACACAATGAGATACTACTACACACCTTTTAATATGGCTAAAATACAAAATACTGATAGTTTCAAATATTGGTCAAGATTTGGAGAAATTGGATGTTTTATATCCTGCCAGTGAGAGCATAAATTGGTAGAGCTACTCTGAAAAACTCTTGCATTAAAAAAAATTAAACATAGAATATTTGACATACAACTTAGCAATCCAATTATGAAATTTATCCTAGAGACTAGAAAGCTATATTCATTAAAAAATCTATACACATGTTTATAGCAGTTTTATATATAAAAGACATATTAGATAAAAATGCAATGGCCTTCCACTTATGAATAGTGAAACGAAGCATCAGAACCAAGGAATACTACTCAGCCATGAAAAAAAAATCAACAACAAACTACTAATACCTGTACCAACTTGAGTCGGTTGAGGATATTATGCTGAGTGAAAATGCCAGACTCAAAAGATTAATTGTTATATGATTTCATGTTTGTAACAGTTTTGAAATGACAAAATTATAGAGATGAAGAATAGATTAGTAGTTAGAAGGGTTTGGGAAGAGACATGGGGTGGGTGTGACAATATGGGTCACCCAAGGGAGTTCTTTTGTGGTGAAGAAACACTCCCATATCTTCAATGTGGTGGTGGTTAAATGTGTCTATATGTGTGACAAAATGTTGTAGAATTACTTGCAAAGACATATCAGTCTCCTAAACAAATGAGTGCATGCAATCACTGGTGAAATCTCATAAGATGTATATTATAGGTAATTGTTTTGTACCAACATCAATTTCCTGGTTTTGATAATAAACTCTTATCTATGTAGCACGTCACCATTGGTGTCGATTAGGTGATGGGTACACAGGTACTCTCAGTACTATTTTTGTAATTTTTTGTTAGATTACAAATAATTCAGAATGAGAAGATAAGGAACTAAAAGTTCAGTTAGTTGGGTTGACTATGTGGATATTGAAGTCATCAGAAATGAAGACCAGAGTTATGCTGGAGAGAAATTTGTAAACTAGACACACAAGCCATAAGATAATATAATAAACATTCACACACCCACCACTAAAATGATGTATATATCAACATTTTGTCATATTTGCTTCCAATCTCTCCCAAAAATGAATAAATAAAAATGTACTGATACAACTAAAGGCTCAAACCTGCGTCTCTCCTCTCACTGATCTTTTCAAAACTTCTGAAGCTAATATGCATTATTCTCTCACATGTGTAATAATATGTTAAAACAGAAATTTTAATTGAAATATCAAGATACAATAAATACTATATTATAATAGAGGTGCAAAGTGACATGCTGAATTTCAGTACAAACTTTCTGATAATAGGTGACCAACTTGTAAGCAATCATCCATATCAAGCCTACGAAAAAATTTAGAGTTGAATTTTTATATGACAAAATGTTGAATTTAATTTAAAGATGAACTATCTTCCCCACTGTCAATCTGGGCCTTTTGCAGGCAAAAATATTATATAAAAGGAGTGTGTACTTTTCAATGCTTCTCACTCCTACCCTAACTTCCACACTTGTCATTTTTCATCATTGCCTTCTGACCCTGAAGGGTTGGCTGTATCCCGGTGAGGAGGGTCGGGAGAGCAGGACATTGCCTTTTTGGCTTGTCCTGCTGGGCTGACCTGGCTGTGGCCCTCTCTGGAATTTACAACATTGTAGAGTTCTCTCAGGGTAATATAGTAAAACGAATTCCAAGCCCTATCATGTAAAGTCCACAACAGACATTACTCAATGTTCAGAGTACTCCGCCTTATGATCCTTCTTACACGGGATCTTGTAAGCACGACCAAACACTTGGGGTGGCACAAAGAATAAAACGCATGACATACTAATCACCATTCCCTAAAAACTCCATGCTTTTATTAACAGTGCCATCATAAATGACCTTTTCTTTCATTTCCATCTGACCAAATCTTACTCATGTCTCCTTGACCAATAGAAAAATTTATGTGACTGGCCGAAGTGACAGAGGATACATACTGGGTAAATTGTAGAGTCATCAGTTCAAATTCTAAATATTTCAAGAAGCCCTCCCTGATCGCACACACACCTACTAATGATATCTTCTCCATCTCTTCTCTCCCTCCTTTGTGTTTGCATCCTGCAAAGATTCATGATAGTTTTACCAATATGTTGGGCATGAGTATGGGGCTCTTTTCTATGCTGTATGTCACTGCTAGATGACAAGCAAATCCCATCTGTATCTATGGCCAGCATTGGTACATTGACAATATCCCTGCCCAGTCCATTCCACACAATGATAAAGAAGGAGCATCACAGCAATCTCTTTGAATTCTGGGTAACTGCCATGTAGGTGAGAAGAACATGTGCTTACTGTGATTACAGTCACTATATAGAGACATGAGCTGTTCAGGATGCCTGGATCACAAGAGGAGTTATTTTCAGTCCACAGATCTGATAACGTCAAACCTTACCACTGTATTTTTAAAACAGAGACTTGAGCACAAATGGCATAATGTCAGTCTGGGGCAATCTCATGACCTCACTGTCTGCTTGGATTGCCTGGAATGAGCACGTGCCCCATGTTGGTCGTGCAGTCGGCTTGAGAATCCCAGTTCCACGAATTCAGGTTCATAGTGTTCTTTTCATTCTAGCACTTGCAGATTCTGCATCCCTTCATATGCTAGGATTTCTTGATGCTGAGTTGGGCTTTGCGGTAGGCAAGGGCTTTCTATGCTGGACATGTGGTAGTGGGAATAGTTAGTCCTGAAACACCCATCCATGCCCTAAGCACCTGCAGGGACCCTTCTGCTCTCTTCTGTCCATCCCTGTGTTTGCATCCTGCAAGGACTCAGGACAATTGTACCAATATTATGGGCATGAGTATGGAGATCTCTTCTTCTATACTCTCTTGTTACTGCTAGATAACAACAAGCAAATCTCTTCTGCTTCTATGGCCAGCATTTGTGCATTGTCAATATTTCTGTCCAGTCCATTCCACACAATCATAAAGAAGGAACATCACAGCAATCTCCTTGAATTCCAGTTTCCACAAATACATGCTCAGTATGTTTTTATACAGTGAACAGAGAATGAGTAAGTGAGTGAGTGATATTGCTATGAAAAGTTTACTTAATGATACATTGAGGGCTGTAGTTGTATAGGTTAATTAAAAATATCTGTTAACAAGCAATTATAAAAAGAATACATTTGTAAGAAGAAAATTTCATTTTTACCTAGAATTAATTCACTAGAAAAGGACTAGACTGAAGGACTTTCCATTCTGTAGGTTTCAGCAAATCGAATTCTGCTCTGTCTGTCTTACAGAAGGCATAGCTATCAATCACTTTTTAGGATTTCCAGTTTAAATTTGTTTAAGTGTAGATTTTTTATCTTTGAAATTTCTATTTATTGTTTTTTTCTTTATTCTGAAAAAGGGGGGATAATGTGTAGAACGTGCAGGTTTGTTACATAGGTACACAGGTGCCATGGTGGTTTGCTGCACCTATTTACCCATTCTCTAAGTTCCCTCTCCTAACCCACATCCCCCAACAGGCCCTGGTAATGTGTTTTTCCCCTGCCTGTGTCCATGTGTTCTCACTGTTCAGTTCCCACTTACGAGTGAGAACATGTGGTGTTTGCGTTTCTGTTCCTGTGTTAGTTTTCTGAGGATGATGGCTTCCAGTTTCATGTCCTGCAAAGGACATGATCTCATTCCTTTTTATGGCTGCATAGTATTCCATGGTGCATATGTACCACATTTTCTTTATCCAAGCTATCATTGATGGGCATTTGGGTTGGTTCTGTGTCTTTGCTATTGTGAAGAGTGCTGCAATAAACATACATGTACATGTGTCTTTATAGTAGAATGATTTATATTCCTTTGGGTATACGCCCAGTAATGGGATTGCTGGGTCAAATGGTATTTCTGGTTCTAGATTCTTGAGGAATCACCACACTGTCTTCCACAATGGTCGAACTAATTTACATTTCCACCAACAGTGTAGAAGTGTTCCTATTTCTTCACAGCCTTACCAGCATCTATTGTTTCCTGACTTTTTAATAATCACCACTCTGACTGGCATGAGATGGTATCTCATGAAAATGGCCATATTGTCCAAAGTAACTTACATATTCAATGCTATTCCCATCAAACTACCATTGACATTCTTCACAGAATTAGAAAAAACTATTTTAAATTTCATATGAAATCGAAGAAGACCCCATACAGCCAAGACAATCCTAAGCAAAAAGAACAAAGCTGGAGGCATCACACTATCTGACTTCAATACTACAAGGCTATAGTAACCAAAACAGCATGGTACTGGTACCAAAACAGACACATAGACCAATGGAGCAGAACAGAGACCTCAGAAATAATACCACACATCCACAACCATCTGATCTTCTACAAATCTGACAAAAACAAGCAATAGGGAAATGTTCTCCTATTCAGTAAGTGGTGCTTGGAAAACTGGCTAGCCTTATGCAGAAAACTGAAACTGGACTCCTTCCTTACACCTTACACAAAAAATTAACTCAAGATGGATTAAGACTTAAATGTAAAATCCAAAACCATAAAAACTCTAGAAGAAAACCTAGGTGATACCATTCAGGACATCGGCATAGGCAAAGACTTCATGAATAAAACACCAAAAGCAATGGCAGCAAAAGCTAAAATTGACAAATGGGATCTAATTAAACTAAAGAGCTTCTGCACAGCAAAAGAAAGTATCATCAGAGTGAACAGTCAACCTACAGAATGGGAGAACAGTTTTGCAATCTATCCATCTGAGAAAGGGCTAATATCCAGAATTTACAAAGAACTTGAACATATTTACAGGAAAAAAAAAACTCCATCAAAAAGTGGGTGAAGGATATGAACAGACACTTCTCAAAAGAAGACATTTACGTGGCCAATAAACATATGAAAAAAAGCTCAACATCACTGATCATCAGAGAAATGCAAATTAAGTGTAGATCTTAATATCAGATATATTGCATTCTGTCTGAGAATATGTTTCAATGGTGTTCATCTTTGTTCAGTCTTGTTTAGTAGGGAGGCTTACAACTAACACACTAACAGTAATTTTGGGACTTGCTTTTCTGTTCCTTTAAGCATTCACATTACTTTTTATTGAAACCACAATTGTTCTTTCATACTCATATTTCATTGATATGTTGTGTTTAGATAAATTAGGTAATTATATTGGCAAGTCTGATTGACATAAGCAGGACAGGAAACAGATCCAATTGGTTCTTGTGAAGCTGATGTCTCAGTGCTCTTAAGCCCAGGTGTACAGGAGCATCAGTGAATGACCATGAGGGCTCAGTACTTACTCCGCATCAACCAATACATTTTCTACATGGAATGGATAAGATTGGTTATACAGTTAGAGTCTGTTAGCCAGAGATGTATTGGAAAGGTTTTTACATGTATGTAGAATTAACACAGTGCCTGATGAATTAGGTTTAAATGTTTGTTGAATGCATACATAAAAAATAGTCATGAATGACAGCTCCCAAAATGTGCCATGAGGGACTTTCATATCATTTCTCTCTTCCTGGAGGAAACTCTCGGATGTCCTGCATGCTCTTCTTCAACATGTAAATTAGAGGAAATGATCTCATTGGCCTTGGAAAGAAGGCAGCTCCTGGGCAGATTCCTGCATCCCCTGTCCCCACTTTCTTCTCTCCGGAGTCAGTGAGCAGATCTGCAGTGAAAGGGAAGAGCTGTTCTCAGAACAACCAACTCCAGAGGACACTCTCTTCTCTTGAGTGGAAGGTTCCTGTAGGAGCTCCAGTGAGACCTGGTGACTAAGACATCCTTTGCAAGATGCTAGACAACCCTGTGATTTTCAGGTGGGAGCTGCTTGGGAAAAATAGTTGCCGAGCATCTTGTAAATTCCACGCCTAGTCTGTTGCACTAGAAATTCAAGGAAGTGTTTTCTACTCTTAAAGACCTTACAATGTGGTTGAAGAGCAAGACATGAGGACAAATCATTCAAGTACACTCTTATAAGTGCTATAGTAGAGCAATGTGTGGGGCCAAGTGAGTCCAGAATGGCCTTCAGGGGCTGAATATAAGCTTTTAGGAGCTTAAAGTATTCTTATAGTTAAAAGAAAATGAATGTCACCGTCAACAAAATAACCAGTTTCCCAGAGAGGGCCAACAGTCTTTGGTTCTATTGTTAGGTGAAATTTCTCTCCATGGCTCCTCATTATGGACAAAATTGTTAGCAGAAGTTATACAATTGATGATACCACAGACTCAAGGTGGACTCTCCTGATAACCCCCAGTCTGAACTAATGACATCACATCAAAACCCCATGCCTGCAGCATTGGCTGTAAGCACTGTCTTCCTGCCTCTTTGTACCTGTAGGAACCCTCACATATAGCCAAGTCCTACTACGGTATTTGTAAATCAAGCATGGACATATAGGATACAGAATCAGCAAAGAGCTGGGCCTGGAAGAGGAATGGATCTGGATTCAGGAGGCCTGAGTTCTACATGTTGAACGGTGTTGTTAAGAGCCATCAATAAATATATTTTTTTGAAAAGTGGAAAATAATGGGCTTCTTTGCCACTTTTGTAGCTAATTTATACTGTCTCCTGAGTACTCAAATTGCATTTGTCAACTCTCCTGTGTGAGGGTCAATCTGAGGGACATCCTCACTGCTGTGAGCAGCTCAGAGCCCACTGTGATGTCCCATCTTCTCTTGGTGGTCTCTTCTGTCTGCTTGAGTTACCTGTGGAAGGGTTAACTACTGGCAGAGACTAGTCCTGATTTGTATTGATCCTCAGTTCTCATAATTAAATGTTTTTATTTGTGGTAAAGTTTATATAACATACATTTTACTAATTTAACCATTTTCAGTGTACAATCCAGTGGCATTAAGTACGTTGACAATGAGCTATAACTATTACCACTTCCTCTTTTAAGAACTTTTCATTATCACAAACAAAAATTTTATGCTGATTAAATCATGTTTACACATTCTCCCCATCCCTCACCATCAGGTTCCTAATCTATTTTCTGTGTTCATCAATTTTCCTAGTTTGGATACTTCAAAAATTTGAACTTACAATATTGTTCTTTAGTGTCTGGCTTATTTCGCTTAGCACAGTGTTCTCAAGGTTCATCCGTGTCACAGCATGTGTTAGAATTCTCTAGCAGTGCTAAGCTATTATGAAGATACTGTAATTGACATTATCACGGAAAGGTCAGATGTCTTCAATCTTGCTTCTCATGGTGACTAGCCATGAAGCTAACTGAAAGTTGCAGCCAGAACAACTTATACAAAAATGGGAAGTACCCAGAATTCCTGTACAACTGAAGGAATCTGTCAGCAAATAATAAATGCTTTCAAGATAATTTTCATGTTGAAACCAATACTGAGGTTGCAAATGGCCAAATTAGAACTGGTAGGGCATATTTATATACCTACACTTGTTCCTTGGTCCAGGGATAGCTAAATAAGCACATACTAGTTCTCAAGGGGAAGGGGCCATGGTTATCTTCACTGGAAACCTAGGCCAACCTGTCACCATGCTGTGGACAAATGACAGCACAGGACTTTTCATAAAACCAGTTTCCTGGACTGTTTTTATGAAGACAGAGAGTTTGTCTTTTGACATTATTTTCCTTTATATCTGAGAATTCAATGAAATTTAGAGGCAACAGACTTTACTTATCAAGAGTTGAGCTTCCTACCTGCAGAAATGCCTCCAATCATGGAAGGGAACATGATTTTCCACGGAACATAGTCTGAGAGATAAATAAGGAATCTTCTTTTTGACACTGTTAGGTAAAAAAAAAAATTATAAAGCAGAATTTTCCAGTTTTGTACAGGAATTCTTTCCATTCTAATGAAAATTGCAAAAAAAAAATGTTTTCAGTAAAAAAAAATTCAGTGGAAGAAAACAGGTTAAACTGATTGCTAATGTGAAGAAGAATTTAAACATTGTACCTTAAAATTAATGCTTTCTCTGAGTAAAACTAGAAATGTGAGATTAAAAATAAAACTATTTGAAGATACTGGGGTGTCACTGGGGCATTTCAGAGGCGCACAGATGAGAAAAACGCATATAATTGTCGAGAGTGGCAGGGTAGTGTTGCTCTCAAAGTCCCGTCTGACTGACAGGGCAGAGGCTCTTCCTCATGGCCCCAATCTGCTTCCTGACAGCTTCAGGGTTTCCTCAGGAAGCCGCCATCCACCTTCATCCACCTCAGGCATATCCTGCAGAGCCCTCTGGAGAACCAGATTGAGGGTCTTCCTGTTTCGACGCTGCCTAAAGGAGCCCATGAAGAAGTAAATGATGGGGTTGGCACTGCTGTTAAGAGCGGACAGGAAAATGGAAATTAAACGAACAACACAAGGTAACTTATCAAAATCCGTCTTGATCCAGTATAATAGGAATCACTGAATGCTGAGGGGCAGGCTGCAGAAGAGGAAGACCAGCCCTGTGAGCAGGATGGTCACATACAGCCTGGTCAGCGGCATCTTCCGGGATCCACATATGATCCTGACCAGCAGGACCAGGGTGGACCCACAGAGAACCACAGATAAAAAAATCAGCCACACAGCAGTGAGGAAATCTAATATTTGACACCAATTATCAGAGTCAACATCACTAAATAGGAAGCTACAGAACATCCACTCCAGGATGCTCTGCAACAGGGACAGGGCCCAGAGCAGGACACACATGACCGCTGATGGGTGTGTGGGGCAGTGGCAGCAGTACCAGATGGGCCACAGGACGGACAGGCAGTGCTCGGTGCTGATGGTGCTCAGCATGCTCAGGCCTGTAATATAGGCGGAGAACAACACCATGGTGACAAATCTAGAGAAATGGATGGAGACAGAACTAACAAAGTTACTGAGGAAATTAATGAATGTTATAATCTGGAAGCAGAGGCAGAGGAAGTCAGCCCTGGCCAGGTTGAGGTTGTAGAGAGAGAAGGTGTTACTGTGCATGCAGAAGCCCAGGAGCCAGAGCACGACTGCATTTCCTGCCAGCCCAACCAGGTCAATGATGAGGATCAGCACTATGAGGACCAGGACCTCCATGCCACAACAGTGAGGATGGGTCTCCTCTGTATCATTGATTGGTGCAATTTCTGTACCCAAGGCTGAGATGGTTGGATTCATTCTCAGAAACCCTAGTCTGGTGCCCCTGGGAACAAAAACAAGATGTGATCAGCAGCTGTATGATCTCTGATTCTCACCACCACCCTGCTACTTGGGAAGTACCGCCCCCATTTTACAGAGGAGAGAAACAAGCTCACAGAGAATAAGTAACCTATTAAAAGGTAAGGAGTCAACTCCAGATTTAAACCCAGTTCTTGCTGGGCTCTGTCTATTGCAAAACAGTTTTCTGCTGACATAGGAATAACATTGTGATTGAAACACCTCCATTCAACCAGCGTGGACTGTGGGCCCAAGTGTTACTCTGTCCTGGGCCAGAAACTTTCTCTCAGGTGCAGGAATTTGGATAGACAAAGACGTGGCTGTGACACCCTCATGATTAAGAGTCGTCCTCCATGGACGAAAATGAAGATCATGCATTGTGGACATGAGGAAAATGTGACACCTTGCTAGTACAAGTGTGATGATGGCTGGGCCTGGTGAGCTAGAAATGGCGCAGTGTGTCAGTCATTGAAGATAGAAACCTTTTTATATCCCCGGTGCCTGGCTCCCTGTGCAGCACACTGTGTTCTTCAGAAATATTCATTCAGTGAATGAATGCATGAATGAACAGCCGAATGGTAGTTTAGCTTTAAGTAAAATGGAAAATAAAAATGAAAACACAATTCAAGACATTAGAACGCACACATATAATGAGATAATGAAAATTTCATTCATCAGAATTTTATTTGTGGACACCTCTGTCAAAAGGAATTACTGATATGTGACCAAATACCTGAGTTTGACCACTAATGTGCCTTTGAAATGAGGGTCAATGTGGTTTTGCTGAGCATCTAGAAAATTTTTGTATGCAGTGTCGGGGTAGGGTGTGGATCTGAACTGAATTTCTCAGCAATATAGAAGAGGAAAGAATAAGTGAGGGTGAGATCTGAGTGCCACTGAAGGGAGACTTCTAAGTGTTCTGCTGGGTATACACAATGCAAACCCACTTGATTCTGTCGCACAGAAGATTTTTGGTAGAGTTTCTTTGTTGATGGAAACAATGTTTGAGAGGAGTCCAGAAGGGGAAATAGGCATTCAGGGCTTGCAGTGTAAACACAGATGTTGATGCAGATGTCAACTTATGAAAGGGGGCTAGCTTATATCTTGGTTATGAGCAGGAGCTGGAATCCAGGATGCAAAGGAGCTGGAGGCCTCTAAGTGGAAAGAAGACACATCCTCCACTGGGAGTACAGAGGAGCATCAGGAGTGAATGCATTCATCATGAGCTCTCTTAGAGAGAAAAGCTGCCACAGTGTTGGTTGGCCTGAAAAGGAAATGGGAAGAAAACTAGAACCTCTGTTATCCACACTCAGGGTACTTAACAGTTTGACCATCTAAATTTAGGGTATAATATGTTTGTCTTCCTCATGAAACTTGAAGCCCCACAAAAATTAAGCCATGCCTGTTCTTGTTCACTGTAGTATCACCAACATTCAGCATGTGTTCCTCAAAGACCATCTATTGTAATACCCTCATATAATATGCCAAGTAGCTGAGGCTTAAAGAGTCAAAGGATTTTCCTGAGATTGCACCATGAAGAGCAGATCCAATGTAGACCCTTGTCCCTGGAGGCCTGCGTGAGCATTCTCTATTGCTCTCTACCCCATCATTCATTATTTCTGAGGAGTTTCTGAAAAATCTTGGGGTGAGAACAGAATCTGAGAGATAATCGGGGGCTTTAGAATCTACTAGATTGCCCCAATATCCATTCTCCTTTTCAGTCATATCACCATTCTGAGACTCAAAAAGCAGCACAAGGACCCACATCCTAGTTTTCCTTGATGCTGGATGACATCGTATGACCGGGTTCTGGTCAATGGGAGGTGAGCCAATGTGATGTAAGCAAGTCCTGGCTCACGGGATCAATAGAAGGAGCATAGCCTCCCCTTCCCCTCTAAACCTAAGTTCTCTCCATAAGTCTAGAATGCTGATGTAGCTGACAACCATGTAATACCACAAGGATGAAGGCACCTCTCTAGACATTGGGGAGCAGCAATTTTTGGAGTCCTAATGCCTGATGCCTTGGAGCCTCCAACTCAGATCTTAAATACAGTCACTCCTGACTATCCACAGGGGATTGGTTCTAGAACCCCTGCACACACAAAAATCTGCAGATGCTCAATTTTCTTATATAAAATGACATAGAATTTGGATATAACCTATGCACTTTCTCCTTTATACTTTAAATCATTTGTAGATCACTTATAATACCTGATAAAATGTTAAGTGCTATGTAAATAATTGTTATCCTGCTTATTTAGGAAATAAAAAGAAAAAAATAGGTCTGTACCTGTTCAGTACCTATACAATTCCTGCCATATGCTGCTCTTTTGGAATGTTTTCTATCTCTGGTTTGTTAAATTTGCAGACTCAGAACATACTGACATGGAGGGACAACTTTATTTTCTTGTCTAAGATATTTCTACTTTGGGTCTCTATTAGAGAAACCAAACTTACACTCTAACCAAAAGAAATGTTTTCTCTTTTTGAAAATTACATTTCATTTCCTAGGCATTTTTGATGAATGCAGATATTTCTCCATAATACTGAAACTTGAAAAAGAATTTCTAAACAGAAAAATAACTGTAATAGAGCTGAGATGAGACATGATTTAATGACATTTAAATAAAGAAAACCTTAGGAAGGAGGAGGATATAGAAATGTGGGAAGGATAGTCCCATTTGTTATGAGGATTTGCTTTCCAATCTTCTCTACCCTGTTTGACAACCCAAGAGGGTGGCTTCTATGTACTTCATCAGTGAGATTCTTTTCATTCTGGTTTCTGGTTGAACTGAGACACTGGGAGACACCAGCAGGAGACAGGAAAGCAGGAGGGGAGTCATTTGAGATCTCCATCTGCTGGCTGTCTGCCTGTGTGGCTGTGTGTTTGTGATGCAGGGCTTCTCCACTTGCCTGCTTATCCTCTCCCAACCCTACAGCTACAGCTGTGGTTATGCTTTCAATGGAACCTGCTCCTTTCCTGTTCTTTTAAGCCTAGGGAAGAAAGTCATGCTCCAATATTGCTACTTAGGGTGATTCCCCAGGCATTGTCACTTTCCTTTAATGCTGCCCATCTTTGTAAATAGTCCCCTCATGAAACACTCCTCAGCTATATTTCAGACCACTTATTCCTTCCTTAGACCTTTCCTGATAGGCAAAGAATAATGTTAAAAAGTAAGTAAAAAGAGTAAACCTCCTTTTACAGCAGTTCAGCTGTTAGAAGTCATGCCTGCAAGTCCCCTTGCTCCTTGAATGAATGTAAGAGACACTATTGTCTCCATGACAGCAGATTGAATAAGTGGAATAAAGGGAGTGATATGGAGAGGTGGATCAGAAGGGAGAAAGTTCTGCCTGACTCCATTTGGAATTCACACAGTCTAGGCTGCCAGCACTCAGTTTCCAGAAGGAAGCTTCATATCACCCACCTTTTCCTGAAACAGGCTCATGACCCCTTGCATGTAGCTCCTTAAGGTGGAAACACATGGATGTGAACTTATCGCAAAAAAACAAAAACAAAAAAAAACAAACAAAAAAACCCCCATAACTTACTGTGGAAAGAAGAGAGTTCTCCAGGAGGCGGAGCTTGCAGTGAGCCGAGATCGCGCCACTGCACTCCAGCCTGGGCGACAGAGCAAGACTCTGTCTCAAAAAAAAAAAAAAAAAAAAAAAAAAAAGAAGAGAGTTCTTGGTACATTCCTTACCTTTCCTCCTTCTTCTGTCCAGAGTTGAAGTGCTGCCTCTTGCTAAAGGGGTAGAGCCTTTCTGGGATTCAGTGACTTCAGAGGACCCTTTTGTGTTGTGTAATTTAGGAGATATCTAGAGGAGCTAGAATGAGAGCTGGTGACCAATCCAGGCTTATGAAGATCCCGGGCAGCCTTATGATTTCCTGTATGAAGACTGCAGACAAATCAGAGGCCAGAGCTGTTTGAGCTAAAATCCCTATCTGAGATGTTTCTTGGCCTCTGTCCCATTTTAAATACATGTCAGCCACTCCAGTCTCATCCCATCTTGTTCAACTCTTTGTAATTAATTGTTGTTTTGAATCTTTATAATCAATTATAGGCCTAAGTATCAATATTAGGCAATGTGAGCTTGTGCTGTGAGGCATTGTAGGTACTCATCCTTTTTTATGGCTGCATAGTATTCTATGGTGTATATGTGTGATATTTTCTTTATCCAATCTATCATTGATGGGCGTTTGGGTTGGTTCCAAGTCTTTGCTATTGTGAACACTGCTGCAATAAACATACGTGTGCATATGTCCTTATAGTAGAATGATTTATAATCCTTTGGGTATATATCCAGTAATGGGATTGATGGGTCAAATGGTATTTCCGGTTCTAGATCCTTGAGGAATCTGTTTTCCACAATGGTTGAACTAATTTACACTCCCAACAGTGTAAAAGCATACTTATTTCTCCACATCCTCTCCAGTGTCTGCTGTTTCCTGACTTTTTAATGATTGCCATTTTAACTGGCATGAGATGGTGTATCTCATTGTGGTTTTGATTTGTGTTTCTCTAATGACCAGTGATGATGAGCTTTTTTTCATATGTTTGTTGGCTGCATAAATGTCTTCTTTTGAGAAGTGTCTGTTCATATCCTTCACCCACTTTTTGATGGGGTTGTTTGTTTTCTCTTGTAAATTTATTTAAGTTCCTTGTAGATTCTGGATATTTGGCCTTTCTCAGATGTATAGATTGCAAAAATTTTCCCCCGTTCTGTAGGTTGACTGTTCACTCTGATGATAGTTTCTTTTGCTGTGCAGAAGTTCTTTAGTTTAATTAGATCCCATTTGTCAATGTTGGCTTTTGTTGCCATTGCTTTTCGTGTTTCAGTCATGAAGTATTTGCCCATGCCTATCTCCTAAATGGTATTGCCTAGGTTTTCTTCCAGGGTTTTATGGTTTTAACATAAAAAGACTTACATTTAAGTCTTTAATCCATCTTGAGTTAATTTTTGTATAAGGTGTAAGGAAGGGGTCCAGTTTCTATTTTCTGCATATGGCTAGCCAGTTTTCCCAACATCATTTATTAAATAGGGAATCCTTTCCTCATTGCTTGTTTTTGTCAGGTTTGTCAAAGATCAGGTGGTTGTAGATGTGTAGCATTATTTCTGAGGCCTCTGTTCTGTTCCATTGGTCTATATATCTGTTTTGGTACCAGTACCATGTTGTTTTGGTTACTGTAGCCTTGTAGTATAGTTTGAAGTTAGGTAGTGTGATGCCTCCAGCTTTGTTCTTTTTGCTTAGGATTGTCTTGGCTATATGGGTTCTTTTTTGTTTCCAAATGAAATTTAAAGTAGTTTTTTTCTAATTCTGTGAAGAAAGTCAATGGTAGCTTGATGGGGATAGCATTGCATCTATAAATTACTTTGGGCAGTATGGCCATTTTCACAATATTGATTCTTCCTATCCATGAGCATGGAATGCTTTTCAATTTGTTTGTGTCCTCTCTTATTTCCTTGAGCAGTAGTTTGTAGTTCTCTTTGAAGAGTTCTCCTTGAAGGGAGAATGTACAAGTTCTCCCTTGTACATTGTATTCCTAGGTATTTTATTCTCTTTGTGGCAATTGTGAATGGGAGTTCACTCATGATTTGGCTCTCTGTCTATTATTGGTGTATAGGAATGCTTGTGAGTTTTGCACATTGGTTTTGTATCCTGAGATTTTGCTGAAGTTGCTTATCAGCTTAAGGAGATTTTGGGCTAAGACAATCGGGTTTTTTAAGTATACAATCATGTCATCTGCAAACAGAGACAATTTGACTTTTCTTCTTCCTATTTGAATACACTTTTTGCCTTATTGCCCTGGCCAGAACTTACAATGCTATGCTGAATAGGAGTGGTGAGAAAGGACATCTGTGTCTTGTGCTGGTTTTCAAAAAGAATGCTTCCATCTTTTGCCCATTCAGTACGATATTGGCTGTGGGATTGTCATAAATAGCTCTTATTATTTTTTGATACGTTCCATCAATACCTAGTTTATTGAGAGTTGCTAGCATGAAGGGGTGTTGAATTTTATCGAAGGCCTTCTCTGCATCTGTTGAGATAATCATGTAATCATGTAGTTTTTGTCATTGGTTATATTTATATGATGGATTATGTTTATTGATTTGGGAATGTTGAGCCAGCATTGCATCCCAGGGATGAAGCCGACTTGATCGTGGTGGATAAGGTTTTTCATGTGCTGCTGGATTCGGTTTGCCAGTATTTTATTGAGGATTTTCACATTGATGTTCATCTGGGATATTGGCCTGAAATGTTCTTTTTTTGTTGTGTCTCTGCCAGGTTTTGGTATCAGGATGATGCTGGCCTCATGAAATGAGTTAGGGAAGATTCTCTCTTTTTCTATTGTTTGAAATAGTTTTAGAAGGAATGGTACCAGCTCCTCTTTGTACCTCTGGTAGAATTCAGCTGTGAATCTGTCTGGTGCTGAGCTTTTTTGGTTGGTAGGCTATTAATTACTGCCTGAATTTCAGAACTTGTCATTGGTCTATTCAGGGATTTGATTTCTTCCTGGTTTAGTCTTGGGAGGGTGTATGTGTCCAGGAATTTATCAATTTGTTTTAGATTTTCTAGCATATTTTCATAGAGGTGTTTATAGTATTATCTGATGGTAGTTTGTATTTCTGTGGGGTCAGTGGTAATATCCCTTTTTCATTTTTTATTGTGTCTATTTGATTCTTCTCGTTTTTCTTCTTTATTAATTCAGCTAGTGGTCTATCTATTTTGGTAATCCTTCCAAAAAAACACCTCCTGGATTCATTGATTTTTCTGACGGGTTTTTCGTGTCTCTATCTCCTTCAGTTCTGCTCTGATCTTATTTATTTCTTGTCTTCTGCCAGCTTTTGAATTTGTTTGATCTTGCTTCTCTAGTTCTTTTAATTGTGATGTTAGGCTGTTGATTTTAGATCTTTCCTGCTTTCTCCTGTGGGCATTTAGTGGTATACATTTTCCTCTAAACACGGCTATAGCTGTGCCCCAGAGATTCTGGTACATTGTGTCTTTGTTCTCATTGTTTTCAAAGAACTTATTTATTTGTGCCTCAATTTTGTTATTTACCCAGTAGTCATTCAGGAGCAGGTTGTTCAGTTTCCATGTAGTTGTGGGGTTTTGAGTGAGTTTCTTAATCCTGAGTTCTAATTTGTTTGCACTGTGGTCTGAGAGACTGTTTATTATTATTTCTGTTCTTTTGCGTTTGCTGAGGATTGTTTTACTTCCAATTATTTGGTTAATTTTAGAATAAGTGTGTTGTGGTGCTGAGAAGAATGTATATTCTCTTGATTTGTAATGGAGAGTTCTGCAGATGTCTATTAGGTCCACTTGGGACAGAGATGAGTTCAAGTCCTGAATATTCTTGTTAATTTTCTTTCTCGTTGATCTGTCTAATATTGACAGTGGGGTGTTAAAGTCTCCCACTATTATTGTGTGGAAATCTAAGTCTCTTTGTAGGTCTCTAAGAACTTGCTTTATGAATCTGGGTGCTCCTGTATTGGGTGCATATATATTTAGGATAGTTATCTCTTCTTGTTGCATTCATCCTTTTACCATTATGTACTGCCCTTCTTTGTCTTTTTTGATCTTTGTTGGTTGAAAGTCTGTTTTATCAGAGACTAGAATTGCAACCCCTGCTTTTTTTTTTTTTTTTGCTTTCCATTTGCTTGGTAAATCTTTCTTTATCCCTTTATTTTGAGCCTATGTGTGTCTTTGCACGTGAGATGGGTCTCCTGAATACAGTACACCTATGGGTCTGGGTTGTTTAGCTAATTTGCCAGTCTGTGTCTTTTAATTGGGGTATTTAGCCCATTTACATTTAAGGTTAATATTGTTATGTGTGAATTTGATCCTGTTATTATGATGCTGGCTGGTTATTTTGCCCATAGTTGATGCAGTTTCTTCATAGTGTGAATGGTCTTTACAATTTGGTATGTTTTTGCAGTGGCTGGTACCAGTCGTTCCTTTCCATATTTAGTGCTTCCTTTAGGAGCTCTTGTAAGGCAGGTCTTGTTGTAACAAAATCTCTCAGCAAGCATTTTCTTGTCTGTAAAGGATTTTATTTCTTTTTTGCTTATGAAGCTTAGTTTGGCTGGATATGAAATTCTGGATTGAAAATTCTTTTCTTAAGAATGTTGAATGTTGGCCTCCACTCTCTTCTGGCTTGTAGGGTTTCTGCAGAGAGATCTGCTGTTAGTCTGATGGGCTTCCCTTTGTGGATAACCCTACCTTTGTCTCTGGCTGCCCTTAACATTTTTTCCTTCATTTCAACCTTGGAGAATCTGATGATTATGTGTCTTGGAATTGCTCTTCTCGAGGAGTATCTTTGTGGTGTTCTCTGTGTTTCCTGAATTTGAATGTTGGCATGTATTGCTAGGTTGGGGAAGTTCTCCTGGATAATATCCTGAAGAGTGTTTTCCAACTTGGTTCCATTCTCCCCATCACTTTCAGGTACACCAATCAAATGTCGGTTTGGTCTTTTCACATAGTCCTATATTTCTTGGAGGCTTTGTTCGTTCCTTTTCATCCTTTTTTCTCTAATCTTGTCTTTATGCTTTATTTCATAAAGTTGATCTTCAGTCTCTGATATCCTTTCTTTTGCTTGATCAATTCAGCTATTGATACTTGTGTATGCTTCACGAAGTTCTCATGCTGTGTTTTTCAGGTCCATCAGTTCATTTATGTTCTTCTCTAAACTGGTTATTCTAGTTAGCAATTCCTCTTTTTTTTTTTTCAAAGTTCTTAGCTTCCTTGCATTGGGTTAGAACATGCTCTTTTAGCTCAGAGGAGTTTATTACCCACCTTCAGAAGCCTACTTCTGCCAATTCATCAAACTCATTGTCCAGTTTTTTTCCCTTGCTGGCGAGGAGTTGTGATCCTCTGGAGGCAAAGAGGTGTTCTGGATTTTGGAATTTTCAGTGTTTTTGCACTGGTTTTTCCTCATCTTCATGGATTGATCTACCTTTGGTCTTTGATGTTGGTGACCTTCAGATGGGGTTTCTGTGTGGACATCCTTTTTGTTGATGTTGATGTGATTCATTTCTGTTGGTTAATTTTTCTTCTAACAGTCAGGCCCCTCTACTGCAGGTCTGCTGTAGTTTGCTGGAGGTCCACTGCAGAGCCTGTTTTCCTGGGTATCACCAGTGGAGGCTGCAGAATAGAAAAGATTGCTACCTGTTCCTTCCTCTGGAAGCTTCTTCCCAAAAAAGTGCTCACCAGATGCCATCCAGAACTCTCTTTATGAGGTGTCTGTTTACCGCTGCTGGGAGGTGTCTCTCAGTCAGGAGGCACAGGAGTCAGGGGTCCACTTGAGGAGGCAGTCTGTCCCTTAGCAGAGCTCGAGTGCTGTGCAGTGAGATCTGCTGATCTCTTCAGAGCCGGCAGGCAGGAACGTTTAAGTCTGCTGAAGCAATGTCCACAGCCACCCCTTTCCACAGGTGCTCTGTTCCAGGGAGATGGGAATTTTATCTATAAGCCCCTGACTGTGGCTGCTGCCTTTCTTTCAGAGGTGCCCTGAGAGAGGAGGACTCTAGAGAGGCATTTTGGCTACAGTGGGTTTGCTGAGCCGTGGTGGGCTCTACCCAGTCAGAACTTCCAGGTGGCTTTGTTTACACTGTGAAGGGAAAACCGCCTACTCAAGCCCCAGTAATGGTGGACGCTAGTGGATCTTAGCTTGCTGGGCTCCATGGGGGTGGTATCCACTGAGCTAGACCACCTGGCTCCCTGGCTTCAGCCCCCTTCTCAGGGGAGTGAATGCTTCTGCCTCACTGGCATTCCAGATGCCGCTAGGGTACAAAAAAAAACTCCTGAAGCTAGCTCGGTTTCTGCCTAAATGGCCTCCCAGTTTTGTGCTCAAAACCCAGGGACCTGGTGGTGTAGGCACCCAGGTGAATCTCCTGGTCTGCAGGTTGCAAAGACTGTGGGAAAAGCATAGTATCTGGGCTGAGAGCACTGTTCCTCATGGCATGGTCCCTCACAGCTTCCCTTGGCTAGGGGAGGGATTTCCCTCACCCCTTGTGCTTCCAGGGTGAGGTGACACCCTACCCTGCTTCGGCTCATCCTCCATGGCCTGCACCCACTGTCTAACAAGTCCCAGTGAGATGATCCAGGTACCTCAGCTGGAAATGCAGAAATTACCTGCCTTCTGCATTGATCTTGCTGGGAGCTGCAGACTGGAGCTGTTCCTATTTGGCCATCTTGCCAGCCACCCCAACCATAATTTCATATCCAGCCAAATTAAGCTCCATAAGCAAAGGAGAAATAAAATAATTCCCTGACAGGCAAATGCTGAGGAATTTTGTCACCACCAGGCCTTCTTTACAAGAGCTCCTGAAGGAAGCACTAAATATGGAAATGAAAAATCGGTATCAGCCACTGCAAAAACACACCAAAATATAAAGACCTATGACACTATGAAGAAACTGAATCAACTAATGTGCAAAATAACTAGCTAGCATCATGACGACAGGATAAAATTCACACATAACAATATTAACTTTAAATGTGAATGGGCTAAATGCCCCAATTAAAAGAGACAGACTGGCAAATTGAATAAAGTGTCAAGACCCATAGTGTGCTGTATTCAGGAGACCCATCTCACATGCAAAGACACACATAGGCTCAAAATAAAGGGATAAAGGAAGATTTACCAATCAAATGGAAAGAAAAAAAAGCATGGTTTGCAGTTCTAGTCTCTGATAAAACAGACTTTAAACCAACAAAGATCAAAAAAGACAAAGAAAGGCATTACATAGTGGTAAAGAGATCAATGAAACAAGAAGGGGCTAACTATCCTAAATATATATGCACCCAATACAGGAGCACCCAGATTCATAAAGCAAGTTCTTAGAGACCTACAAAGAGACTTAGACTCCCACACAATAATAGCAGGAGAATTTTACACCTCACTGTCAATATTAGATCAACGAGAAAGAAAATTAACAAGAATATTCAGGATTTGAACTCAGCTCTGGACCAAGCAGACCTAATAGAAACTGACAGAACTCTCCACCCCAAATCAGCAGCATATACTTTCTTCTCAGTGCCACATAACACTTATTCTAAAATCAGCCACATAATTGGAAGTAAAACAGTCCTCAGCAAATGCAAAAGAATGGAAATCATAACAAGCAGTCTCTCAGACCACAGTGCAATCAAATTAGAACTCAGATTAAGAAACTCACTAAAAACCACACAGCCACATGGAAATTGAACAACCTGCTCCTGAATGACTACTGGATAAATAATGAAATTAAGGCAGTAATAAAAAAGTTCTTTGAAACCAATGAGAACAAACAGACAATTTACCAGAATCTCTGGGACACAGTTAAGCACTGTTTAGAGGGAAATGTATAGTACTAAATGCCCACAGGAGAAAGCAGGGAAGATCTAATATTGACACCCTGACATCACAGTGAAAGAACTAGAGAAGCAAGACCAATTAAAAGACACAGACTGTGTCTTTTATTCAAGTTCAAAATCTAGGAGAAGATAAGAAATAACTAAGATCAGGGCAGAACTGAAAAAGATAGAGACATGAAGAATCCTTCAGAAAATCAATGAATTCAGGAGCTGGCTTTTTGGAAAGATTAACAAAATAGATAGACCACTAGCTAGACTAATAAAGAAAAAAAGGAAGAAGAATCAAATAGATAAAATGAAAAATGATAAAGGGGATATCACCACGGAGCCTACAGAAATGCAAACTACCACCAAAGCATACTATAAACACCTCTACGCAAATAAACTAGAAAATCTAGAAGAAATGGATAAATTCCTGAACACATATACATTCCCAAGACCAAACCAGGAAGAAGTCAAATTCCTGGGTAGACCAATAACAAGTTCTGAAATTAAGGCAGTAATTAATAGCCTACGAAAAAAAGCCCAGGACCAGACAGATTCACAGCCAAATTCTACCGGAGGTACAAAGAGGAGCTGCTACCATTCCTTCTGAAACCATTTCAAACAACTGAAAAGGAAGGACTTCTCCCTAACTCATTTCATGAGGCCAGCATCATTCTGATACCAAACTAAGCAGAGACAGAACAAAAAAAGAAAACTTCAGGCCAATATCCCTGATGAACATCAATGCAAAAATCCTCAATAAAATACTGGCAAACTGAATCCAGCAGCACATGGAAGTCTTATCAACCACGATCAAGTTGGCTTCATCCCTGGGATGCAAGCCTGGCTCAACATGCGCAAATCAGTAAATGTAACCCATCACATAAACAGAACTGATGACAAAAACCACGTGATTATCTCAATAGATCCAGAAAAGGCCTTCGGTAAAATTCAACATCCCTTCATGCTAAAAACTTGTGGGGAAAAGAAAGAGAGATCAGACTGTTACTGTGTCTATGTAGAAAGAAGTAGACTTAAGAAACTCCATTTTGTTCTGTACTAAGAGAAATTCTTCTGCCTTGAGATGCTGTTAATCTGTAACCCTAGCCCCAACCCTGTGCTTGCAGAGACATGTGCTGTGCTGACTCAAGGTTTAATTGATTCAGGACTGTGCAGGATGTGCTTTGTTAAAAAAGTGCTTGAAGGCAGTATGCTTGGAAAAAGTCATCGCCATTCTCTAATCTCGAGTACCCAGGGACACAATACACTGCGAAAGGCCGCAGGGACCTCTGCCCAGGAAAGGCAGGTATTGTCCAAGGTTTCTGCCCAGGCGACAGCCTGAGATATGGCCTCGTGGGAAGGGAAAGACCTGACGGTCCCCCAGCAGACACCCATAAAGGGTCTGTGCTGAGGAGGATTAGTGAAAGAGAAAGGCCTCTTTGCAATTGAGATAAGAGGAAGGCATCTGTCTCCTGCTCGTCCCTGGGAATGGAATGTCTCAGTGTAAAACCTGATTATATGTTCTATTTACTGAGATAGGAGAAAACCGCCTTAAGGCTGGAGGTGAGACATGCTGGTGGCAATACTGCTCTTTAATGCACCGAGATGTTTGTGTACATGCACAGCAAAGCACAGCACCTTTCCTTAAACTTATATATGACACAGAGACCTTTGCTCACATGTTTTCCTGCTGACCCTCTCCCCACTATTACCCTGTTGTCTTGCCACATCCCCCTCACCGAGGTAGTAGAGATAGAGATCAATAAATACTGAGGGAACTCAGAGATCAGTGCCGGCACGGGTCCTCTGTATGCTGAGTGCCGGTCCCCTGGGCCCACTGTTCTTTCTCTATACTTTGTCTCTGTGTCTTATTTCTTTTCTCAGTCTGTCATCCCACCTGAGAGAAATTCCCACAGGTGTGGAGGGGCTGGCCCCCTTCAAAACTCTCAATAAACTAGATATTGATGGAACGTATCTCCAAATAATAAGAGCTATTTATGACAAACCCATAGCCAATATCATACTGAATGGGCGAAAACTGGAAGCACTTCCTTTGAACAGTGGCACAAGACTAGGATGTCCTCTTCTGCCACTCCAATTCATCATAGTATTGAAAGTTCTGGCCAGGGAAATCAGCCAATACAAAACAATTAAGGGTATTCAAATAGGAAGAGAGGAAGTAAAATTGTCTCTATTTGCAGATGACAATATTGTATATTTAGAAAATCCCATCATCTCAGTCTCAAAATTCCTTAAGCCGATAAGCAACTTCAGCAAAGTCTCAGGATAGAAAATCAATGTGCAATTATCACCAGCATTCCTATGCATCAATAATAGTTAAGCAGAGAGACAAATCATGATGAACTACTGTTCACAATTGGTACAAAGAGAATAAAATTCCTAGGAATACAACATGAAGGAAATAAAAGAAGACACAAACAAAAGAAAAAAGTTTCATGCTCATGGATAGGAAGAATCAATATCGTGAAAATGGCCATACTGCCCAAAGTAATTTATAGACTCAATGCTATTCCCATAAAGCTACCATTGACTTTCTTCACAGAATTAAAAAAAAAAACTACTTTAAATTTCATGTAGAACCCAAAAAGAGCCCATAGAGCCAAGATAATCCTAAGCAAAGAGGACAAAGCTGGAGGGATCACCCTGCCTGACTTCAAACTATACTACCAGGCTACAGTAACCAAAACAGCATGGTAGTGGTAACAAAACTGATATGTAGACCAATGAAACAGAACAGAGTCCTCAGAAATAACACCACACAGGTACAATCATTTGATCTTTGAGAAACCTGACAAAAACAAGCAATGGGGAAAGAATTCCCTATTTAGTGAATGGTGCTGGGAAACTGGCTAGCCAAATGCAGAAAACAGAAACTGGACCCCTTCCTTACACCTTATACAAAAATTAACTCAAGAGTAATTAAAGACTTAAATGTAAAACCAAAAACGATAAAAACCCTGGAAGAAAACCTAGGCAATACCATTTAGGACATAGGCATGCGCAATGACTTCATGACTGAAACACCAAAAGCAATGGCAACAAAAGCCAAAATTGGCAAATGGGATCTAATTAAATTAAAGAGCTTCTGCACAGCAAAGGAAACTATCATCAGATTGAACAGACATCCTACAGGATAGCAGAAAATTTTTGCAATCTCATCTGACAAAGGTCTAATATCCAGAATCTACAATGAAGTTAAAAAAAAATTTTTTTTTTAAATTTTGAGATGGAGTCTCACTCTCTTGCCCAGACTGGAGTGCAGTGGCACAATCTTAGCTCACTTGAACCTCTGCCTCCTGGGTTCAAGCAATTCTCCTGCCTCTGCCTCCTGAGTAGTTGGGATTACAGGCGCCTATCACCACGCCTGGCTAATTTTTTAATTTTTAGTAGAGATGGGGTTTCACCATGTTGGCCAGGCTGGTCTCAAACTCCTGATCTCAGGTGATCCACCCACCTCGGCCTCCCAAAGTACTGGGATTACAAGCATGAGCCAACACACCTGCCCGAAGTTAAACAAATTTACAAGGAAAAAACAAACAACCTCATCAAAAAGTGGGCAAAGGATATAAACAGACACTTCTCAAAATAAGACATTTTTTGTGGCAAAAAAAAAAAATATGAAAAAAAGCTCATCATCACTGATCATTAGAGAAATGCAAATAAAAACAATGAGACACCATCTCACGCCAGCCACAGTGAAGATTATTAAAAAGTCAGGAAACAACCGATGCTGGTGAGACTGTGGAGAAATGGGAAAGCTTTTACACTGTTGGTGGGAGTGTAAATTAGTTCAACCATTGTGGAAGACAGTGTGGAGATTTCTCAAGGATCTAGAACCAGAAATATCATTTGACCCAGCAATCCCATTACTGGGTATATACCCAAAGGATTACAAATCATTCTACTATAAAGACACATGCACACATATGTTTATTGCAGCAGTATTTACAATAGCAAAGACTTGGAACCAACCCAAATGCCCATCAATGATAGACTGGATAAAGAAAATGTGACACATATACACTATGGAATAGTATGCAGCCATAAAAGAGAATGAGTTCAGTCCTTTGGAGGGACATGGATGAAACTGGAAGCCATCAATCTCAGCAAACTAACACAGGAATAGAAAACCAAACACTGCATGTTCTCATTCATAAGTGGGAGTTGAACAATGAGAAAATATGGAACAGGGAGAGGAACATCGCACATGAGGGCCTGTCGGGGGTGGGGGGCAAGGGGAAAGAGAGCATTATGACAAATACCTGACGCATGTGAGGCTTAAAACATAGATGATGAGTTGATAGGTGCAGCAAACCACCATGGCACATGTATACCTATGTAAGAAACCTGTACATTCAGCACATGTATCCCAGAACTTAAAGTAAAAATTAAAAAAATTGTACACATATGTTTATAGCTGCTTTATTTTTAAATGTCACGTTAGAAAAAACAGCAATATCCTTCCACTTACCAACAATGAAACAAAGCATAGTACATCCATACAATGGAACACTACTCAGTAGTATAAAAAATTAGCAATAAGTTGTTGATACTAGCAAAAACTTGCATGGATCTTGAGGACATTATGCTGAATGAAAAAAGCCAAAGTCAAATGATTAGATACTCTATGATTCTGTTTATGTAACACTTTTGAAATGATGAAATTATAGAGATGAAGAATAGAATAGTAATTAGAGAGATTTGGGAAGAAGAATACTGTGGGTGTGGCAGTAGGGGGAACCCGGGGAAATCTTCTGTGGTGAAGAAACACTTCTATATTCAATGTCATTCTGGTTATATGATCTACACATGTGACAAAATGTTATGGAATAAAACATAGAGAAATATCTCACTCCAAAAATGAGTGCATGCAAACACTGGTAAAATTTGGTAAGATTGCACTGTAGATATTTGGTGAAATCTCATAAGATTTGTAGTGTAGATAATTGGATGGTACCAATGTCATCTTCCTGGTTTTGATAATACATTCAATTAAAAAGTCAATATTGCTGTAGGTTGGTTGATGGGCAGACAGGAACTCTCTGTACTATTTTAGTAACTTCTTAATAGTCTACAATTAATTCTGAATGAAAACTTAAAAACAACTGAGAGACTGGTTTGTTGTGTGGACTCACTCCAAGAATATTGAAGTCACCAAGAATGAGGACATGGGGTATGCTGGAAGGAAGTTTGTAAACCGAGCACATAGGTAGAAGGTAATATAATTTGCATTCACCAACCCAACACAAAATTAAGCGCATATTAAATTTTTATCATATTTATTTCCAATAACTCTTAAAATGAATACATACACTTTTACAGACACAACTTAAGGCTGAATCATGCATCTCTACTCTCACCAATAATTGTACATGTCTTTGATAAGAAGGCAAGGGTGCCTGCACACCTGGAATGGGAATGACAACTTTCTTCGACTTCAGAACATCTGAGGTTGATATGTGTTATTCTCTCACATGTCTACCAGGATTTAAAAATGTCAAGTCACTATAGAAATTACATTACAAAGAGGATCTAGACAACACAGAATTTGAATAGGAATTTTTGGACATCCATATCAAGGCTATGCAGAGATTAGATTTAAATTTTGATGTGACAATTACAATGGTGAATTTAATTCAAAGATTAACTATCTCCCCTACTCCCAATGTGGGCCTTTTGCAGGTAAAAATGATGCTCCAGAGAAGGGGCTGCATTCCATTGCTTCTCTCTTCTCCCCTAACCCCTACACTTTTTTTTGTATTTTTATCCATGCCTTCTGACCCTGGAGGGCTGGACATATCCCTGTGAGGAGGGTGAGGAGAGAAGGGAATTGACTTTGTGGCTTGTCCTGTTGGCCTGACCTGCCTGGCCCTCTCTGGACTTTATATTATTATAGAGTTCACTCCTATGAATATCACAAACCTAACAGCAAGCCCTATCACTTCAAGGACACAAAAGATAATGCTCATTATTCAGAGCACTCCAGCCTTATGATTCTATATAAGAGGAATATTGCCACCATGACCAAAATACATGGGGCGGGGGACACAAGGAAAAAAACTCATGTATGAATTCTTCACCATTCCCTAAAAAACTCTATGCTATTATTAACAGTGCCACTGTAAATTATTTCTTTCCCCATTTCCATCTTTCCAAATCCTGTTTAACTCTCCTTGCCCAAAACAAAAATTTAGGTGACTGGCAAAATTTACAGCAGGTACAATTATAATAATAATAATGATGCTGGGTCAATTGTAGTCATCAGTTAAAATTCTACCTATTACACGAAGCCTTCCATGATCCACTCACTTCTACATAGACACTTAGAAATGAGATCTGCTGTGTCTTTTCTCTCCTTCCTTGTGTTTGCATCCTGCAAGGTTTCAGAACAATTGGACCAATATGATGGGCATGAGCATTGAGATTTCTTCTTCTATACTCTGCTGTCACTGCTAGATAACAGCAAACAAATTCCACCTATACCTATAGCAAGCATTGATACATTGACAACAGTGGTGCCCAACTGATACCACACCGTCATATAGAACAAGCATCACAGCAGTCTCTGGATTCTAGAGTGCTGCCACATAGGTGAGAAGAATATATGCTTACTGTGATTATTGTCATTGTGTAGTGATGTGAATTTCTCAGGTGGCCTGGATCACAACACTAGTTATCTTCAGCCTATGGTTATGGTAAAGTCACACTTTACCCACATATTCTGAAAAGAGATACCTGAGCACAAATGCACAAATGGCACAGTTTCAGAGTGGGGCAATCCCATAACCTCACTATCTGCTTGGCTTGCCTGGAACAAGCACGTGACTCATGTTGGCCATGCAGTCAGCTTGAGAATCCCAAATCCCTGAAACCAAGTCCAGCGTTCTTCCCATTCTAGCACTTACACGTTCTGCTTCCCTACCTATCCTGGGATTTCTAGATGCTGAATTGGGTTTGCTTGGAGGCAAGGGCTTCTTCTGCTAGAACATAGGGTAATAAGCACCTGCAGGGTCTCTTGAAAATACTTTCAGGAATTTTGCATTGGTGTGCTGTTGTACTATAGAATGAGGGCTGTTGTAAGATTCAGCCTATTCAGTCATCAATTATAAAACCGTTGCTGATATTGTTGTCTTGCATGAGTAGCCACCTGGTGAATATTCCTTTGTGTGTGTGTGTGTGTGTGTGTGTTTATTTTTTGAGACAGAGTCTCACTCTGTCACCCAGGCTGGAGTGCAGTGGTGCGATCTCTGCCCACTGCAAGCTCTGCCTCCCGGGTTCATGCCATTCTCCTGCCTCAGCCTCCCAAGTAGCTGGGACTACAGGCACCCACCACCACACCTGGCTAATTTTTTGTATTTTTAGTAGAGACAGGGTTTCATCATGTTAGCCAGGTTGGTCTCGAGCTCCTGACCTCGTGATCTGCCCTCCTCGGCCTCCCAAAGTGCTGGGATTACAGGCGTGAGCCACCGAGCCTGGCATGAATATTCTCTAATTTATTAAAATCATGTTGTCCTGCTTCAGCTGGGTGCTTGGGTGTGGCATTCCTCTTCAGGATGACAGCAAGATAACTTGGAATTTTTAGACACCCTTGAGCCACAAACACAATGCTTGGATAGCATGTGTCACACTGGGAGGCAGTCTTTCCTGCACTAGTGTCCTTCCTTCACAGGCTGTGTGCTCTGGGAATGTGGGTATGTTTACTTTGACTCCCAAGTATGTGGCATGCAAGCTAGAGAATAGAAGATGCTCGGTATATATTTATACAACAAACAGTAGAAAAAGTGATAGGTATTGCTATGAAAAGCCCACTTAATGATATATTCAGGAGTGTTAAGTAGATAGATTAATTGAAAATGTCAGTTAATCAGTATTTATAAAAAAGGATACATTTCTAACATGAATATTTCAATTTTACCTAGAATTCATTCACTATGATAGAACTAGACTGTAGAACAATCCTTTGTGTAGGGTTCAGCAAATAGAATTCTGCTCTGTCTGGCTGAAAGCGTATCTATCATTGTCTGTAATTTGCAGTATGAATTAGTTTAAGTGTAGATCTTAGCATCAGATGCATAGCATTCTGTCTTAGGAAATTGTTCAATATTGCTCATTTTTGTTTAATCTTGTAGAGTTGGAAGACTCACACCTACTAAACTAACAATAATTTTGGAACCTGCTTTTATTTTCCATTTGATCATTCACATTAGTTTTTATGGAAACTGCAGTTCTTCGTTCATACTATTTTTTCATTGATCTGTGCTGTATGTTGATAAATTAGGAAATTGTATTCACAAGCCTAATTGGCAAAAGCAGGGCAAGAAACAGACTCAATTGGTTCTTGTGAGGCTGATGACTCAGTGCCCTTGTGCCCAGTATACTAGAGCATCAGTGAATGGCCACGAAGACTCAGCATTTGCTTGGCATCAGTCAATGTATTTGCTTCATGAAGTGGAAAGAATTAATTATACAGATAGAATGTATTAGTGAGAGACTTATTTGAAAGATGTTTGCTTTTATGTAGAATTAGTACAGTGCCTGATGAATTATGATTCAATGTTTGTTGAATTCATGCCTAAAATATAGTCATGAATGGCAGCTCCCTAAAAAGTGCCAAGAGAGACTTTCATGTATTTTCTCACTTTCTGAAGAAAACTCCTGGATGTACTGCGTGCTCCTCCTCCATATGAAACCAAGAGGAAATGATATCATTGGCCTGGTAAAGAAGGCAGCTCATAAGCCAACTCCCGCATCCCCTCCATTCTTCTTCCCAGACGCAGTGAGCAGACCTCCAATGAAAGGGAACAGCTGTTCTCAGAACGACCAACTGCAGAGGACACTGTTAAGTGGAAGGTGCCTATAAGAGTTCCAGTGAGACCTGGTGACTGAGCCAGCCTTTGCAAGATGCTGGATGACCCTGTGATTATCAGGTGGGAGCTGCTTGAGAAAAATACCGAGTATTTTCTAAATTTCGCACCTAGGCTGTTGCACTAGAAATTCAAAGACATGAATCCCTGCTCTTAAAGACCTCAGAGTCCAGCACTTTGGGAGGCCGAGGCAGGCGGATCACGAGGTCAGGAGATCGAGACCATCTTGGCTAACACGGTGAAACCCCGTCTCCACTAAAAATACAAAAAATTAGCCGGGCGAGGTGGCGGGCGCCTGTAGTCCCAGCTACGTGGGAAGCTGAGGCAGGAGAATGGCCTGAACCCCGGCGGGCGGAGCCTGCAGTGAGCCGAGATCACGCCACTGCACTCCAGCCTGGGTGAAAGAGCGAGACTCTGTCTCGAAAAAAAAAAAAAAAGACCTCAGAGTGTGGTAGAAGAGAAAGATGTGTGGACAAAATAATTCAAGTACACTGTTATAAGTGCTGTAGAGCAACATGTGAGGCCAAGTGAGTTCAGAACGGGCTTCAGGGACAGTATCTAAGCTTTCATGAAGCTAAAGTTTTCTTCTGTCAAAGAAAAAGAATGTCACTAACATCAAAATAAGCAGTTTTTCATGTGAGGAACAAAATTATTTGAGTCAATTGCCAGGTGAAAATTCTCTACAGAATTCCTCATGATAGCCAACATCTTTAGCCAAGACTGTACAATTGATATCACAGAGTTGCAGAGTGGACTCTCCCAATAACCCTCAGTCTGAAAAGCTCCTTGCTTGGAGAATTGGCTGCAAACATTGCCTTCCTGCTTCCTTTGACCTTTAGGAAACCCTCCCCTACAGCCACGTTCTCATACAGCATTTGAAAGTTGAGAGTGGATAGATAGGAGTCACAATCAGCAGAGTGCTGGGCCTGGAAGAGGAATGGATCTGGACTGAGGGGACCTGAGTTCAACATTGTGAACAGTGTGATATAGGAGCCACCAATAAATTTGTTTGGACAAATTGAAAACTATATACCTCTTTATTGCTTTCATAGCTCGTTTGTAATGTCTCTCCTGCATTCAAATGGCATGTGTCAGCTCCCCTCAGTGAGGGTCAATCTGAGGGGCAGCCTCACTGTCGGTGAGAAGCACAGAGCCAGCTGTGATGTCACATCTTCTCTTGATGTCTCTTCTGTCTGCTCGAGTTATCTGGGGAAGAAATAACCACTGGTAGAAAATAGTTCTGAATTTTGTACTGATTCCATTTCTAAAATTACATTTTTAATTGTGGTAAAATTTACATAACATACATTTTACAACTATAACCATTTAAAGTGTACAATTCAGTGTCAGTAAGTACATTCAAAATAAATTGTAACTGTTACCACTGTGCCCTTTAAGAACTTTTCATTATTCCACACAGAAATTCTGTGCTCATTAAAAAATGGCTACTCATTCTCTCCATTATCCAGCACCAGGCTCCTCCTAATTTATTTTCTGTATTCATGAATTTCCTAGTTTCAATACCTCATAAAATTTGAACTTACAGTATTGTTCTTTGGTGTCTGGCTTATAATGCTGAGCATGATGTTTCCGGGTTCATCTATGTCACAGCATGTATTAGAATTTTGTACAAACTGTAAGTTATTATCCAGATACTATAGTTGACGTTAGCATGGAAAGGTCAGATGTTTTCAGTGTTGCTTCTCATGTTAACAGCCATAACACTAACTGAAAGTTAAGCCAGAACAATTTATACAAACCTTGGAAGTATGGAGAATTCTCCTGTAACTGAAACAATGTGTAAGCAAATAAATGATTTTCAAGATAATTTCCACTTTGAAACCAATATTGAGGCTTCCAATGGCCAAATTGAACTGATGGGGCATATTTATGGACTCCTCACTGGTCCATTAGTCCAGGAAGAGCTAAGTAAGAACTTACCAGTTCTTAAGGGGAAGGGGCCATGGTCATCTTTGCCGGAAACCAAGGCCAACATGTCACCATTCTGTGGACAAATGACAGCAGAGGACTTTTCATAAAACCAATTCCCTAGACTGTTTTTATGAAGAGAGAGTTTGTCTCTAAGTACATTGTTTTGCTCTATATATGAGAATTCAATGGAACTTAGAGATAGCAGAACTCACTTATTCAGAATCGAGTTACCAACTGCAGTAATACCTCCAGTCATAAAAGGGAGCATGAATTTTAGGGGAACATAGTCTGACAGATTAATAAGGAATCTTCCTTTTTGATATAATCAGGTACAAACAAGTATAAAGAAGAGTTTTAAGGTTTTGGACAGGAACTCCATGCATTACAATGAAAATTATAGAAAAAGTGTTCAGTAAGAAAGATTCAGTGTAAGATAACAGGGAAAATGTGTTGGTACTATCAAGGAGAATCTAAACATTGTAATGTCAGACTAATGCTTTCCATGGGTGAAAACCGCAATTGTCAGGTTAGATAAACATCTATTTGAAGACCTTGAGGAACCACTGAGACATTTCTGAGGCAGAAGGCTAAGAAAAACGCATATAATTGTCAAGGGTGGAAGGGCAGCGTTGCTCTCAAAGTCCCATCTGACTGACAGGGCAGAGGCTCTTCCTCACTGCCCGAATCTGCTTCCCGACAGTTCCAGGGTTTCCTGAGGAAGCCGCCCTCCACCTTCATCCACTTCACACGTGTCCTGCAGATCCCTCTGGAGAACCAGCTTCAGGTTCTGCCAATTTTGATGCTGCCTAATGGAACCCACGAAGAAGTAAATGATGGGGTTGGCACTGCTGTTAAGGGACGACAGGAAAACGGAAACTAGATGAACATGAGAATATAAGACTTCCCAGTCCACGTGGATCCTGGAAAACAGGTACCACTGAATGCCAATGGGCAGGCCGCAGAGGAGGAAGACCAGCACTGTGAGCAGGATGGTCACGTACAGCTTGGTCAGCGGCATCTTCTGGGATCCACAGAGGATCCTGACCACTAGGACCAGGCTGGACACACAGAGAACTACACATAAAAAAATCAGCCACGCGACTGTGATGAATCTGATGTTTGACACCAAACAGAATCAGCATCACTAAACGGGGTCACAGAACATCCACTCCAGGATGCTCCGCAGCAGGGACGGGGCCCAGAGCAGGACACACACGACCGCTGACAGGTGTTTGGGGCGGCGGCAGCGGTACCAGATGGGCCACAGGACTGACAGGCAGCGCTCGGTGCTCATGGCGCTTAAAATGTTCAGGCCTGACAAGTAGGGAAAGATCATCACAGGCTAGAGGATTAGAGAGATGGGATGGCGGATATTGATGAGGCGTAACGGGGACGTATAATGTGGCCGCTGAGGAAGAGGAAGTTGGCCATGGACAGGCTGAGGATGTAGATGGAGAAGGCGTTCCTGCGCAGGCGGAAGCCCAGGAGCCAGCGCACAACCGCGTTTCCTGTCAGCCCGACAAGGGAAATGATGCACGTCAGCACCGCGAGGCTCAGGGTCTGCTTGTAGCATGGAGTCTCCTCAGTTCCATTGATTGGTGTCAGTTCTGTACCCAAGGCTGAGATGGTTGTGTCCATGCTCAGAAACCCCAGTCTGGTGCCCCTGGGAACACAAACCAGATGTGATCACCAGCTGTTTGATCTCCGATTCTCCCCACCACCCTGCCACGTGGGATTTACTGTCCTTATTTTAAGGAGAAACAGGCTCGCAGAGAATAAATCACCTCTCAAAAGGTGGGGGTCCTCAAATGCAGTTTGAAATCCAGTTCTTATTGATTCTGAAGTCTGACCTCTCTCTGCTGCCATACAAGTTCTGTACAGACATGGGAGTAACCTTATGATCAAAACACCCTCACTCATCCGGCCAGGGCTGTGGACCAGATCGTTACTGTATCCTGGGCCTAACATTTTCTCTCAGGTGGAGGAATTCAGATACACAAAGAGGTAGTTGTGACACCCTCATGACTAGGACTGATCATCCATGGACAGCAAAGAAGACCATGCATTATGAAGCAGAGGAAAATGTGATCTTCGCTAGGATACGTGTGAAAGTGGCTGGGCCTGGTGGGCGAGAAATAACTCAGTATGTCAGTCATTGCAGACAGGACCACGTTTTACATTTTATACTCCCAGTGCCTATTTCCATGAGCAGCACACTGTGCTCTTCATAAATATTCATTCAATGAATGAATGCATGCATGAGGAGCCTAATGGTACTGGTAGATTTTGGTGAAATGGAAAATAAAAATGAAAGCACTATGTACATCATTAGAACACATAAGTGTAATTAGATGAAGAAAATTTCATTCATTAGAATTCTATTTGTGGACAGCTCTATCTGTGCTAAAAAGAATTATTGATGTGTGCCTCAACCTGAAATTGACCACTGATGTGTCTTTAAAATGAGGACTTGTTGTGGTTATGCTGAACATCTAGAAGCATTTTGTATACAGTGTTTGTGTAGGGTGTGGGTCTGAGCTGAATTGCTCAGCCATATAGCAGAGGAAAGAGTAAGTGAGGGCAAGGTCTGAGTGCCGCTGAAAAAGGTAATTGAAGTGTTGGAATATCTATGGGGGAGTGCCAAGTGTTCTGCTGGGTATACACAATGTAAACCAATTTCATTCTTTCTTTCAGGAGATCTTTGTTCTTTGTTGCTGTAAACATTTGTATGAGAGAAGTCCATGGTGGGAAACAGGAGATGGGTAGGGCTTGGAGTATAAAGAGAGATGTTCATGCAGATTTCAACTGGAGAATGAGGATTAGGTCTAATCTGGGAGAATAACAGCTGCTGATTGAGAGTTTTAAGGTATTGTCTCTTTTAATCATCTGAAGAGCCTAGGAGGTAAGAAGGAGTATTATTCCCATATGGCAGATAATGCATTGGAACACACAAAAAAAGTGAACTATTCATTCTGGGACTCATATAGTGTGAATTTGAGCCCAGTAGGGCTGACTCACAATCCAGTCTTGGAGCAGCCCTTTAGACCCGCACCACTCTGTCAATTACACATGTTAGAGGGGGTAAAGCAAAGGAGTGATTCTCAAGTGAAATCCAAGTTGGCAGGCAAAATTGTGGGTTGAAAAAAAAAACTAACCTAAACAAATTTCAGATAGAGAAAGAGAAGCAAATCAAAAAGGGAACAAAATAGAGGAGAGTGAAAGCCACTTTGGAGCAAATTCAGGAGTTCCTTTTTGCTATCAGAGGCCACCTTTGCTCTGGAATCCCGAGAATGCACATGGGCAGGAGCTCTCCAGGTGGAAAGAAGACGCACCCTCCTCTGGGAGTACAGAGGAGCATCTGGAGTGAGTGCATCCATCATGAGCTCTCTTAGAGAGACAAGCTGCCACAGCCCTGATTGGCCCGAAAAGGAAATGGGAGAAAAAGGAGAACCTCCGTTATCCACACTCAGAACACTAAATACTTTGTCCATTTATATTTAGGGTAATGGTGTACTTGTCTTCCTCATGAAACCTGAAGCTTCATAACAACGAAGTCACGCCTGTTTTTTTCACTGTAGTATCACCAACATTTAGCATGTGTTCCTTAAAGATCATCTATGGTATTATCTTCATATAACATAAGACGAAGCCAAGACCTAGAGAATTAAAGGGTTTTCCTGAGATCACAACACAAACAGCAGGTCCACTACCAGCCCCTGTTTCCTGGAGCCCTCATGAGACTTCTGTACTGTTCTCTGCCCATCATTCATTATTTCAGAGGAGTTCCTGATAAAACTTGATGTGAGCACAGAATCAGAGACAGTCAGAGGCAGAGGAGACTGCTACGTTGCCCTAATATTCATTTTCCTTTTTGGTCACATAACAATTCTGAGAGTTTAAAAGCAGCACAAGGACCCACATTCCAGTTTTCCTTGATGCAGGGAACCATCATTTGACCGACCAGGTGCTGTTCAATGAAAGATGCACAAAAGTGATGTAAGCAAGTCCTGGCTCAGAGGATCAATCAAAGAAGCAAAGCCTCTCCTTTTCTTCATTTTTTCCCATCATGCTGGAATGCTAGTGCGGCTAGAAGCCATGTCAGATCACAAGGATGAGGGCAACTTTCTAGGGACTGTGGAGTACTAATTTTTGGAATTCTGATGTACAATGCCTTGGAGCATCCAGCACAGATCTCAAAGATAGTCATTTCTGGGTATTCACAGAGGCTTGTATCTGGAACCGCAGCACACACCAAAAAATCTGCAGATGCTCAATTTCCTTATATAAAATGATGTGATATTTGTACAAAACCTGTGCACTTTCTCCCAGACACATTAAATCATTTTTAAGTTACTTAGAATAACTGGCAAAATGCAAATGCCTTTGAAATTTTGGTTTTACTGTATTTTTTGGAAGTAATGACAAGGAAAAACAAGTTTGTACCTGTTCAGTACATACACAACTCCGTCATACCATTATTTTTAAAATAGTTTCCACCTGTGGTTTGTTGAATCTGCAGATTGAGGACCTAGTGACCCAGAGGCACAACTGTACTTTCTTGTTTAAGATATTTCTACTTTGTGTATTTGTGAGAGTAGCCAAACTTATACTCTTAACAAAAGAAATATGTTCTCTCTTTAAAATTATAATTTATTTTCTATGCATTTTTGATGAATGCAAATATTTCTGCATAGAAGTGACAGTAGAGAAAGATATCCCAAATGTTAAAGTAGTCTGACAGAGCTGAAATGAGACAGGTATCAATCACCTTTAGACAGAGGAAGCCCCAGGAATTAGGAGGATATAAGAAGGAGAGAAGGATAGTCTCATTTGCTATGACGATTTGCTTTCCATTCTTCCTTATCTTGTTTGACATCCCAAGAGAGTGGCTTCTATGTACCACATCAGTGGGAATCTTTTTTAATTCCAGTTTCTGGTGGAATTGTGACACTGGGACATACCAGCAGGAGACTGGAAGACAGCAGGAGAGCACCTTGGGATTTCCACCTCCTGGCTCTCTGCCTGTATATTAGTTCATTCTCAAATTGCTATAAAGAAATACCTGAGACTGGAAAATTTATGAAGAAAACAGGTTTAATTGGCTCATGGCTCTGCAGGCTATACAAGAAGCATAGCAGCTTCTGCTTCTGGGGAGGCTTCAGGAAGCTTCCAATCCTGGTGAAAGGCAAAGGGGGAGACAGGCATCTCACATGGTAACAGCAAGAGCAAGAGAGAGAGGGAGGACGTGCTACATGCTTTTAAACAACTAGATTTCATGAGAACTTACTCACTATCACTACACCAATACCAAAGGGGGGATGGTGTTAAGCCATTCATGAGAAACCATCCCCATGATCTAATCACCTCCCACCAGGCCCTCCCTCCAACACTGGGAATTACAATCAATATGAGATTTGGGTGGGGACACAGATCCAAAGCATATCAGCCTGTGTGGTTGTGTGTTGGTCGTGCAAGGCTTCTCCACCTGCCTGCTCATGCTCTCCCACCCTATGGCTACAGCTATGAATATGGTGTCAGTGGTAACTGCTCCTTCCCTCTCCCTTTCAGCCTAAGGGAGGAAGTAGTGCTCCCCTAGATATTGCTGCTTAGGGTGCTGACCCATGCATTGTCGCTTTCCCTTAACCCTGCACATCTTTGTAAATACTTCCCTCATGAAACACTCCTCAGTCATTTCAGTTGGGACCTCCTGTTTCTTCCGTGAACCTTTCCAGACAGGCAAGGATTAATAATTTAGAGAAGTAAATAAAAGAACAAAACCTGCTTCTACAGCAGTTCAACTCTGTGAAGCAATGCTTGCATGTCCTCTAGCTCCTTAAATGAATGTGAGAAGCAGCATTCTCTCCATGAGGACAGATTCAGTGATTGGAATAAAGGAGGTGATATGGGGAGATAAAGGGGGGACCCCAATTGAGGCTCACACAGTCTGAGTTGACAGCACTGAGTTTCCAGAAGGAAACTTCATGTCTCCTGTCTTTTCCTGAAACAAGCTGATGAAACCCTGCCAGCAGCACCTAGGTGGAAACACAGAAATGATCTTATAGCAAAAACCATAACTGACTATGGAAGAAGACAGTTCTTGGTACTTACCCTTCTCTTTTGTCCAGTGGTGAAGCCTTCCCTTGTGCTAAAGGTGGAGGGCCTTTCTGGGATTCAGTGACTTCAGAGGACCCTTCTATGTTGCTTAATTCAGGAGATGTGTACAGGAGCTGGAGTCAAAGCTGGTGAGCAATCCAGACTTATGAAGATGCTGGACAGACTTGTTATTTCCTGTATAAGGACTATGGACAAATCAGCGGCCAGAGGTATTGGAGACACAAACCCTACCTGAGATGATTCTTGGCCTCTGTCTCATATCCAGTACAGATAAGCCTCTCCCGTCACACTCCATCTTGTTCAACTTCCTTGATAAAAACAGCGGCAAAGTTTGAGAGAACTGACTTTCATTTTAAAAGAAGTTCTACTGTGTATAAAATGCTATCAAATAGCATTGCATACTACATTAAAATCTTTCATAAAAAGATGAGTCAATTGACGTGGCAGACTTTACTGTTGTCTTGTTTTAAGATATTGGCACAGCCTGTCTTGCCTTCAGCAGCCACCTCAGCAGCCATCAATATTAGGCAAGACCCTCCAGCAGCAAAATGTTTGGCTTGATAAAGGTTCTGATGATGATTACCATTTCCTAGTAAAAATATTTCTTAAGTAATGCATGTACATTGCTTTAGACATAAGGCCACTGCAACTCAATAGACTACAGTATAGTGTAAGCATAACTTTTACATGTACTGGGACACCAAAAATTCATGTGATTCACTTTATTGTAATATTTGCTTATTGCAGTGTTTTAAGCAGACTTCCAATATCTTTGGCGTATTCCTATACATGATAAAGTTTGTATATCAAAGTAGTGTGTAAAGCAGGCACTATTGATTGAATGGGATTGGGACAACTGAGTTTCTGTGTGAAATAAGTAAAGGTGGAAACATACTTTACATATGATTTGAGGATAAATCCAAATACACTGCTTAAAATTTTACAATGAAATAAAATTACCTGGAGGAGCCATAGCAAAATAGTTTTCAAATCGAAGTGGAAAAAGACTTTCAATTATAGAATAGAAAAGAGAAGATATTAAAGGAAATATTAATAAAGAGAAAAAGAATGCCAGCTGTGATTGCCCACTCATATATATTAATAAAGACAAAAAGAACACCAGCTGTGATGGTCCACTAATATAATTCCAGCACTTTGGGAGGCCAAGGTGAGTGGATCGCTTGAGCTCACAAGTTTGAGACCATCCTGGGCAACATGGTGAAAACCTGTCTCTACAAAAAAATACAAGAATTAGCCAGGTGTGGTGGTGCATGCCTGTAGTCCCAATTACTTGGGACGTTGTGGTGGGAGGATGGCTTGAGCCCAGGCTGTGGAGGTTACAGGGAACCAACATCAGACCACTGCATTCCAGCCTGGGTGATAGAGCCAGACTTTGCCAAAAAAAAAAAAGGAAAGAAAAGAAAAAGGAAAAAAAAGAGAAAAAGCTATTTTTAGCGTGACATGAACCATCATAATCAAAATATAAATAAACTGTGGCTAGGCATGATGGCTCAGCCCTGTAATCCCAGCACTTTGGGAGACTGAGGCAGGCAGATCACCTGAGGTCAGGAGTATGAGACCAGCTAGTCTCTACTGAAAATACAAAAAGTAGTTGGGTGTGGTGGCACAGGCCTGTAATCCCAACTACCAGAGAGGATGAGTAAGAGAATCGATTGAAGCCAGTAGAGAAAAGTTGCAGTGAGCCAAGAATGCACCTCTGCACTCCAGCCTGTGTGACAGAGACTCCGTCTCAAAAAATTAATTAATAAATAAAATAAAATAAATAAATAAACTGGGAGATATTTGTTAGTGTACGTTATAGCCAAAGTATAAATTTTCTCTATTGATACAAATTTTTCTAAAATGATATTAATAATTCAAAATTCAAAAAGCTAATAAGAAAATAACCTTAAGTTACGATTCACAACTTCTAGAAAATAAACATGGCTCCTAAACATATGGAAAGAGGAGAAATGCAACTCATAATAAAAGACATGCCAATTGAAATTACAGAGTTATATTTTACTTACCAAAATCTAAAAAAACCATTAAGTTTTGTAGCATACAGCGTCGGGATGGAGTGGGATCAGGCACCCTCACCCATTTCTGCTGAGGATGCAGTTGCTTAGAACTTACAGTGAAGGCAATTTCCAACTTATATAAGCATGTATAAAGTATCATTCTTTTTTCTCTGTAATTACTCATCTAGGAATTTATCTTGGAGATATATTTGTGCATGGTCAAAAGATCTATGTACTAAGTTAATAAATGCAGTGTTATTTACAGTAAAAGACTGGTAACAGCCAAAATGGCCATCAATACTGTATAAATTATGGTTTATCTGTGCAACAGAATATAGCTGCACAAAAAGAGCAACAAACCTAATATAAAAGGCCCTCCAGAATTTGTTAGGTTTTTAAAAAAGAATGCAGACCAATGTATATATTGTATGATGAAACTATATAGTTGTTTTATCACTAAATATTTGTGAATTAATGCAAAATTATTAATAAGTATAATATGATATGTCTTTGTTAACAAGGCAAGGATGCCTGAGGACCTAAAATGGGAATGACAGTTTGCAGTGCATGTATTTAAAGATTATTTTTGAAAGTTCTGACTTTATTACTATGTCACAAATAAATTATCAAGCAAAAAAATAAATATAATGATCTAGCTAAGAAACAGACACATGAGAAGATATGAGGAAGGGTGAGGACATGAAGATAATGAGTACAGAAAACTCTTTGGAAGATACATATATATATATATATATATATATATATATATATATTTTTTTTTTTTTTCTAAAGGATTGTAGAGAAATCAGGCGGTGGATGGTGAGGAATGGGGGCTTGGTTGGTGTTTTAGGCCAAGAATAGGATGGGGTGTTTCAATTGCAATGGAAGGATCCATTAGAGAAGGAAACATTGAAGATGCAGGAGGGAGAAGCAATAATGCTATAAAATGTTTCTCGGGAGGGAAAAGGGGAAACTGCACAAATGGAAAGGATGGTTTCAAACAGGGATTTGCAGAGCCCATTTCCTGGCATGAGAGAAAATGCAGAGAGATTTGCTCAGAGGCAGATGGGCAGGTAGGTTCCCTCTGGGGAGATTGAGTAATTCTCAGAGGAGCATCACCTGACAGTGATTAAAAAAAAAATAAGAGCAGGCGGTTTCAGGAGAGAGAAAATGTCATGAAGATTTTCCTTTGGAGAGTGAGAGGCAATTATGGAAATGTTACATGAGTGTTCAGGAGATAAAAATGGACCTTACAAGTACAAGGTTATAAATGTACAGTGAAAACACTAGGCATGGTTGTGTGTTGTGCCGCAGCCACACTCTGTTCCATGGGAACAGGCATGGAGTTAGTGGAGAGCTGGATTGAAGCAGGGCAAAAGACGAACTGATACTTCAGCAAGGACATATATGCATGACAAATAAACACATAAAAAGATGCTCAACATCACTAATGTTTAGGACAATAAATAGAAGTCACGAGATACCACTCTATCCTCTCAATATGGCTAAAATATAAAATACTGATCGTTTCAAATATTGGCTGAGATTTGAAGGAAGTGGAGGGCTCATACACTGCCAATGAGAAAGTAAAATAGTAGAGCTACTCTGGGAAATCTTGCATTTTCATACAATCCAGCAATCCAGCGTATCCTAGAACCTGGAAAATTTATCCTAGAAACTGGGAAACTATGTTCACTTAAAAATCTGTACAGGAGACGGGCCAAGATGGCCAAATAAAAACAGTTCTGGTCTGCAGCTCCCAGCGGAACCAACGCAGAAGACTGGTGATTTCTGCATTTCCAGCTGAGGTACCCAGTTCATCTCATTGAGGCTGGTTAGGCAGTGTGTACAACCCACGGAGAGCAAGGAGAAGCAGGGTGGGGCGTTGCTTCATCTGCGAAGTGCAAGGAACCAGGGGACACCTTTCCCCCAATCGAGGGAAACTGTGAGGAACCCTGCTACCAGCCCGGTACTACGCTTTTCAAATGGTTTTTGCAATCCACAGATCAGGAGATTCCCTCGTGTGCCTACACCACCAGGGCTCTGCGTTTCAAGTACAATATTGGGCAGCTGTTTGGGCAGAGACCGACCTAGCTGCGGGAGTTTTTCTCATACACCAGAGGTGCCTGGAACCCCAGTGAGACAGATCTGTTCACTCCCCTGGAAAGGGGGCTGAAGCCAGGGAGACAAGTGGTCCCCTCCCTCAATGGGTCCCACTCCCACAGAGCCCAGCAAGCTAAGAACCACTGGCTTGAAATTCTCACCGCCAGCACAGCAGTCTGAAGTCGACCTGGGACGATGGAGCTTCATGGAGGGAGGGTTATCTGCCATTCCTGAGGCTTTAGTAGGTGGTCTTCCCCTGACAGTGCTAAGAAGGCTGGGAGGTTTGAACTGGGCAGAATTCACCACAGCACGGCTAAGCAGCTGTGGCCAGACTACTTCTCTAGATTCCTCCTCACTGGGCAGGACATCTCTGAAGGAAAGGCAGCAGGCCCAGTCAAGGGTTTGCAGATAAAATTCCTATCTCCCTGGGATGGAGCACGTGGGGGAAGGGGAGGCTGGGGGCACAACATCAGCAGATTTCATCTTTCCTGCCTGCTGCCTCTGAAGATAGCAGCTGATCCTGATAAGGGGGGTTCTCCCAGCACAGTGCACCAGCTCTGCTAAGGGACAGATTGCCTCCTCAAGTGGGTCCCTGACCCCTGTGCCTCCCAACTGGGAGAGACCTCCTAACAGGGGTAGACAGACACCTTATACAGGAGAGCTCTGGTTGGCATCAGGCCAGTGCCCCTCTGGAATGAAGATTCCAGAGAAAGGATCAGGCGGCCATCTTTTGCTGTTCGGCAGCCTCCACTGGTGATACCCAGGTGAACAGGGTCTGGATTGGACCTCCAGCAAACTGCAGCAGACCTGCAGAAGTGGGGCCTGACTGTTAGAAGAAAAACTAACAAACAGAAAGCAATAACATCAATATCAATTAAAAAGACCCCACACAAAAACCCCATCCAAAGGTTATCAGCCTAAAAGATCAAATGTAGATAAATCCAGAAATATGAAGAATAAGTAGTGCAAAAATATTGAAAATTCCAAAAACCAGAATGCCTTTTCTCCTCCAAATGTTAGCCATTCCTCTCCAGCAAAGACACAAAACTGCATGGAGAATGAGACTGATGAATTGACAGAAGTAGGCTTCAAAAGGTGGGTAATAAGAAACTCCTCTGAGCTAAAGGAACATATTCTAACCCAATGCAAGAAAGCTAAGAGCCTTGATAAAAGGTTACAGGAACTGCTAACTAGAATAACCAGTACAGAGAGGAGCATAGGTGACCTGATGGAGCTGAAAAACACAGCACAAGGACTTTGTGAAGTATACACAAGTATCAATAGCTGAATCAATCAAGCAGAAGAAAGAATATCAGAGATTGAAGATCAACTTGCTGAAATAAGGTGTGAAGACTATATTAGAAAAGAATGAAAAGGAATGAACAAAACCTCCAAGAAATATGGGACTATGTGAAAAGACCAAACCTTTGATTGATTGGTGCAACTGAAAGTGATGGGGAGAATGGAACCAACTTCAAAAATACACTTCAGGATATTATCCAGGAGAACTTCACCATCCTAGCAAGACAGGCCAACATTCAAATTTAGGAAATAGAGAGAACATCACTAAGATACCCCTTGAGAAGAGCAACCCCAAGACACATAATTGTCAGATTCTCCAAAGTTAAATTGAAGTAAAAAATATTCAGAGCAGCCAGAGAGAAAGGTTAGGCTATCTAAAAAGAGAAGCTCATCAGAATAACAGTAGAAACCCTACAAGTTGTTTGACTGTAGAAACCCTACAAGTCAGAAGAGAATGGGGGCCAATATTCAACATTCTTAAAACAAAAAGTATTTTCAACCCAGAGTTTTGTATCCAGCCAAACTAAGCTCAGTAAACAAAGGAGAAATAAAATCCTTTCCTGACAGGAAAATGCTGAGGGATTTTGTCACCCCCAGTCCTGCCTTACAAGAGCTCCTGAAGGAAGCACTAAATATGGAAACAAAAAACCAGTACCAGCCACTACAAAAACACACAAAAATACAAAGACCAATGACACTATGAAGAAACTGAATCAACTAATGTGCAAAATAACCAGCTAGCATCATAAGGACAGGATCAAATTCACACATAACAATATTAACCTTAAATGTAAATGGGCTAAATGCCCCAATTAAAAGACAAGGATGGGCAAATTAGATAAAGGGTCCAGACCTGTAGGTGTGCTGTATTCAGGAGACCCATCTCACGCGCAAAGGCACTTGGGCTCAAAATAAAGGGATGGAGCAATATTTACCAAGCAAATGGAAAGCAAAGAAAAAACAAAAACAAAACAAAAGAAAACAGTGGTTGCAATCCTACTCTCTAATAAAACAGGCTATAAACCAACACAGAAAAAAAAGCAAAGGAGGGCATTACATAGTGGTAAAGGGATCAATGCAACAAGAAGAGCTAACTATCCTAAATATATATGCACCCAATACAGGAGCACACATATTCATAAAACAAGTTCTTACAGACCTACAAAGAGACTTAGACTCCAACATAATAATAGCAGGAGACTTTTACACCCCACTGTCAGATAGATCAACAAGACAGAAAATTAACAAGGATATTCAGGATTTGAACTCAGCTCTGGACCAAGTGAACCTAATAGACATCAAAAGAACTCTCCACTCCAAATCATAGAATACACATTCTTCTCAGTGCCACGTAGCACTTATTCTAAAATTGACCACATAATTGGAAGTAAAACACTTCTCAGCAAACACAAAATATTGGAAATTATAAGAAACAATCTCTCTGACCACAGTGCATTCAAATTAGAACTCAGGATTAAGAAACTCCCTCAAAACCGCACAACTATATGGAAATTGAACAAGCTGCTCCTGAATGACTACTGGGTAAATAAAAAAATGAAGGAAAAAATAAAGAAGTTCTTTGAAACCAATGAGAACAAAAAGACAACATACCAGAATCTCTGGGACACAGCTAAAGCAACGTACCAGAATCTCTGGGACACAGCTAATAAAGAAGTTCTTTGAAACCAATAAGAACAAAGAGACAATGTACCAGAATCTCTGGGACACAGCTAAAGCAGTGTTAAGAGGGAAATTAATAGCACCAAATTTCCACATCAGAAAGCTGAAAAGGCTTGAAATCAACACCCTAACATCACAATTAAAAAAACTACAGAAGCAAAAGCAAGCAAATTCAAAAGCTAGCAGAAGACAAGAAATAACTAAGATCAGAGCAGAACTGAAGGAGATAGAGACACCAAAAACCCTTCAAAAAAATCAATGAATCTAGGAGCTAGCCATGGCCATACTGTTTTTTGAAAACATTAACAAAATAGATAGACAACTAGCTAGACTAGTAAAGAAAAACAGAGAGAAGAATCAAATAGACACAATAAAATGATAGAGGGCATATCACCACTGATCCCACAGAAATACAAACTACCATCACAGAATACTATAAACACCTCAAAGCAAATAAACTAGAAAATCTAGAAGAAATGGAAAAATTCTTGGACACATACACCCTCCCAAGACTAAACCAGGAAGAAGTTGAATCCCTGAATAGACCAATAACAAGTTTGGAAATTGAGGCAGTAATTAATAGAATACCAATGAACAAAAGCCCAAGACCAGATAGATTGACAGACAAATTCTACCAGAGGTACAAAAGGAGCTGGTACTCTTCCTTCTGAAACTATTCCAAACAATAGAAAATGAGGGACTCCTCCTTAATTCGTTTTATAAGGCCAGCCTCATCCTGATACCAAAACCTGGTAGAGACACAACAAAAAAAGAAAATTGCAGGCCAATATCCTTGAGGAACATCAGTGCAAAAATCCTCAATAAAATAATGGCAAACCGAATCCAGAAGCACGTCAAAAAGCTCATCCATCATGACCAAGTCGGCTTCATCCCTGTGATGCAAGACTGGTTCAACATACACAAATCAACAAGTGTACTCCATCACATAAACAGAACCGATAACAAACACCACGTGATTATCTCAATAGATGCAGAAAAGGCCTTTGATAAAATTCAACATCCCTTCATGTTAAAAACTCTCAATCAACTAGGTATTGATGGAATATATCTCAAATTAATAAGAAGTATTTATGACAAACACATAGCCAATATGATACTGAATGGGCAAAAACTGGAAGCACTTCCTTTAAAAACTGGAAAAAAGACAAAAATGCCCTGTCTCACCACTCATATTCAACATAGCATTGGAAGTTCTGGCCAGGGAAATCAGGCAAGAGAAACAAATGAAGGGTATTACAATAGGAAGAGAGGAAGTCAAATTGTCTCTGTTTGCAGATGACATGATTCTATATTTAGAAAACCCCATCATCTCAGCCCCAAACTCCTTAAGCTGATAAGCAACTTCAGCAGTCTCAGGATACAAAATCAATGTGTAAAAATTACAAGAATTTGTATACACCAATAATAGACAAGCAGAGAGCTAAGTCATGAGTAAACTGCCACTCACAATTGCTACAAAGAGAATAAAAGGCCTAGGAATACAATGTACAAGGGATGTGAATGACCTCTTCAAGGAGAACCACAAACCACTGCTCAAGGAAATAAGAAAGGACACAAACAAATGGAGAAAAATTCCATTCTCATGGATATGAAGAATCAGTATCGTGAAAATGGCCATACTACCCAAAGTAATTTATAGTTTCAGGCTATTCCCATCAAGCTACTCTTGACTTTCTACACAGAATTAGAAAAAACTACTTTAAATTTCATTTAAAACCACAAAAGAGCCCGTATAGCCAAGACAATCCTAAGCAAAAGGAACAAAGCTGGAGGCATCATGCTACCTGACTTCAAACTATATCACAAGGCTACAGTAACCAAAACAGCATGGTACTGTTACCAAAACAGATATATAGACCAGTGGAACAGAACAGAGACCTCAGAAATAACACCACACATCTACAACCATCTGATCTTCGACAAACCTGACAAAAATAAGCAATGGTGAAAGGATTCCCTATTTAATAAGTGGTGCTGGGATAACTGGCTAGCTATATCCAGAAAACAGAAACTAGATGCCTTCCTTACACCATATACAAAAATTAACTGAAGATGGATTAAACACTTAAATGTAAAGGCCAAAACCATAAAAACCCTAGAAGAAAATCTAGGCAATACCATTGAGGACATAGGCATGGACAACGACTTCATGATGAAAACACCAAGAGCAACTGCAACAAAAGCCAAAAATGACAAATGGGATCTAACTAACCTAAAGAGCTTCTGCACAGCAAAAGAAACTATCATCGGAGTGAACAGGCAACCTACAGAATGGTAGAATATTTTTGCAATGTCATCATTTGACAAAGGTCTAATATCCAGAATTTACAAGGAAGTTAGACGCATTTAAAAGAGGAAAACAATCAACCCCATCAAAAAGTGGGTGAAGGATATGAACAGACACTTCTCAAAAGAAGACATTTATGCAGCCAACAAATGTATGAAAACAAGCTCATCATCACTGGTCATTAGAGAAATGCAAATCAAAACCACAATGAGACACCATCTCATGTCAGTCAGAATGGTAATTTAAATTAGGAAACAACAGATGCTGGTGAGGCTGTGGAGAAATAGGAACGCTTTCACACTGTTGGTAGGTGTGTAAATTAGTTCAACCATTGTGGAAGACAGTGAGGAGATTTCTTTCATTTTTCTTTTTTTATTAATTTTTTTTTGCACACAAAACAATAAACATTTTCTAAAGATACATACAAACAAAAAGATGCATATCAAACATATTAGGAAGGTTGCACACGGGAAGACGGGAAATAGAAATGGGGGGTGGGAATTAAAGAAAATAAATGAGAGAGGGACTTTGTATGGATCAATGATAATAACTCAATCCTCTATTTGACAAAGAAGAAGGAGAAGGAAGAGGAAGAAAAAGCAAGTGGGATAAAAGATCAGAAAGGGAGGAAAATAGAAAAAATTAGAGTATGACTCCAGGGTAGACCTGTTTTGTTGTCACTGGGTTGGTTGGTTGGTTTGTCTGTTGTATTTTTCATATGTTTCGCCATGTTGGCCAGGCTGGTGTCGAACTCCTAGCCTCAAGTGATCAACCCGCCTCGGCCTCCCATAGTGCTGGGACCACAGGCGTGAACCACCACATCCAGCCCCCACATTGCGTCTGGCCTCCGTGGTAGACCTCCCAGATGGGGCGGCCGGGCAGAGGTGCTCCCCACATCCCAGATGGGGTGGCCGGGCAGAGGTGCTCCTCACTTCCCAGACGGGGCGGCCGGGCAGAGGGGCTCCTCACTTCCCGGATGGGGCAGCCGGGCAGAGGCGCCCCCCACTTCCCAGACGGGGCAACCAGGCAGAGACGCTCCTCACTTCCTAGACGGGGTGGCGGCCGGGCAGAGGCGCTCCTCACTTCCCAGATGGGGAGGCCGGGCAGAGACGCTCCGACAGTGAGGAGATTTCTCAAGGATGTAGAACCAGAAATACCACTTGACCCAGCAATCCCATTACTGGGTATATATCCAAAGGATTATAAATCATTCTAGTATATAGACACATGCATACGTATGTTTACTGCAGCACTATTTATAATAGTGAGTTAGGTTGGAACCAACCCAAATGCCCATCAATGATAGACTGGATAAAGAAAATGTAGTACATATATACTATGGGATACTATGCAGTCATAAAAAAGAATGAGTTCATGTCCTTAGCAGGGACATGGATGAAGCTAGAGGCCATCATTCTCAGCAAACTAACACAGGAATAGAAAACCAAACAACACATGTTCTCAATCATAATTGGGAGTAGAAAAATGAGAACCGTTGAACACAGGGAGGGGAACATTACACACAGGGGCCTGTCAGGAGGTGGGCAGGAAGGGGAGGGAGAGTATTATGACAAATACCTAATGCACGTGGGGATTAAAACCTAGATGATGGGTTGATAGGTGCAGCAAACCACCATGGCAGATGTATATCTATATTACAAACCTGCAGATTATACACATGTATCCCAGAACTTAAAGTAAAATAAAAAAGTCTGTACACATATGTGTATAGCTGCTTTATTTATAAATGCCGCGTTAGAAAAAACAGCAATGTCTTTCCACTTGTGAATAGTGAAACAAAGCATAGTACATCCATACAATGGAACGCTACTCAGAAGTATAAAAAAAAGTCAGCAATAAGCTTTGGATACCTGCAAAAAGTTGAGTGGATCCTGAGGACATTATGCTGAATGAAAAAAGCCAAAGTCAAAAGATTAGATACCATATGATTCTGTTTATGTAACACTTTTGAAATGACGAAATTATAGAGATGAAGAATAGATCAGTCATCAGAGGAATTTGGGAAGAAACATACTGTGGGTGTGACAGTAGGAGGAGCCCAAGAGAAATCTTTGTGGTAAAGAAACACTTTTATATTTAATGCGATTGTGGTTATGAATCTATACCTGTGACAAAATGTTATGGAATGAAACATAGAGGAATATCTCACTCCCAAAACGAGTGCATGCTAACAGTGGTAAAATTTGCTAAGATGGTACTATAGATATTTGGTGAAATTTGATAAGGTTTGTAGTGTAGATAATTAGATGGTATCAATGTCAATTTCCTGGTTTTTGATAATACATTTATTTAACATGTAAATATTACTGTAGATTGGGTGATGGGCATACAGGAACTCTTTGTACTGTTTTCGTAACTTCTTCATAGTCTACAATTAATTCACAATGAAAACTTAAAAAACAAACACCTGTTCGTTCTATGGAATTACCTCCACGGATATTGAAGTCACCAAGAATGAGGACATGGGGTATGCTGGAAGGAAGTTTGTAAACCAGGCACATAGGCTAGAAGATAATATAGTGAGCACTAACAGACACCTTCCACAAAATTAAGCACATATTAACTTATCATATTTGTTTCCAATAACTCTTAAAATGAATACATACACTTTTACAGATACAACTTTAGTCTGAGTCATGCATCTCTACTCTCAGCAATAATTGTACATGTCTTTGATAAAAAGGCAAGTGTGCCTGCACACCTGGAATGGGAATAACAATTTTCTTCAACTTCAGAATGTCTGAAGTTGATATGTATTATTCTCTCACATGTGTACCAGGATGTTAAAACAGGAGTATTAAACTCAATGTCAAGTCACTATAGATATTACATTACAAAGAGGTGCTAGGTGACACAGAATTTGAATAGAAATTTTTGGGCATCCATACCAAGGCTATGCAGAGTTTAGGTTTGAATTTTTATGTGACAATTACAATGTTGAATTTCCAGAGGAGGGGCTGTATTCCATTGCTTTTCTCTTCTCCCTTAAACCCCACACCTTTTCTTGATCGATGCCTTCTGACCCTGGAGGGCTAGACATATCACTGTGAGGAGGGTAAGGAGAGCAGGGCATTGACTTTGTGATTTGTCCTGTTGGGCTGCCCTGCCTGGCCCTCTCTGGACTTTACATTATTATAGAGCTCACCCCTATGAATATCACAAAACGAACACCAACCCCTATCACTTCAAGGCCACAAAAGTTAATGCTCATTATTCTGAGTACTCCAGTCTTGTGACTCTGTTGAAGATGGATCTTGCCACCATGACCAAATACATGGGGTGACACAAGGAATAAAACACATGTATGAATTATTCACCATTCCCCAAAAAACTCTATGCTTTTATTAACAGTGCCACTGTAAATTATCTCTCATCCGATTTTCATCTGTCCAGATTCTATTTATCTCTCCTTGCCCAATACAAAAATTTAGGTGACTGGCAAAATTTACTAGGGTATAATTATAATAATAATGCTAGGTTAATTGTAGTCATCAGTTAAAATTCTACCTATTGCACAAAGCCTTCCATGATCCACTCACTTCTACATACACACTCAGGAATGAGATCTGCTCTGTCTCTGCTCTCCTTTCTTGTGTTTGCATCCTGCAAGGTTTCAGAACAATTGGACCAATATGATGGGCATGAGCATCGAGATTTCTTTTTCTATACTCTGCTGTAACTGCTAGATAAGAGCAAACAAATGCCATCTATGTCTATAGTGAGCATTGGTACATTGACAATAATAGTGCCCAACTGATACCACACCATCATACAGAACAAGCATCAGATCAGTCTCTTTGGATTCTAGGTCGCTTCCACATAGGTGAGAAGAACATATGCTTACTGTGATTATAGTCAACTGTGTAGAGACGTAAATTTCTCAGGTGGTCTGGATCATAACACTAGTTATCTTCAGTCCATGGTTATGGTAAAGTCACACTTTACCCACATATTCTGAAAAGAGATACCTGAGCACAAATGCACAAATGGCACAGTTTCAGACTGGGGCAATCCCATAAACTCACTATCTGCTTGACTTGCCTAGAATGAGCATGTGATCCATGTTGACCATGCAGTCAGCTTGAGAATCCCAAATCCCTTAAACTAGGTGAGTGTTCTTCCCATTCTAGCACTTGCACATCCTGCTTCCCTACATATCCTAGGATTTCCAGATGGTGAATTGGGTTTGCGTGGAGGCAAGGGCTTCTACTGCTGGAACACAGGTAATGGTAGTAGGTAGTTCTGCAATGCCTATTGCCTAAGCAACTGCAAGGCCTCTTGAAAATCTTTTCAGGAATTGTGCATTGGTATGATGTTAGATTATAGACCGAGGGGTGCTATAAGATTCAGCCTATTAGTTTTGTGATGTCATTAATTACAAAACTGTTGCAGAGATTGTTGTCGCGCATGAGCAGTCACCTGGTGAATATTCTCTAATTTATTCAAATCATGTTGTCTTGCTTCAGCTGGGTGCTTGGGAGTGACATTCCTCTTCAGGATGGCAGCAAGATAACTTGGGATTTATAGATACCCTCTCTTCTGAGCACCCTTGAGCCACAAACACAATGCTTGGATAGCATGTGTCACATTGGGAGGCAGTCTTTCCTGCACTAGTGTCCTTCCTTCACAGGCTGCGAGCTCTGGGAATGTGGGTATGTTTACTTTGACTCCCAAGCATCTGGCATGCAAGCCAGAGAGTAGAAGATGCTCAATATGTATTTAAACAATAAATAGTGGAATAAGTGGAGATACTGCTATGAAAAGCCCAGTCATAATATAATCAGGAATGGAAGTGGATAGGTTAATTGGAAATGTCTGTTAATCAGTATTTATAAAAAATGATACATTTGTAACATGAATATTTCATTTTTACCTATAATTTGTTCAGTATAATAGAAATAGACTAAAGAACATTCCTTTGTGTAGGTTTCAGCAAATAGAATTCTACTCTGTCTTGCTGAAAGCATATCTATCAATCATTCTCTGTGATTTGCAGTTTGGATTAGTTTAAATGTAGAATTTAGCATCAGATGCACAGCATTCTATCTAAAAATGTTGTTCAATATTTTTCATTTTTGTTTAATCTTGTAGAGTTGAAAGACTCACAGCTACTAAACTAACAATAATTTTGGAACCTGCTTTTATTTTCCATTTAAGCATTCACATTAGTTTTATGGAAACCACAATTCTTCTTTCATACTCTTGTTTCATTAACTTGTGCTGTATTTTGATAAATTAGGAAATTATTGATAAGCCTAATTGGCAAAAGCAGGACAAGAAACAGATCCAACTGGTTCTTCTGAGGCTGATGACTCGGCGTCCTTGACCCCAGGTGTACGAGAGCATCAGTGAATTGCCATGAAGGCTCAGCATTTGCTCAGAATCAATCAGTATATTTTCTTCATGAAGGTGAAAGGTTTGGTTATAGACATAGAATGTATTAGTGAGAGCCTTATTTGAAAGATGTTTGCTTTTATGTAGAATTAGCACAGTGCCTGATGAATTAGGTTTGAATGTTTGTTGAATTCATGCCTAAAAAATAGTCATGAATGGCAGCTCCCAAAAGGTGCCGTGAGAGATTTTCATATCATTTCTCACTTCCTGGAGAACACTCATGGATGTCCTGCATGCTCTTTCTTGACATGTACCTGAGAGGAAATGATATCATTGACCTTGGAAAGAAGGCAGCTCATGAGCAGACTCCCACATCCCCTCCATTCTTCTTCCCAGAGGCAGTGAGCAGACCTGCAATAAAAGAGAACAGCTGTTCTCAGAACGACCAACTGCAGAGGACACTCTGTTAAGTGGGAGGTGCCTGTAGGAGTTCCAGTGAGACTTGGTGACTGAGCCAGCCTTTGCAAGATGCTGGACAACCCTGTGACTCCCAGGTGTGAGCTGCTTGAGAAAAATAGTTACTGAGCTTCTTCTAAATTCCACACCTAGTCTGTTGCACTAGAAATTCAAAGACATGTTCTCTGCTCTTAAAGAACTGAGGGTGTGGTAGAAGAGAAAGAGATGAGGACAAATAATCCAATACACTGTTATAAGTGCTGTAGTAGAGCAATGTGTGAGGTCAGGTGAATTCAGAATGGGCTTCAGCGATATAATCTAAGCCTTCTCGAAGTTGAAGTTTTCTTCCGTCAAAAGAAAAGAAATGTCACTGGCATCAAGATAAGCAGTTTCCCAGGTGAAGACAAACATTATTTGATTCAATTGCCAGGTGAAAATTTTCTACAGAACTCCTCATGATAGAAAACATCTTTAGCCAAAACAGTACAATTGATATCACAGACTCCCAGAGTGGACTCTCCCGATAACCCTCAGTCTGAACTAAAGACATCACATCAAAGCTCCTTGCCTGGAGCATTGGCTGCAAACACTGGCTTCCTGCTTCCTCCAACCTGTAGGAAACCCTCACCTACAGCCATGTCCTCCTACAGCATTTGGAAATTGAGGGTGGACCGATGGGATTCAGCATCAGCAGAGTGCTGGGCCTGGAAGAGCAATGGATCTGGACTGAGGGGACCTGAATTCAACATTGTGAACAGTGTTATAAGTGCCACCAATAAATTTGGTTGGACAAATTGAAAACTATATACCTCTTGATTGCTTTCATAGCTACTTTGTACAGTCTCCTGCATACTAAAATTGCAATTGTCAGCTCCCCTCAGTGAGAGTTAATTGCTGTGCTATCACATTTTCTCTTGATAATCTCTTCTGCCTGCTTGAGTTATCTGTGGAAGGTATAACCACTGATGGAGAATAGTCCTGAATTTTGTACTGATCCCATTTCTATAATTAACTGTTTTTAATTGTGGTAAAATTTACATAACATACATTTTACAACTTTAACCATTTTAAGTGTACAATCAGTGTCAGTAAGTACATTCACAATAAGTTGTAACTGTTACTATTGTCCCTTTTAAGAACTTTTCATTATTCCACACAGAAATTCTGTGCTCATTTAATAATGGCTACATATTCTCCCCATCATCTAGCACCAGGATCCTCCTAATTTAATTTCTGTGTTCACGAATTTCCTAGTTTGGATACCTGGTAGAATTTGAACTTACTGTTCTTTGGCATCTGGCTTATTTTCCTTAGTACAATGTTTCCAGGTTCATCTATGTCACAGCATGTATCAGAATTCTATACCAACTGTAAGTTATTATCAAGATACCATAATTGACATTAGCATGAAAAGGTCAGATGTTATCAGTCTTGCCTCTCATGTTAATGGCCATTTAACTAACTGAAAGTTACAGCCAGAACAATTTGTACAAAACCTTGAAGTATGAAGAATTCTCCTACAACTGAAAGAGTCTGTAAGCAAATAATACATGGTTTTCAAGATAATTTCCACTTTGAAACCAATATTGAGGTTTCCAATGGCCAAAATGGAACTGGGGCACATTTATGGGCTCCTCACTGGTCCATTAGTCCAGGAAGAGCTAAATAAGCACTTAAAAGTTCTCAAGGGGAAGGGGCCATGGTTGTCTTTTCTAGAAACCAAGGCCAACATGTCACCATGCTGTGGACAAATGACAGGAGAGGACTTTTCATAAAACCAATTGGTGAGAGTGTTTTTATGAAGACAGAGTCTGTCTCTAAGGACATTATTTTGCTCTGTATCTGAGAATTCAATGGAATGTGGAGATAGCCGAACTCACTTATTAAGAATTGAGCTTCTAACTGCAGTAATGCCTCCAGTCATAGAAGGGAACATGATTTTCAGGGCAACATAGTCTGAGAGATTAATAAGGAATCTTCCTTTTTAATACTATCAGCTAGGAAACAAGTATAAAGAGTGTTTTAGGGTTTTGGACAGGAACTCCTTTTATTACAAAGAAAACTGCAGAAAAAGTTTTCAGTAGGAAAGATTCAGTGTAAGATAGCAGGGAAAATGTGTTGGTACTATCAAGGAGAATCTAAACATTGTACTGTCAGACTAATGCTTTCCATGGGTGAAAACCGCAACTGTCAGGTTAGATAAACATCTATTCGAAGACCTTGAGGAACCACTGAGACATTTCTGAGGCAGAAGCCTAAGAAAAACGCATATAATTGTCAAGAGTGGCAGGGCAGCGTTGTTCTCAAAGTCCTGTCTGACAGGGCAGAGGCTCTTCCTCATGGCCCCAATCTGCTTACTGACAGCTCCAGGGTTTCCTCAGGCAGCCGCCCTCCACCTTCATCCACTTCAGGCGTGTCCTGCAGAGCCCTCTGGAGAACCAGCTTCAGGTTCTGCCTATTTTGACGCTGCCTAAAGGAGCCCACGAAGAAGTAAATGATGGGGTTTGCACTGCAGTTAAAAGCGGACAGGAAAATAGAAACTGGACGAACATGACAAGATAAGACTTCCCCGTCCATGTGGATCCATAAAAATAGGAAAAACTGAATGCCAAAGGGCAGGCCGCAGAGGAGGAAGACCAGCACTGTGAGCAGGATGGTCACGTACAGCCTGGTCAGCGGCATCTTCCGGGATCCACAGAGAATCCTGATCAGCAAGACCAGGCTGGATCCACAGAGAACCACACATAAAAAGATCAGCCACGCGACTGTGATGAAATCTGATGTTTGACACCAAGCAGAATCAGCACCACTAAACAGGAGGCCACAGATCACCCACTCCAGGATGCTCCGCAGCAGGGACAGGGCCCAGAGCAGGACACACACCACCGCTGACAGGTGTCTGGGGCGGTGGCAGTGGTACCAGATGGGCCACAGGACGGACAGGCAGCGCTCGGTGCTGATGGCGCTCAGAAAGCTCAGGCCTGCAAAGTAGGAAAACATCATCACAGGATAGAGGATTTGAGAGATGATATGGTTGATACCGATGAAGCTTAACAGGGAATATATAATGCGGCCGCTGAGGAAGAGGAAGTCTGCTGCGGCCAAGTTGAGGATGTAGATGGAGAAGGCGTTCCTGCGCATGCGGAAGCCCAGGAGCCAGAGCACAACCGCATTTCCTGTCAGCCCCACAAGGGAAATGATGCACGTCAGCACCGCGAGGCTCAAGGTCTGCTTGTAGCAAGGAGTCTCCTCAGTTCCGTTGATTGGTGTCAGTTCTGTATCCAAGGTTGGGATGGTTGGATCCATGCTCAGAAACCCTAGTCTGGTAACCCTGGAAACAGAAACCAGTTGTGATCACCAGCTGTATGATCTCTGATTCTCCCCACCACCCTGCCATGCGGGATTTACTTCCTCATTTAAAGAGGAGAGATCAGAGACTTACAGAGAATAAGTCACCTATCAAAAGGTGGGGGTCCTCAAATCCAGTTTGAAATCCAGTTCTTGTTGACTCTGAAGCCTGACCTGTTTCTACTGCCACACAAGTTCTGTGCTAACATGGGAATAACATTAGGATCAAAACACCCCCACTCAAGTGGCCAGGGCTGTGGACCTGATGATTACTCTATCCTGGGCCTGAAATTTTCTCTCAGGGGGAGGAATTCAGATATGTAAAGAGGTGGTTGTGACACCCTCATGACCGGGACTGATCATCCATGGACAGGAAAGGCGACCATGCATTATGAAGCAGAGGAAAATGTGAACTTTGTTAGGATAAGTGTGAAAATGGCTGGGCCTGGTGGGTGAGAAATAACTCAGTGTGTCAGTCATTGCAGACAGGACCACATTTTACATTTTATAATCCTAGTGCCTATTTCCCTGAGCAGCACACTGTGTTCTTCATAAACATTCATTCAATGAAGGAATGCATGAATGAGAAACCTAATGGTAATGGTAGATTTTGGTGAAATGGAAAATAAAAATGAAAGCACAATGTAAGTTATTAGAACACACATGTTTAATTAGCTACAGAAAATTTCATTCATCAGAATTCTATTTGTGGACAGCTTGATATGTGTTAAAAAGAATTATTGATGTGTGCCCAAAACCTGAAAGGGACCACTGATGTGCCTTTAAAATAAGGACTCAGTATGGCTTTGCTGAACACCTAGAAGCATTTTTGTACACAGTGTTTGGGTAGGGTGTGGGTCTGAGCTGAATTGCTCAGTAATAGAGCAGAGGAAAGAGTAAGTGAGGGTGAGCCTGAGTGCCACTGAAGCAGGTAATTGAAGTGTGGGAATATGTACGGGGGACTACTAAGTGTTCTGCTGAGTATACACAATGTAAACCTATTTCATTCTCTCTTTCAGGAGATCTTTGGTTCGTTTCTTTGTTGATGCAAACATTTGTATGTGAGGAGTCCATGAGGGGAAATAGGAGATATGTAGGGCTTGGAGTATAAAGAGAGATATTCATGCAGATTTCAGCTGGAGAATGAGTACTGGGTCTAATCTGTGAGAATAACAGCAGCTGATGGAGAGTTTATTAGGTATTGTCTCTTTTAATTAACTGAAGAGCCTAGGAGGTAAGAATGAGTGTTATTTTCATATGGTAGATAATGCATTGGAACACAAAAAGAGTGAATTATTCATTCTGGGACTTATATAGTATGAATTTGAGCCCAGCAGGGCTGACTCATGATCCAGTCTTTGAGCAGCCCTTTACACCCAGCACCACTCTGTGTGAATTGTACATGTTAGAGTGGATAAAGGAGAGGAGGGATTCTCAAGATTAAATCCAAGTTGGCAGGAAAATTGTAGGTTGAAAAAAAAGAACTAAACCAACTCCAGATAGAGAAAGAGAAACAGGTCAAATAGGGAACAAAATAGAGAAGAGTGAAAGGCCATTTAGTGATAAATTCAGGAGTTCCTTTTTGCCTATCAGAGACCACCTTTGCTCTGGAATCCCGAGAATGCACAGTGGCAGGAGGTCTCCAGGTGGAAAGAAGACGCACCCTCCTCTGGGAGTACAGAGGAGCATCAGGGGTGAGTGCGTCCATCATGAGCTCTCTTAGAGAGACAAGCTGCCACAGCCTTGCTTGGCCCAAAAAGGAAATAGGAGGAAAAGGAGAACCTCCGTTATCCACACTCAGGGCACTAAACATATTGTCCCTCTATATTTAGGGTAATGGTGTGTTTGTCTTCCTCATGAAACCTGAAGCTTCATAACGACTAGTCATGCTTGTCTTTTTAACTGTGGTATCACCAACATTTAGCATGTGTTCCTTAAAGATCATCTATGATATTATCTTAATATAAGACGAAGCCGAGGCCTAGAGAATTAAAGTGTTCTCGTGAGTTCACAACACGAAGAGCAGTCCCAATGCCAGCCCCTGGTCCCTGGAGCCCTGCATGAAACTTCTGTATGGTTCTCTGCCCCATGATTCATCATTTCAGAGGAGTTCCTGAAAAATCTTGATGTGAGCACAGAATCAGAGACAATCAGAGGCAGAAGAGACTGCTAGGTTGCCCCAGTGTTCATTTTCCTGTTTGGTCACAAAAAAATTCTGAGAGTTTAAAAGCAGCACAAGGACCCACATTCCAGTTTTCCTTGATGCTGGGTGCCATTTTATGACCAGCTGCTGTTCAGTGAAAGATGCACAAAAGTGATGTAAGCAAGTCCTGGCTCACAGGACCAATAGCAGGAGCAATGCATCTCCTTTCCTTATTTTTTTTCCATCATGCTGGAATGCTGATGTGGCTGGGAACCATGTAGGATCACAAGGATGAGGGCAACTCTCTAGGGACTGGGGAGTAGCAGTTTTTGGAATTCTGATGTACAATGCCTTGGAGCTTCCAGCACTGATCTCAAAGAGTGTCATTTCTGGGTATTCATAGGGGCTTTCGCATATGGCAGATGTGTGTGCTGTAACCGCAGCACACACCAAAATCTGCAGATGCTCAATTTCCTTATATAAAATGATGTGATAGTTGTACAAAACCTATGCACTTTCTCCCAGATACATTAAATCACTTCTAAGTTACTTAGAATAACTGACAAAATGCAAATGCCATCTAAGTTCTTGTTTTGCTGTGTTATTTCGGAAGTAATGGCAAGGAAAAACAAGTTTGTACTTGTTCAGTACATGCACACCTCCGCCATACCCTTATTTTTGGAATAGTTTCCACCTGTGGTTTGTTGAATCTGCAGATTCAGGACCTAGTGACCCAGAGGCACCACTGTACTTTCTTATTTAAGATATTTCTACTTCATGTCTTTATAAGAGGGGTCAAACTTATATTCTAAACAAAAGAAATATGTTCTCTTTTTAAAATTACGTTTTATTTTCATTGCATTTTTGATGAATGCAAACATTTCTGCATAGAAGTGACAGTAGAGAAAGACATGCCGAACATTAAAGTAGTCTGAAAGAGCTGACATGAGACAGGAATCAGTCACCTGTAGACAGAGACTGTCCCAGAAATTAGGAGAATATAAGAAAGAGAGAGGGATAGTCTCATTTGCTATGATGATTTGCTTTCCATTCTTCTCTATCCTGTTTGACATCCCAAGAGAGTGGCTTCTATGCAACACATCAGTGGGATTCTTTTTAATTCCAGTTTCTGGTGGAATTGAGACACTGGGAGACACCTGGATGAGACTGGAAGGCAGCAGGAGAGCCACTTGGGATTTCCACCTCCTGGCTCTCTGCCTGTGTATTAGTTCATTCTTGAATTGCTATAAAGAAATATCTGAGACTGGGAAATTTATGAAGAAAACAGGTTTAATTGGCTCATGGTTCTGCGGGCTATACAAGAAGCATAGCAGCTTCTGCTTCTAAGGAGGCCTCAGGAGGCTTCCATTCATGGTGAAAGGCAAATGGGGAGCAAGTCATCTCACATGGTGAGAGCAGGAGAAAGAGAGACAGGGAAGAGGTGCTACATGCTTTTAAACAACTAGATTTCATGAGAACTCACTATCACTAAGGCAATACCAAAGGGGGATGGTGTTAAGCCATTCATGAGAAACCATCCCCATGATCTAATCACCTCCCACCAGGCCCTCCCTCCAACACTGGGAATTACAATCAACATGAGATTTGGGTGCGGACACAGATCCAAAGCATGTCAGCCTGTGTGGCTGTGTGTTGGCTGTGCAAGGCTTCTCCACCTGCTTGTGGTGCTCTCCCACCCTTATGGCTACAGCTATGGCTACGGTGACAATGGTAACTGCTCCTTCTCTGTCCCTTTCAGCCTAAGGGAGGACTTAGTCCTCCCCTAGATATTGCTGCTTAGGGTGCTGACCCATGCATTGTCTCTTTCCCTTAACCTTGTACATCTTTGTAAATACTTCCCTCATGAAACACTCCTCAGTCATTTCAGTTTGGACCATCTATTTCTTCCTTGAACCTTTCCAGACAGGCAAGGATTAATAATTTAGAAAAGTAAGTAAAACAACAAAACCTGCTTCTACAGCAGTTCAACTCTGTGAAGCAATGCCTGCATGTCCTCTAGCTCCTTAAATGAATGTGAGAGGCAGCATTCTCTCCATGAGGGGCAGATTCAGTGATTGGAATAAGGGAGGTGATATGGACAGATAAATCAAATGGGGGGACTCCAGTTGAAACTCACACAGTCTGGGTTGGCAGCACTGAGTTTCCAGAAGGAAACTTCATGTCCCCTGTCTTTTCCTGAAACAAGCTCATGACCCCCTGCCTGTAGCACCTAGGTGGAAACGGAAACGATCTTATAGCAAAAACCATAACTGACTATGGAAGAGGACAGTTCTTGGTACTTACCCTTCTCTTTTTCTCTTTTGTCCAGAGGTGAAGCCTTCCCTTGTGCTGAAGGTGGAGGGCCTTTCTGGGATTCAGTGACTTCAGAGGACCCTTCTGTGTTGCTTAATTCAGGAGATGCATGCAGGAGCTGGAGTCAAAGCTGGTGAGCAATCCAGGGTTATGAAGATGCTGGACAGACTTGTTATTTCCTGTATGAGGACTACGGACAAATCAGTGGCCAGAGGTATTTGAGACACAAACCCTACCTGAGATGATTCTTGGCCTGTGTCCCATATCCAGTACAGATAAGCCTCTCCCATCACATTCCATCTTGTTCCACTTGCTTGATAAAAACACTGGCGTAGTTTGAGAGAATGGACTCCCATTTTAAAAGAAGTTCTACTATGTATAAAATGCTATGCAAATAGCATTGCATGCTACATTAAAATCTTTCATAAAAGGATGAGTCAGTTGATGTGGCGGACTTCACTGTTGTCTTGTGTTAAGATATTGGCACAGCCTGTCTTACCTTCAGCAGCCACTTCAGCAGCCATCAGTATCAAGCAAGACCCTCCAGCAGCAAAACGTTTGGCTTGATAAAGGTTCTGATGGTGGTTACCATTTCCCAGTGAAAAAGTATTTTTTTAAGTAATGCATGCACATTGCTTTAGACATAATGCCATTGAGACTCAATAGACTACAGTATAGTGTAAGCATAACTTTTACATGTACTGGGACACTAAAAACTCATGTGATTCACTTTATTGTAATATTTGCTTTATTGCAGTAGTGGAAGTGGACTTCTACTATCTTCAGTGTGTGCCTATTATGATGAAGGTTGTATATCAAAATAGTGTGTAAAACAGGCACAATTGAATGAATGGGATTGGGACAACTGAGTTTCTGTGTGAAATAAATAAAGGTGGAAACATACTTTACATATGATTTGAGGATAAATCCAAATACACTACTTAAAATTTTATAATGAAAATACAATTACCTGGAGAAGCCATAGCCAAATAATTTTTAAATCAAAGTGGAAAAAGACTTTCAATTATAGGATACAATTCAGAAGATATTAAAGAAAATATTTATAAAGACAGAAAGAAGGCTAGCTGTGATGGCCCACTCCTGTAATCCCAGCACTTTGGGAGGCCGAGGTGAGTGGATCGCTTGAGCTCACAAGTTTGAGACCATCCTGGGCAACATAGCGAAACCCCGTCTCTACAAAAAATACAAAAACTAGCCAGGTGTGGTGGTGCATGTCTGTAGTCTCAGCTACTCGGGACGTTGTGGTGGGAGGATGGCTTGAGCCCAGGCCACGGAGGTTACAGTGAGCCGACATCACACCACTGCACTCCCCTGGCTGATAGAGCCAGACTTTGTCTCAAAAAAACAAAACAAAAAAAAAACCAATTTTTTTTAGCATAACATTAACCATCATAATCAAGATATAAATAAACTGTGGCCAGGCATGGTGGCTCACCCCTGTAATCCCAGCACTTTGGGAGGCCAAGGCGGGCAGATCACCTGAGGTCAGGAGTATGAGACCAGCCTGGCCACCATGGTGAAACCTGGTCTCTACTAAAAATACAAAAATTAATTGGTTGTGGTGGGACACGCTTGTAATCCCAGCTGCTCGAGAGGCTGAGCCAGAGAATGGATTGAACCTAGTAGACGAAAGTTGCAGTGAGCCGAGATTGTGCCTCTGCACTCCAGCTTGGGTGACAGAACGAGACTCCATCTCAAAAAATAAATTAGTAAGTTAATAAAATTAAATAAATAAATAAACTGGGAGATGTTTGGTAATGTATGTTATAGCCAAAGTATAAATTTTCTCTATTGATACAAATTTTTCTAAATGATGTTAATAATTCAAAATTGAAAAAGGTAATAAGAAAATAAATTTAAGTCATGATTCACAATTTCTAAAAAATAAAAATGGCTCCTAAACATATGGAAAGAGGAGAAATTCAACTCATAAGGAAAGACATGCCAATTTAAATTACAGTTCTATTTTATTTACCAAAATATAAAAAACCATTAAGTTTTATAGCATACAGTGTGGGGGTGGAGTGGGATCAGGTACCCTCACTCATTTCTGCTGAGGATGCAGATGGATACAACTTCCAGTGAAGGCTATTTTCAACATATGTAAGCATGTATAAAGTATCATCCTTTTCTCTCTGTAATTCCTCATCTAGGAATTTATCTTAGAGATATATTTGTGCGTGTTCAAAAGATCTGTGTACTAAGTTAATAAATACAGTGTTATTTACAGTCAAAAACTGGTAACAGCCAAAATGGCCATCAATACTGTATAAATTACTGTCTATCTATGCAATAGAATACTCTGTAGCTACCCAGAAAGAGCAACATACCTAATACAAAAGGCCCTCCAGAATTTGTTAGATTTTTTAAAAAGAATGCAGACCAATGTATATATTGTATGTCAAAAAATATATATTGTTTTATTATTAAATATTTGTGAATTAATATACACTTATTAGTATAATAGGATATGTCTTTGTTAACAAGGCAAGGATGCCTGAGGACCTAAAATGGGAATGGACAGTTTTCAGTGCATGCATTTAAAGATTATTTTTGAAAGCTTTGACTTTATTACCATGTCACAAATAAATTTTCAAACAAAAAACATAAATTTAATGATCTAGCTAAGAGAGGGAGTTAGAGATATGAGAAGATACGAGGAAGGGTGAGGAAATGAAGATAATGAGTACAGAAAACTCTTTGGAAGATATTTTTTTCTAAAAGAAAGAAGATAAATCAGGCTGTGGATAGAGAAAAATGGTTGCTTAGACGGTGTTTTATGCCACAAATAGGATGGGGTGTTTCAACGCAATGGAAGGATCCATTAGAGAAGGAAACATTGAAGATGTAGAAGGAGAGGCAATAATGCTATAAAATGTTTCTGGGGAGGGAACAGGGGAAACTGCACAAATGGAAAGGGTGGTTTCAAACAGGAATTTGCAGAGCCCATTTCCTGGCATGAGAGAAAATACAGAGAGATGTGCTCAGAGGCAGATGGGGAGGTAGATTCGCTCTGGGGAGATTGAGTAATTCTCAGAAGAGCATCATCTGACAGTGATTAAAAAAATAAATAAAGAGTAGGTGGTTTCAGGAGAGAGACGATGGCTGAAGGTTTTCCTTTGGAGAGTGAGAGGCAATTATGGAAATGTCACGTGACTGTTCAGGAGATATAAGTGAACATTTCAGGTTCAAAGTCATAAATGTACAGTGAAACCGCTAGGCATGGTTGTGTGTTGTGCTCCAGCCACCCTCAGTTCTATGGGAACAGGCATGGAGTTAGTGGAGAGCTGGATTCAATCAGGGCAAAAGACAAACAGATGCTTCAGCAAGAACGTATATGCATGACAAATAAACACATAAAAAGATGCTCAACATCACTAATGTTTAGAACAATAAATAAAAGTCACGAGATACCACTCTACCCTCTCAATATGGCTAAAATATAAAATACTGATAGTTTCAAATATTGGCTGAGATTTGAAGGAAGTGGAGGGCTCATACACTGCCAATGAGAAAGTAAAATAGTAGAGCTACTCTGGGAAATCATCTTGCATTTTCATACAATCCAGCAATCCAGCATATCCTAGAACCTGGAATATTTATCCTAGAAACTGGGAAACTATGTTCACTTAAAAATCTGTACAGGAGAGGGGCCAAGATGGCCAAATAAAAACAGTTCTGGTCTGCAGCTCCCAGCGGGACCAACGCAGAAGACTGGTGATTTCTGCATTTCCAGCTGAGGCACCCAGTTCATCTCATTGAGGCTGGTTAGGCAGTGTGTACAACCCACGGAGAGCAAGGAGAAGCAGGGTGGGGCGTTGCTTCATCTGCGAAGTGCAAGGAGCCAGGGGACACCTTTCCCCCAATCAAGGGAAGCTGTGAGGAACCCTGCTACCAGCCCGGTACTACGCTTTTCAAATGGTTTTTGCAATCCGCAGATCAGGAGATTCCCTCGTGTGCCTACACCACCAGGGCTCTGGGTTTCAAGTACAATATTGGGCAGCTGTTTGGGCAGAGACCGACCTAGCTGCAGGAGTTTTTTTCATACCCCAGTGGTGCCTGGAACCCCAGTGAGACAGATCTGTTTACTCCCCTGGAAAGGGGGCTGAAGCCAGGGAGACAAGTGATCCCCTCCCTCAATGGGTCCCACTCCCACAGAGCCCGGCAAGCTAAGAACCACTGGCTTGAAATTCTCACCGCCAGCACAGCAGTCTGAAGTCACCTGGGACGACGGAGCTTCGTGGAGGGAGGGTTATCCGCCATTCCTGAGGCTTTAGTAGGCGGTTTTCCCCTGACAGTGCTAAGAAGGCTGGGAGGTTTGAACTGGGCAGAATTCACCACAGCGTGGCTAAGCAGCTGTGGCCAGACTACTTCTCTAGATTCCTCCTCACTGGGCAGGACATCTCTGAAGGAAAGGCAGCAGGCCCAGTCAAGGGTTTGCAGATAAAATTCCTATCTCCCTGGGATGGAGCACGTGGGGGAAGGGGAGGCTGGGGGCACAACATCAGCAGATTTAATCTTTCCTGCCTGCTGCCTCTGAAGATAGCAGCTGATCCTGATAAGGGGGGTTCTCCCAGCACAGTGCACCAGCTCTGCTAAGGGACAGATTGCCTCCTCAAGTGGGTCCCTGACCCCTGTGCCTCCCAACTGGGAGAGACCTCCTAACAGGGGTAGACAGACACCTTATACAGGAGAGCTCTGGTTGGCATCAGGCCAGTGCCCCTCTGGAATGAAGATTCCAGAGAAAGGATCAGGCAGCCATCTTTGCTGTTTGGCAGCCTCCACTGGTGATACCCAGGTGAACAGGGTCTGGATTGGACCTCCAGCAAACTGCAGCTGACCTGCAGAAGAGAGGCCTGACTGTTAGAAGACAAACTAGCAAACAGAAAGCAATAACATCAATATCAACTAAAAAGACCCCCACACAAAAACCCCATCCAAAGGTCATCAACCTCAAAGATCTAAGGTAGATAAATCCAGAAATATGAAGAAAGCAGTGCAAAAATACTGAAAATTCCAAAAACCAGAAAGCTTCTTCTCCTCCAAACTATCACAGCTCCTCTCAAGCAACAGCGCAAAACTGCATGGAGAATGAGACTGATGAATTGACAGAAGTAGGCTTCAAAAGGTGGGTAATAACAAACTCCTCTGAGCTAAAGGAACATGTTCTAACCCAGTGCAAGAAAGCTAAGAACCTTGATAAAAGGTTACAGGAACTGCTAACTAGAATAACCAGTACAGAGAGGAACATAAGTGACCTGATGGAGCTGAAAAACACAACACGAGGACTTTGTGAAGCATACACAAGTATCAATAGCCAAATTGATCAAGTGGAAGAAAGAACATCAGAGATTGAAGATCAACTTACTGAAATAAGGTGTGAAGACTAGATTAGAGAAAAAAGAATGAAAAGGAATGAACAAAACCTCCAAGAAATATGGGACTATGTGAATACACAAACCCACAATTGATTGGTGCAACTGAAAGTGATGGGGAGAATGGAACCAAGTTCGAAAATACACTTCAGGGTATTATCCAGGAGAACTTCACCATCCTAGCAAGACAGGCCAACATTCAAATTTAGGAAACAGAGAGAACAACACTAAGATATTCCTCGAGAAGAGCAACCCCAAGACACATAATTGTTAGATTTTCCAAAGTTGAAATGAAGGAACAAATGTTAAACACAGCAAGAGAGAAAGGTCAGGCTACCTAAAAGGGAAGCCCATCAGAATAACAGCAGATCTCTGCAGAAACCCACAAGGCAGAAGAGAGTGGGGGCCAATATTCAACATTCTTAAAGAAAGGAATTTTCAACCCAGAGTTTCATATCCAGCCAAACTAAGCTCCATAAGGAAAGAAGAAAAAAAAATCCTTTTGCAACAGGCAAATTATAAGGGATTTTGTCATCACCAGGCCTACCTTATAGGAGCTCCTGAAGGAAGCACTAAATATAGAAAGGAAAAACTGGTACCAGTCACTGCAAAAACACACTAAAATATAAAGACCAATGACACTATGAAGAAACTGCATTAACTAATGTGCAAAATACCCAGCTAGCATCAGGCAAATTGGTTAAACAGTCAAGACCCATAGGTGTGCTATATTCAGGAGACTCATCTCACGTGCAAAGACACACATAGGCTCAAAATAAGGGGATGGAGGCCGGGCGCGGTGGCTCACGCTTGTAATCCCAGCACTTTGGGAGGCCGAGGCGGGCGGATCACGAGGTCAGGAGATCGAGACCACGGTGAAACCCCGTCTCTACTAAAAAAATACAAAAAATTAGCCGGGCGCGGTGGCGGGCGCCTGTAGTCCCAGCTACTCGGAGGCTGAGGCAGGAGAATGGCGTGAACCCGGGAGGCGGAGCTTGCAGTGAGCCGAGATTGCGCCACTGCACTCCAGCCCGGGCGACAGAGCGAGACTCTGTCTCAAAAAAAAAAAAAAAAAAAAAAAAAAAAAAAAAAAAAAAAATAAGGGGGTGGAAAAATATTTGCCAAGCAAATGGAAAGCAAGAAAAGGCAGCAGTTGCAATCTTAGTCTCTGATAAAACAGTCTTTAACTAACGAAGATCAAAAAAGACAAAGGAGGGCATTACATAATGGTAAAGGAATCAAGGCAACAAGAAGAGCTAACTATCCTAAATATATATGCACCCAATACAGGAGCACCCACATTCATAAAACCTACAAAGAGACTTAGACTCCCACATAATAATAGCAGGAGACTTTTACACCCCACTGTCAATATTAGATCAAAGAGACAGAAAATTAACAAGGATATTCAGGACTTGAACTCAGCTCTGGACCAAGTGAACCTAAGAGACATCGACAGAACTCTCCACCCCAAATCAACAGAATATACATTCTTCTCAGTGCCACATAACACTTATTCTAAAAATCGACCACATAATTGGAAGTAAAATACTCCTCAGCAAATACAAAAGATTGGAATCGATCACAAACAATCTCTCTGACTGCAGTGCAATCAAATTAGAACTCAGGGTTAAGAAACTCACTCAAAACCGCACAACTACATGGAAATTGAACAACCTGCTCCTGAATGACTACTGGGTAAATAACAAAATTAAGGCAGAAATAAAGATGTTCTTTGAAATCAATGAGAACAAAGAGATAATGTACCAGAATCTATGGGACACAGCTAAAGCTGTGTTAAGAGAGAAATTTACAGTACCAAATGCCCATATCAGAGAGCTGAAAAGTCTTGAAATCAACACCCTAACATCACAATTTAAAAAACTAGAGAAGCAAGAGCAAGCAACTTCAAAAGCTAGCAGAAGACAAGAAATAACTATCAGAGCAGACTGAAGGAGCTAGAAACACGAAAAACCCTTCAAAAAAATCAATGAATCCAGAAGCTGGCTTTTTCAAAACATTAACAAGATAGATAGACCACCAGCTAGACTAGTGAAGAAGAGAGAAGAATCAAATAGACACAATAAAAAATGAAAGAGGGGATATCACCACTGATTCCACAGAAATACAACTACCATCAGAGAATACTACAAACACCTCTAAGCAAATCAACTAGACAATCTAGAAGAAATGGATAAATTCCTGGACACATACACCCTCCTCTAATGAAACCAGGAAGAAGCCAAATCCTGAATAGACCAATAACAAGTTCTGAAATTGAAGCAATAATTAATAGCCTATCAACGAAAAAAAGTTCAAGACCAGATGGATTGACAGACAAATTGTACCAGAGGTACAAAGAGGAACTGTTACCACTCCTTCTGAAAGTATTCCAAACAACAGAAAAAAAAGGACTCCTCCCTAACTCATTTTATGAGGCCAGCTTCATCCTGATACCAAAACCTGGCAGAGACACAACAAAAAAAGGAAAATTTCAGGCCAATAACCCTGATGAACATCTATGCAAATATCCTCAATAAAATAATGGCAAACCAAATCCAGCAGCACATCAAAAAGCTTATCCACCACGATCAAGTCAGCTTCATCCCTGGGATGCAAGGCTGGTTCAGCATACGCAAATCAATAAGTGTAATCCATCACATAAACAGAACCAATAACAAACACCATGTGATTGTCTCAATAGATGCAGAAAAGGCCTTTGATAAAATTCAACATCCCTTCATGTTAAAAACTCTCAACTAGGTATTGATGGAACATATCTCAAAATAATAAGAGCTATTTGTGATAAACCCATAGCCAATATGATACTGAATGGGCAAAAACTGGAAATACTTCCTTTAAAAACTGGAAACAAGACAGAAACGCCCTCTCACCACTCCTATTCAACACAGTATTGAAAGTTCTGGCCAGAGAAATCAGGTAAGAGAGATAAATGAAAGGTATTCAAATAGGAAGACAAGAAGTCAAATAGCCTCTATTCGCAGATGACATGATTGTATATTTAGAAAACCCCATCTTCTCAGCCCCAGAGCCCCTTAAGCTGATAAGCAACTTCAGCAACGTCTCAGGATACAAAATCGATGTGCAAAAATTACAAGCATTCCTATACACTAATAATAGAAAAGCAAAGCGCCAAATCATGAGTGAACTCCCTCTCACAATTGTTGCAAAGAGAATAAAAGACCTAGGAATACAACATACAAGGGATGTGATGACCTCTTCAAGGAAAATTACAAACCACTATTCAAGGAAATCAGAGAGGATACAAACAAATGGAAAAAAATTCCATTCTCATGGATATGAAGAATCAGTATCATGAAAATGGCCATACTACCCAAAGTAATTTATAGTTTCAGTGCTATTCCCATCAAGCTACCCTTGACTTTCTACACAGAATTAGAAGAAACTACTTTACATTTCATTTAAAACCAAAAACAGCCCATATTGCCAAGACAATCCTAAGGAAAAGAAACAAAGCTGGAGGCATCACGCTATTGACTTCAAACTGTACTACAAGTGTACGGTAACCAAAACATCATGGTACTGCTACCAAAACAGATACATAGACCAGTGAAACAGAACAGAGACCTCAGAAATAACACCACACATCTACAACCATCTGATCTTCAACAAACCTGACAAAAATAAGCAATGGTGAAAGGATTCCCTATTTAATAAGTGGTGCTGGGATAACTAGCCATATGCTAGCCATATGCAGAAAACAAAAATTGGACCCCTTCCTTACATTGTGTACAAAAATAAACTCAAGATGGATTAAACACTTAAATGTAAAACCCAAAACCATAAAAAAAACCCCAGAAGAAAATCCAGGCAATAGCATTCAGGACATAGGCATAGGCAATGACTTCATGATGAAAACACCAAGAGCAATTGCAACAAAAGCCAAAATTGACAAATGTGATCTAATTAACCTAAAGAGCTTCTGCATAGCAAAAGAAACTATCATCAGAGGGAACAGGCAACCTACAGAATGGTAGAAAATTTTTGCAATCTCACCATCTCATAAAGGCCTAATATCCAGAATCTTAAAGGGAGTTAAATAAATTTAAAAGAGGACAAAGGTCCTCTTTGCCCATCAAAAAGTGGGCAAGGGATATGAACAGACACCTCTCAAAAGAAGACATTTATGCGGCCAACAAATATATGAAAAAATCTCATCATCACTGGTCATTAGAGAAATGCAAATAAAAACCACAATGAGATACCATCTCACAACAGTCAGAATGGTAATTATTAAAAAGTTAGGAGGCCAGGCGTGGTGGCTGAAGCCTGTAATCCTAGCACTTTGGGAGGCCGAGCGGGTGGATCATGAGGTCAGGAGATCGAGACCATCCTGGCTAACATGGTGAAACCCTGTCTCTACTAAAAATACAAAAAATTAGCCAAAACAAAAAAAAAAAAGTTAGGAAAGAACAGATGCTGATGAGGCTGGAGAAACAGGAAAGCTTTGATACTGTAGGTAGGAGTGTAAATTAGTTCAACCATTGTGGAAGACAGTGAGAAGATTTCTCAAGGATGTAGAACCAGAAATATCATTTGGCCCAGCAATCCCATTACTGGGTATATACCCAAAGGATTATAAATCATTCTAGTATAAAGACACATGCACATGTATGTTTATTGCAGCACTATTTACAATAGCAAAGACTTGGAACCAACCCAAATGCCTATCAATGATAGACTGGATGAAGAAAATGTAGCACATATACACTATGAAATACTATGCAGTCATAAAGAAGAATGAGTTCATGTCCTTAGCAGGGACATGGATGAAGCTGGAGGCCATTATTTTCAGCAAATTAACACAGGAACAGAAAACCAACAACGCACGTTCTCACTCATAATTGGGAGTTTAAAAATGAGAACCGTTGAACACAGGGAGGGGAACATTACACACCACGTCCTGTTGGGTGGTGGGGATCAAGGGGAGGGAGATCATTATGACATATACCTAATGCATGCAGGGCTTAAAACCTAGGTGATGGGTTGATAGGTGCAGCAAACCACCATGGCAGATGTATACCTATGTTAGAAACCTGCAGATTATGCACATGTATCCCAGAACTTAAAATGAAATAAAAAAGTCTGTACACATATGTGTATAGCTGCTTTATTTATAAATGCCACGTTAGAAAAAACAGCAATGTCTTTCCACTTGTGAATAGTGAAACAAAGCATAGTACATCCATACAATTGAACACTACTCAGTAGTATAAGAAAGTCAGCAATAAGCTATTGATAGCTGGAAAATGTTGGGTGGATTTTGAGGACATTATGCTGAATAAAAAAAGCCAAAGTCAAAAGATTAGATACTGTATGATTCCATTTATATAACACTTTTGAAATGATGAAATTACAGACATGAAGAATAGATCAGTGATTAGAGGGATTTGGAAAGAAGCACACTGTGTGTGTGACAGTAGGAGAAGCCCAGGGGAATTCTTCTATGGTAAAGAAACACTTCTATATTCAATGTGATTGTGTTTATGAATCTACACCCGTGACAAAATGTTATGGAGTGAAACATAGAGGAATATCTCACTCCAAAAATGGGTGCATGCAAACACTGGTAAGATTGGGTAAGATTGTGCTGTAGCTATTTGGAGAAGCCTGATAAGATTTGCAGTGTAGATAATTAGGTGGTATCAATGTCGATTTCCTGGTTTTGACAATATATTTATTTAACTTGTAAGTATTGCTGTAGGTCAGGTGATGGGCATGCAGGAACTCTCTGTACTGCTTTCATAACTTCTTCGTAGTCTACAATTAATTCACAGTAAAAACTTAAAAACCACCTGAAAGGCCAGTTCGTTGTATGGACTTATCTCTATGGATATTGAAGTCACCAAAAATGAGGACATGGGGTATGCTGGAAGGAAGTTTGTAAACCAGGCACATAGGCTAGAAGATAATGTAGTAAGCATTAACAGACATCTTCCACAAAGTTAAGCACATATTAACTTGTTATCATATTTGTTTCCAATAACTCTTAAAATGAATACATACACTGTTACACATACAACTTAAGTCTGATTCATGCATCTCTACTCTCAGCAATAATTGTACATGTCTTTGATAATAAGGCAAGGGTGACTGCATACCTGGAATGGAAATGACAATTTTCTTCAACTTCAGAATGTCTGAGGTTGATATGTAATATTCTCTCACATGTGTACCAAGATGTTAAAACAGGAGTATTAAACCAAATGTCAAGACACTATAGATATTATGTTACAAAGAGGTGCTAGGTGACACAGAATTTGAATAGGAATTTTGGATTATCCATATCAAGCTATGCAGAATTTAGGTTTGAATTTTTATGTGACAATTACAATGTTGATTTAATTCACAGATTAACTGTCTCCCTTACTCCCAATGTGGGCCTTTTGCAGGTAAAAATGCTGCTCCAGAGAAGGGCCTGCATTCCATTGCTTCTCTCTTTTCCCCTAACCCCCACATTTATTTTTGTTTTTTTATCCATGCCTTCTGGCCCTGGAGGTCTGGATATATCACTGTGAGGAGGGTAAGGAGAGCAGGGCATTGATTTTGGTTTGTCCTGTTGGCTTGACTTGCCTGGCCCTCTCTGGGCTTACATTATTATAGAGCTCACTCCTACGAATATCACAAAACTAACAGCAAGCTCTATCACTTCAAGGCCACAAAAGATAATGCTCATTATTTAGAGCATTCCAGCCTTGTGATTCTATTTAAGAGGGATCTTGCCACCATGACCAAATACATGAGGTGGCACAAGGAATAAAACTCATGTATGAATTATTCGCCATTCCCTAAAAAACTCTATGCTTTTATTAACAGTGCCACTGTAAATTATCTCTTCTCCCATTTCCATCTGTTAGATCCTATTTACCTCTCTTTGCCCAATACAAAAATCTACGTGACTGGCAAAATTTACAGAGGGTATAATTATAATAATAATGCTGAGTCAATTGTAGTCATCAGTTAAAATTCTACCTATTACACGAAGCCTTCCATGATCCACTCACTTCTATATACACACTCAGGAATGAGATCTGCTCTGTCTCTGCTCTCCTTCCTTGTGTTTGCATCCTGCAAAGCTCCAGAACAATTGGACCAATATGATGGGCGTGAGCATTGAGATTTCTTTTTCTATACTCTGCTGTCACTGCTAGATAATAGAAAACACATGCCATCTATATCTATATCCAGCATTGATACATTGACAATAATGGTGCCCAACTGATACCACACAGTCATACAGAGCAAGCATCTTAGCAGACTTTTCAGACTCTAGGTCACTGCCTCATATTTGAGAAGAACATTCGCTTACTGTGATTACAGTCACTGTGTAGAGAGGTAAATTTCTCAGGCTGTCAGGATCATAAGAGTAGTTATCTTCAGTCCATGGTTATGGTAAAATCACACCTTACCCACATATTCTGAAAAGGGATATATAAGCATAAATGCACAAATGACACAGTTTCAGGCTGGGGCAATCCCATAACCTCACTTCTGCTTGATTTACCGCGAATGAGCATCTGACCCATGTTGGCCATGCAGTCAGCTGAGAATCCCAAATTCCTGAAACCAGGTCCAGTGTTCTTCCCATTCTGGCACTTGCATATCCTGCTTCCCTATATATCTTAGGATTTCTAGATATTAGTTGGGTTTGCCTGGAGGCAAGGGCTTCTTCTGCTGGAACACAGGGTAATGGTAGTAGGTAGTCCTGCAATGCCTGTGACCTAAGCACCTGCAGGGTCTCTAGAAAATGCTTTCAGGAATTGTGCATTTGTGTGATGTTAGACTATAGACTGAGCGCCGTTGTAACATTTAGCCTATTAATCTTATAATGTCATCAGTTATAGAACTGTTGCTGAGATTGTTGTCTTACATGAGCAGTCATCTGGTGCACATTCTCTCATTTGTTGGAATCATATTGTCCTGCTTCATCTGGGTGCTTGGATGTGGCATTCCACTTCAGGATGGCAGCAAGACAACTGGGAATTTTTAGATACCCTCTCCTCTGAGCACCCTTAAGCCACAAACACAGTGCTTGGATAGCATGTGCCACATTGGGAGGCAGTCTTTCCTGCACTAGTGTCCTTCCTTCACAGGCTGTGAGCTCTGTGAATGTGGGTATGTTTACTTTGACTCCCAAGTGTCCAGCATGCAAGCCAGAGAGTAGAAGGTGCTCAGTGTATATTTATACAACAAACAGTAGAAAAAGTGAGAGATATTGCTGTGAAAAGCCCACTTAATGATATATTCAGGAGTGTAAGTAGATAGATTAATTGAAAATGTCTGTTAATCAGTATTTATAAAAAAGGATACATTTGTAACATGAGTATTTAAATTTTACCTAGAATTAATTCACTATAATAGAACTAGGCTGTAGAACAATCCTTTGTGTAGTGTTCAGCAAATAGAATTCTACTCTGTCTGGCTGAAAGCATATCTATCAATCATTGTCTATGTTTTGCAGTTTGGATTAGTTTATGTGTAGATCTTAGCATCAGATACATAGCATTCTGTCCTAGCAAATCATTCTATATTTCTCATTTTTGTTTAATCTTATAGAGTTGAAAGACTCACACCTACTAAACTAACAATAATTTTGGAACCTGCTTTTATTTTCCATTTGAGCATTCACATTAGTTTTTATGGAAACTGCGATTTTTCTTTCATACTCTTTTTTCATTGATCTGTGCTGTATTTTGATAAATTAGGTAACTACACTGAGAAGTTTAATTGGCAAAAGCAGGACAGGAAGCAGATCCAATTGGTTCTTGCGAGTGTGATGACTCAGTGCTCTTGTGCCCAGGTGTACTAGAGCATCAGTGAATGGCCACGAAGGCTCAGCATTTGCTTGGCATCAATCAAAATATTTTCTTCATGAAGTGAAAAGGATTGGTTATAGACATAGAATGTATTAGTGAGAGACTCATTTAAAAGCTGTTGCTTTTATGTAGAATTAGCGCAGTGCCTGATGAATTAGAATTCAATGTTTGTTGAATTCATGCCTAAAATATAGTTATAAATGGCAGCTCCCAAAAGTGCCAACAGACTTTCATGTATTTTCTCACTTTGTGGAGAACACTCCTGGATGTTCTGCATGCTCCTTCTTGATATGAAACTAAGTGGAAATGATATCATTGACCTTTGAAAGAAGGCAGCTCATGAGCAGACTCCCGCATCCCCTCCATTCTTCTTCCCAAAGGCAGTGAACAGACCTGCTTCCTCCAATCTGTAGGAAACCCTCCCCTACAGCCATGTCCTCCTACAGCATTTGGAAATTGAGGGTGGACAGACGGGATTCAGCATCAGCAGAGTGCTGGGCCTGGAAGAGCAATGGATCTGGACTGAGGGGACCTGAGTTCAACATTGTGAATAGTGTGATAAGAGCCACTGATAAATTTGGTTGGACAAATTGAAAACTATATACCTCTTTATTGCTTTCATAGCTGCTTTGTACTGTCTCCTGCATACTCAAATTGCACTTGTCAGCTCCCCTCAGTGAGGGCCAATCTGAGGGGCAGCCTCACTGTCTGTGAGCAGCACAGAGCCTGCTGTGATGTCACATCCTCTCTTGGTGGTCTCTTCTGTCTGCTTGAGTTATCTATAGAAGGGATAACCACTGGTGGAGAATAGTCCTGAATTTTGTACTGATCCCATTTCTATAATTAACTGTTTTTAATTGTGTTAAAATATACATAACATACACTTTCTAACTATAATGATTTAAAGTGTACAATTCAGTGTCATTAAGTACATTCAAAATAAGTTGTAACCGTTACCACTGTCAGTTCTAAGAACTTGGCATTATTCCACACAGAAAGTCTGTGCTCATTCAATAATGGCTACACATTCTCTCCATCATCCAGCACCAGGATCCTTCTAATTTATTTTCTGTATTCACAAATTTCCTAGTTTCGATACCTCATAAAATCTGAACTTACAATATCGTTCTTTGGTCTGGCTTATTTCCCTTAGCACAGTGTTTCCAGGTTCATCTATGTCACAGCATGTATTAGAATCTATACCAACTGTAAGTTATTATCCAGATACTATAATTGACATTAGCATGGAAAGGTCAGATGTTTTCAGTTTTGCTTCTCTTGTTAACAGCCATAAAACTAACTGAAAGTTACACCCAGAACAATTTGTACAAAACCTGGAAGAATGAAGAATTCTACAACTGAAAGTATCTGTAAGTAAATAATAAATGGCTTTCAAGATAATTTACACTTTGAAACTAATATTGAGGTTTTCAGTGGCCTAAATGGAACTGGTGGGGCATATTTATTAGGTCCTCACTGGTCTATTAGTCCAGGAAGAGCTAAATAAAAACTTACCAGTTCTCAAAGTCGTAAAGGGAAGGGGCATGGTTGTCTTTACTAGAAACCAAGGCCACGTGTCACCATGCTGTGGACAATTACAGCAGAGGACTTTTCATAAAACCAATTTTCTAGACTGTTTTTATGAAGAGAGATTTTGTCTCTAAGTACATTATTTTGCTCTGTATATGAGAATTCAATGGAACATAGAGATAGCAGAACTCATTTATTCAGAATCGAGCTTCTAACTGTGGTAATGCCTCCAGTCATAGAAGGGAACATGATTTTCAGGGGAATATAGTCTGAGAGATTAATAAGGAATCTTCCCTTTTGATATAATCAGGTAGGAAACAAGTATAAAGAAGAGTTTTAAGGTTTTGGTTAGGAACTCCTTTCAATACCAGGTAATTGCAGAAAAAGTGTTCAGCAAGAAAGATTCAATATAACAGGAAAAATAGATTGGCAATATCAAGGAGAATCTAAACATTGTATTATCAGACTAATGCTTTCTATGGTTGACAACTGCAACTGTCAGGATGGATAAAAATCCATTTGAAGACCTTGAGGAACCCCTGAGACATTCCTGAGGTGCAACGCTGAGAAAAACACATACAATTGTCAAGGGTGGCAGGGCAGCGTTGCTCTCAAAGTCCAGTCTGACAGGACAGAGGCTCTTCCTCACTGCCCGAATCTGCTTCCCGACAGCTCCAGGGTTTCCTCAGGAAGCCGCTGTCCACCTTCATCCACCTCAGGCATGTACTGCAGAGCCTCTGGAGAACCAGCTTCAGGTTCTGCCTATTTTGACGCTGCCTAAAGGAGCCCATGAAGAAGTAAATGATGGGGTTGGCCGTTAAGAGAGGAAAGGAAAATGGAAACTAGATGAACGTGACAATACAAGACTTCCAAATCCACGTGGTTCCATGAAAATAGGAAAAACTGAATGCCAAAGGGCAGGCCACAGAGGAGGAAGACCAGCACTGTGAGCAGGATGGTCACATACAGCCTGGTCAGTGGCATCTTCTGGGACTCACAAAGAATCCTGATCAGGAGGACCAGGCTGGACCCACAGAGAACCACACATAAAAAAATCAGCCACACGACTGTGATGAAATCTGATGTTTAACACCAAACAGAATCAGCATCACTAAACAGGAAGTCACAGAACATCCACTCCAGGATGCTCCGCAGCAGGGACAGGGCCCACAGCATGACACACACGACCGCTGACAGGTGTGTGGGGCGGTGGCAGCGCTACCAGATGGGCCACAGGACAGACAGGCAGTGCTCTGTGCTGATGGCGCTTAGGAAGCTCAGGCCTGCAAGATAGGAAAACATCATGACAGGGCTGAGGATTTTGAAGATGGGATGGAGGATATTGATGAGGCTTAACGGAAAACGTATAATGTGGCCTCTGAGAAAGAGGAAGTCGGCCATGGACAGGTTGAAGATGTAGATGGAGAAGGCATTCCTGTGCATGCGGAAGCTCAGGAGCCGGAGCACGACTGCATTTCCTGTCATCCCGACAAGGGAAACAATGCACGTCAGCCCTGTGAGGCTCAGGGTCTGCTTGTAGCAAGGAGTCTCCTCGCATCCATTGATTGGTGTCAGTTCTGTACCCAAGGCTGGGATGGTTGGATCCACGCTCAGAAACCGTAGTCTGATGTCCCTGGGAACACAAACCAGATGTGATCACCAGCTGTATCATCTCTGATTCTCCACACCATCCTGCCATGTGTGATTTACTGTCCTCATTTTAAGAGGAGATATCAGAGACATGCAGAGAATAAGTCACCTATCAAAAGGTAGGGGTCCTCAAATCCAGTTTGAAATCCAGTTCTTGCTGACTTTAAAGCCTGACCTCTCTCTATTGCCACACAAGTTCTATACTGACATGGGAATAGCATTATGGTCAAAACACCCCCATTCAAGTGGCCAGGGCTGTGGACCTGATCATTGCTTTATCCTGGGCCTGAAATTTTCTCTCAGGTGGAGGAATTCAGATACACAAAGAGGTGATTGTGACAACTTCATGACCAGGACTGGTCATCGATGGACAGGAAAGAAGACCATGCATTATGGACCAGAGGAAAACGTGACCTTCACTAGGATAAGTGTGAAAATGGCTGGGCCTGGTGGGTGAGAAATAACTCAGTGTGTCAGTCATTGCAGACAGGACCACATTTTACATTTTATACTCCCAGTGCCTATTTCCATGAGCAGCACACTGTGCTCTTCATAAATATTCATTCAATGAAGGAATGCATGCATGAGGAATCTAATGGTAATGGTAGATTTTGGTGAAATGGAAAACAAAAATGAAAGCACAGTGTAAGGCATTAGAACACACATGTTTAATTAGGTACAGAAAATTTCATTCATCAGAATTCTATTTGTGGCAGCTCTATCTGTGTTAAAAAAGAATTACTGATGTGTGCCCCAAACCTGAAATTGACCACTGATGTGCCTTTGAAATGAGGACTCACTGTGGCTTTGCTGAACACCTAGAAGCATTTTTGTACAGAATATTTGTGTAGGTTGTGGGTCTGAGCTGAAATGCTCAGCAATAGAGCAGAGGAAAGAGTGAGGGTGAGGTCTGAGTGCCACTGAAGCAGGTAATTGAAGTGTGGGAATATGTATGGAGGACTACTAAGTGTTCTGCTGGGTGTACACAATGTAAACCTGTTTCATTCTCTCTTTCAGAAGATCTTTGGTTCATTTATTTGTTGATGTAAACATTTGTATGAGAGAAGTCCATGAGGGGAAATAGGAAATACGTAGGGCTTGGAGTATAAAGAGAGATATTCATGCAGATTTCAGCTGGAGAATGAGTACTGGGTCTAATCTGGGAGAATAACAGCAGCTGATGGAGAGTTTTTAAGATATTGTCTCTTTTCATTATCTGAATTGCCTAGGAGGTAAGAATGAGTGTTATTCCCGTACGGACAATAATGCATTGGAGCACAAAAAGAGTGAATTATTCATTCTGGGACTTATATAGTATGATTTGAGCCCAGCAGGGCTGACTAACAATCCAGTCTTGGAGCAGCCCTTTACACCCAGCACCACTCTGTGTCGATTATACATGTTAGCGCGGGTAAAGCAGAGGAGTGATTCTTAAGATTAAATCCAAGTTGGCAGGCAAAATTGTGCGTTGAAAAAAAAATAATAACATAAACTAATTTCAGACAGAGAAGGAGAAGCAAATCAAGTAGGGAACAATACAGAGGAGAGTGAAGGCATTTAGGAATAAATTCAGGTGTTCCTTTTTGCCTATCAGAGGCCACCTTTGCTCTGGAATCCCAAGAATGCACATGGGCAGGAACTCTTCAGGTGGAAAGGAGACATACCCTCCTCTGGGAGTAGAGAGGAGCATCAGGAGTGAGTGCATCCATCATGAGCTCTCTTAAAGAGACAAGCTGCCACCACCCTGATTGACTGGAAAAGGAAATGGGAGGAAAAGGAGAACTTCTGTAATCCACACTCAGGGCACTAAACACTTTGTCCATCTATATTTATGGTTTGATATGTTTGTCTTTCTTATGAAACTTGAAGCTCCATTAAGGAGTAAGTCATGCCTGTCCTTTTCACTGTGGTATCACCAACATTTGGCATGTCTTCCTTAAAGACCATCTGCGGTATTATCCTCATATAACATAAGATGAAGCCATGGCCTAGACTATTAAAGTGTTTTCCTGTGATCGCAACATGAGGAGCAGGTCCAGTACCCGCCCCTGGTCCCTGGAGCCCTGCATGAAACTTCTGTACTGTTCTCTGCCGCATCATTCATCATTTCAGAGGAGCTCCTGAAAAAATCTTGATGTGAGCACAGAATCAGAGACAGTGAGGGGCTGAAGGGACTGCTAGGTTGCTCCAATATTGATTTTCCTCTTTGGTCACATAACAATTCTCTGAGTCTAAAGGCAGCACGAGGACCCACATTCCAGTTTTCCTTGATGCTGGGTGCCATCGTATGACCAGGTGCTGTTCAGCGAAAGGTGCACAAAAGTAAGTAAGCAAGTTCTGGCTCATAGAATCAATCAAAAGAGCAAAGCCCCTCCTTTCCTTCGTCTTTTTCCATCACGCTGGAATGCTGATGTGGCTGTGAACCATGTAGGATCACAAGGATGAGGGCACCTCCCTGGGAACTGGGGAGTTGTAGTTTTGGAATTCTGATGTATGCTGCCTTGGAGTTTCAGCTCAGATCTCACAGATGGTCATCTCTGGGCATTCACTGGTGCTTGCTGCGGAACCCCAGCACACACCAAAATATGCAGATACTCAATTTCCTTATATAAAAAGATGCGATATTTGTACACATCCTATGCTCTTTCTCCCAGATACATTAAATCATTTCCAAGTTATTTAGAATAACTGACAAAATACAACTGCCATGTAAATTCTTGTTTTACTATACTTTTTTTTGGAAGTAATGACAAGGAAAAACAAGTTTGTACCTGTTCAGTACATACACACCTCTGCCACACACTTATTTTTAAAATAGTTTCCACCTGTGGTTTGTTGAATCTGCAGATTCAGAACCTAGAGACCCAGAGGCACAATTGTACCTTCTTTTTAAAGATATTTCTACTTCATTCTTTATTAGAGCCACCAAACTTATATTCTAAACCAAAGAAATATGTTCCCTCTTTTTTAAATTATATTTTATTTTCTATGCATTTTTCATGAATGCAAACATTTCCGCATAGAAGTGACAGTAGAGAAAGACATGCCAAACATTAAAGTAGTCTGATAGAGCTAAAACGAGAAAGAAATCAATCACCTTTAGACAGACAATGCCCAGTAATTAGGAGGATACAAGAAGGAGAGAGTGATAGTCTCATTTGCTATGAGGTTTTGCTTTCCATTCTTCTCTATCCTGTTTGACAACCCATGAGAGTGGCTTTTATGTCCCACATCAGTGGCATTCATTTTAATTCTAGCTGCTGGTGGAATTGTGACACTGGGACACACCAGCAGGAGACTGGAGGACAGCAGGAGAGCAACTTCGGATTTCCACCTCCTGGCTTTCTGCCTGCGTATTAGTTCATTCTCACATTGCTATAAAGAAATACCTGAGACTGGCAAGTTTATGAAGAAACCAGGTTTAATTGGCTCATTGCTCTATAAGCTATACAGGAAGCATAGCAGCTTCTGCTTCTGGGGAGGCCGCAGGAAGCTTCCAATCATGGTGAAAGGCCAAGGGAGAGAGAGGCATCTCACACGGTGAGAGCAAGAGAAATACAGAGAGAGAGGGAGGCGCTACATGCTTTTAAACAACTAGATTTCATGAGAACTCACTCACTATCACTACAGCAATACCAAAGGGGGATGGTGTTTATACCATTCATGTGAAACTGTCCCCACAATATAATCACCTCCCACCAGGCCCTCCCTCCAATATTGGGAGTTACAATCAACATGAGATTTGGTTGGGGACACATATCCAAATCTTATCAGGCTGTGTGGCTGTGTGTTGGCTGTGTGTTGGCCGTGCAAGGTTTCTCCACCTGCCCACTGGTGCTCTCCCACCCCTATGGCTACAGCTATGGCTACGGTGACAATGGTAACTGCTCCTTCCCTGTCCCTTTCAGCCTAAGGGAGGACTTAGTGTTCCCCTATGTATTGCTGCTTAGGGTGCTGACCCATGCATTGTCTCTTTCCCTTAACCTTGCACATCTTTGTAAATACTTCCCTCATGAAACACTCCTCAGTCATTTCAGTTGGGACCGTCTGTTTCTTCCTTGAACCTTTCCAGGCAGGCAAGGAAGAAAAATTTAGAAAACTAAGTAAAACAACAAAACCTGCTTCTACAGCAGTTCAACTCTGCGAAGCAATGCCTGCATGTCCTGTAGCTCCTTAAATGAATGTGAGAGGCAGCATTCTCTCCATGAGGGGCAGGTTCAGCGATTGGAATAAAGGAGGTGATATGGGGAGATAAATCAGAAGCAGGGATCCCAGTTGATGCTCGGACTGCCAACACAGTCTGAGTTGGCAGCACTCAGTTTCCAGAAGGAAACATCATGTCTCCTGTCTTTTCCTGAAACAAGCTCATGATCCCCTGCCTGTAGCACCTAGGTGGAAACACAGAAACATCTTATAGCAAAAACCATAACTGACTATGGAAGAGGACAGTTCTTGGTACTTACCCTTCTCTTTTTCTCTTTTGTCCAGAGGTGAAGCCTTCCCTTGTGCTAAAGGTGGAGGGCCTTTCTGGGATTCAGTGACTTCAGAGGACCCTTCTGTGTTGCTTAATTCGGAAGATGCGTACAGGAGCTGGAGTCAAAGCTGGTGAGCAATCCAGGGTTATGAAGATGCTGGACAGACTTGTTATTTCCTGTATGAGGACTATGGACAAATCAGCGGCCAGAGGTATTTGAGACACAAACCCTACCTGAGATGATTCTTGGCCTCTGTCCCATATCCAATATATATAAGCCTCTCCTATCACATTCCATCTTGTTCAACTTCCTTGAAAAAACAGTGGCAGGTTTGAGAGAACTGACTTCCATTTTAAAAGAAGTTCTACTGTATATAAAATGCTATCAAACAGCATTGTATGCTACATTAAAATCTTTCATAAAAGGATGAGTCAATTGACGTGGCAAACTTCACTGTTGTCTTGTTTTAAGATATTGGCATGGCCTGTCTTACCTTCAGCAGCCACCTCAGCAGCCATCAATATCAAGCAAGACCCTCCAGCAGCAAAATGTTTGGCTTGATAAAGGTTCTGATGATGGTTACCATTTCCTAGTAAAAAAGGATTTTTTAAGTAATGCATGTAGATTGCTTTAGACATAATGCCATTGCACACTCAATGGACTACAATATAGTATAAGCATAACTTTTACATGTACTGGGACACCAAAATTCATGTGATTCACCTTGTTGTAATATTTGCTGTATTACAGTGATGGAAGAAGATCTTCAATTTATGCCTATTATGCCTGTATCTTCAATGTATGCCTATTATGATAAAGGTTGTATATCAAAGTAGTGTGTAAAACAGGCACCATTCAATGAATGCAATTAGGACAACTGAGTTGCCGTGAGAAATGAAATAAAGGTGGAAACATACTTTATATATGATTTGAGGATAAATCCAAATACACTACTTATAATTTTATGAAGAAAATACAATTACCTAGAGGAGCCATAGCCAAATATTTTTTTTTTTTTTTTTTTTTTTTGAGACGGAGTCTCGCTCTGTCACCCAGGCTAGAGTGCAGTGGCGCAATCTCGGCTCACTGCAAGCTCCGCCTCCCGGGTTCACACCATTCTCCTGCCTCAGCCTCTCCGAGTAGCTGGGACTACAGGTGCCCGCCACCATGCCCGGCTAATTGTTTGTATTTTTAGTAGAGACGGGGTTTCACCGTGGTCTTGATCTCCTGACCTCGGGATCCGCCCGCCTCGGCCTCCCAAAGTGCTGGGATTACAAGTGTGAGCCACCGCGCCCTGCTAGCCAAATAGTTTTTAAATCAAAGTGGAAAAAGACTTTCAATTATAGGATACAATTCAGAAGACATTAAATAAAATATTAAAAAAGACAAAAAGAATGCCAGCTGATGGCCCACTTCTATAATCCCAGCACTTTGGGAGGCCGAGGTGAGTGGATCGCTTGAGCTCACAAGTTTGAGACCATCCTGGGCAACATGGTGAAAACCTGTGTCTACAAAAAATACAAAAACTAGCCAGGTGTGGTGGTGCATATCTGTAGTCCCAGCTACTTGGGACGTTGTGGTGGGAGGACGGCTTGAGCCCAGGCTGCGGAGGTCACAGTGAGCTGACATCACATCACTGCACTCCAGCCTGGCTGATAGCGCTAGACCTTTTCACAAGACAAACAAAACAACAACAACAACAACAACAACAAACCCCGAAAAACCAAAAGCTATTTTTAGCATGACACGAACCATCATAATCAAAATATAAATAAACTGTGGCCAGTCATGGTGGCTCACCCCTGTAATCCCAGCACTTTGGCAGGCCGAGGTGGTCAGATCACCTGAGGTCAGGAGTATGAAACCAACCTGGCCAACATAGTGAAACCTGGTCTCTGCTAAAAATACAAAAATCAGCCAAGTGTGGTGGCGCATGCCTGTAATCCCAGCTACTCGAGAGGCTGAGCAAGAGAATGGATTGAACCTGATAGGTGAAAGTTGCAGTGAGCCAAGATCGCGCCTCTCTGCACTCCAGCCTGGGTGACAGAGCGAGACTCCATCCTAAAAGATAAATTAATAAATTAATAAAATTAAATAAATGAATAAACTGGGAGATTTTTTGGTAATGTAAGTTATAGCCAAAGTATAAATTTCCTCTACTGATAAAAATTTTTCTAAAATGATATTAATAATTCAAAATCCAAAAAGCTAATAGGAAAATAACTTCAAGTCATGATTCACAATTTCTAGAAAATAAAAATGGCTCCTAAACATATGGAAAGAGGAGAAATGCAACTCGTAATAAAAGACATGCCAATTAAAATTACAGAGTTATATTTTACTTACCAAAATGTGAAAGGCCATAAAGTTTGATAGATTATCGTGTGGGGATGGAGTGGGATCAGGTACCCTCACTCATTTCTGCTGAGGATGCAGATGGATACAACTTCCAGTGAAGGCAATTTTCAACACATGTAAGCATGTATAAAGTATCATCCTTTTCGCTCTGTAATTCCTCATCTAGGAATTTATCTTAGAGATATATTTGTGCATGTTCAAAAGATCTATGTACTAAGTTAATGAATGCAGTATTATTTACAGTAAAAGACTGGTGACAGCCAAAATGGCCATCAATACTGTATAAATTATTGTCTATCTGTGCAGTAGAATACTCTGTAGCTGCATAGAAAGAGCAACAAACCTAATATAAAAGGCCCTCCAGAATTTGTTAAATCTTTTAAAAAGTATACATGCCAATGTATATATTGCATGACAAAAAATATATATAATTTTATTATTAATATTTGTGAATTAATATAAACTTATTAATAAGTATAATAGGCTATGTCTTTGTTAACAAGGCAAAGATGCCTGAGGACCTCAAATGGGAATGACAGTTTTCAGTGCATGCATTTAAAGATTGTTTTTGAAAGCTTTGACTTTATTACCATGTCATAAATAAATTTTCAAACAAAAAACATAAATTTAATGATCTAGCTAAGAGAGGGAGATAGAGATATGAGAAGATATGAGGAAGGATGAAAAAATGAAGACACGGGTACAGAAAACTCTTTGGAAATTTTTTTTTTCTAAAGGAAAGAGGACAAATCAGGCTGTGGATAGAGGGGAATGGGGGCTTGGATGGTGTTTTAGGTCAAGAATAAGATAGGGTGTTTCAATTGCCGTGGAAGGATCCATTAGAGAAGGAAACATTGAAGATGCAGGAGGGAGAAGCAATAATGCTATAAAATGTTTCTGGGGAGGGAAAGGGGAAACTGCACAAATGGAAAGGGTGGTTTCAAACAGGAATTTGCAGAGCCCATTTCCTGGCATGAGAGAAAATGCAGAGAGATGTGCTCAGAGGCAGATGGGCAGGTAAGTTCGCTCTGGGAAGATTGAGTAATTCTCAGAAGAGCATCACCTGACAGAGATTTTAAAAAAATAAAAAGTAGGAGGTTTCAGGAGAGAGAAGATGGCATGAAGATTTTCCTTTGGAGAGTGAGAGGCAATTATGGAAATGTTACATGACTGTTCAGGAGATATAAGTGAACATTTCAGGTTCAAGGTCATAAATGTACAGTGAAACCGCTAGGCATGGTTGTGTGTTGAGCTCCAGCCACACTCAGTTCTATGGGAACAGGCATGAAGTTAGTGGAGAGCTGGATTCAACCAGGGCAAAAGATGAACATATGCTTCAGCAAAGACATATATGCATGACAAATAAACACATAAAAAGATGCTCAACATCACTAATGTTTAGGGCAATAAATAAAAACTACAATGAGATACCACTCTACCCTCTTAATATAGCTAAAATATAAAATACTGATAGTTTCAAATATTGACTGAGATTTGAAGGAATTGGAGGTCTCATTCACTGCCAGTGAGAAAGCAAAATAGTATAGCTACTCTGGAATATCCTTTTGTATCTTCATATAATCCAGCAATTCAGCCATTAAATTTATCCAATAAAGTGGAAAACTTTGTTCACTTAAGTATCTGTACACATATGTTTATAGTTGTTTCATTCATAAATGCCACAATAGAAGAAACAGCAATGTCCTTTCACTTATGATTAGTGAAACAAAGCATAGTACATCCGTACAATGGAACTCAGTAGTTTAAGAATAAATCAGCTATAAGGTATTGATACCTGCAAAAAGTTGGGTGGATCTTGAGGACATTATGCTGAATTTTAAAAAGTCAAAAGATTAGATACTGTATGATTCCATTTATGTAACACTTTTGAAATGACAAAATTATAGAGATGAAGAATAGATCAGTGATTAGAGGGGTTTGGGAAGAAATATACTTTGGGTGTGACAGTAGGAGGAGCCCAAGGGAATTCTTCTGTGGTGAAGAAACACTTCTATATTCAATGTGATTGTGTTTATGAATCTACACCTGTGATGAAATATTGTGGAATGAAACATAGAAGGAATATCTGACTCCAAAAATGAGTGCATGCAAACACTGGTAAAATTTGGTAACATTGTACTGTAGCTATTTGGTGAAATCTCATAAGATTTGTAGTGTAGATAATTAGATGGTACCAATGTCAATTTCCTGGTTTTGGTGCTACATTTACTTAACATGTTAGTATTGCTGTAGGTTGGGTGATGGGCATACAAGAACTCTCTGTACTGCTTTAGTAACTTCTTCATAGTCTACACTGAATGAACAACTGAAATGCCTCTTCATTGTATGGACTACCTTTATGCATATTGAAGTCACCAAGAATGAGAAAATTGGGTATGCTGGAAGGAAGTTTGCAAACCAGGCACATAGGCTAGAAGGTAATATAATTAGCATTCATACACCCAACACAAAATTAAGCACATATTAAATTTTTATCATATTTGTTTCCAATAACTCTTAAAAATAAATACATACATTTTACAGATACAATTTAAGGCTGAATCTTACATCTTTACTCTCTCCAATAATTACACACGTCTTTGATAAGAAGGCAAGGGTGCCTGCACACCTGGAATGGGAATGACAATTTTCTTCAACTTCAGAATGTCTGAGTTTGGTATGTATTATTCTGTCACATGTGTAGCAGCATGTTAAAACAGAAATATTAAATTTCAAGTCACTATAAATATTACATTACAAAAGAGTTGCAAAGTGACACAGAATTTGAATAGGAATTTTTGGACATCCATTTCAAGGCTATGCAGAGTTTAGATTTGAATTTTATGTGACAAATAAAATGTTGAATTTAATTCAAAGATTAACTATCTCCCCTACTCCCAATGTTGGCCTTTTGCAGGTAAAAATGCTGCTCCAGAGAAGGGGCTGCATTCCATTGTTTCTCTCTTCTCCCCTAACCCCCACGTGTTTTGTAATTATTATTATTATTTTAATTTTTAAATTTTTTAATCTATGCCTTCTGACCCTGGAGGGCTGGACATATCCCAGTGAGGAGGGTAAGGAGAGCATGGCATTGACTTTGTGGCATGTCCTGTTGGCCTGACTTGCCTGGCCCTCTCTGGACTTTACATTATTATAGAGTTCACTCCTACGAATATCACAAAACTAACATCAAGCTCTATCACTTCAAGGCCACGAAAGATAATGCTCATTATTCAGAGCACTCCAGTCTTGTGATTCTATTTAAGAGGGATCTTGCCATCATGACCAAATACACAGGGTGACACAAGGAATAAAACTCCGGTATGAATTATTCACCATTCCCTAAAAAAACTCTACGCTTTTATCAACAGAGCCACTGTAAATTATCTCTTCTGCCATTTCCATCAGTTCAGATCCTATTTACCAATCCTTGCCCAATACAAAAATTTAAGTGACTGGCAAAATTTACAGAGGGTACAATTATAATAATAATGCTAGGTCAATTGTAGTCATCAGTTAAAATTCTACCTATCACACAAAGCCTTCCATGATCCACTCACTTCTACATACACACTCAGGAGTGAGATCTGCTCTGTCTCTGCTCTCCTTCCTTGTGTTTTCGTCCTGCAAGGTTTCAGAAAAATCTGGACCAATATGATGGGCATGAGCATTGAGATTTCTTCTTCTATACTCTGCTGTCACTGCTAGATAACAGCAAACAAATGTCGTCTATATCTATAGCCAGCATTGATACATTGACACTAATTGTGCCCAACTTATACCACACCTTCATACAGAACAAGCATCAGAGCAGTCTCTTTGGATTCTAGGTCGCTTCCTCATAGGTGGGAAGAACATACCCTTACTGGTCACTGTGTAGTGACATGAATTTCTCAGGCAACCTGGATCACAACACTAGTTATCTTCAGTCCATGGTTATGGTAAAGTCACACTTTACCCACATGTTCTGAAAAGAGATACCTGAGCACAAATGCACAAATGACTGGGGCAATCCCATAACCTCACTTCTGCTTAGTTTGCCTGGAATGAGCATGTGACCCACGTTGGCCATGCAGTCAGCTTGAGAATCCCAAATCCCTGAAACCTGGTCAGGTGTTCTTCCCATTCTAGCACTTGCACATTCTTCTTCCCTCCGTATCCTGGGATTTGTAGATGCTGAATTAGGTTTGCCTGGAGGCAAGGGCTTCTTCTGCAGGAATGCAAGGTAGTGGTAGTAGGTGGTTCTGCAATGCCTATGACCTAAGCATCTGCAGGGTCTCTAGAAAATGCTTTCAGGAATTGTGCATTGGTGTGATGTTAGACTATAGACTGAGCGCTATTGTAAGATTTAGCCTATTAGTCTTGTAATGTCATCAATTATAGAACTGTTGCTGGATTGTTGTCTTGCATGAGCAGTCATCTGGTGCACATTCTCTCATTTGTTGGCATCATATTGTCCTGCTTCAGCTGGGTGCTTGGATGTGGCATTCCTCTTCAGGATGGCAGCAAGATAACTGGGAATTTTTAGATACCCTCTCCTCTGAGCACCCTTAAGCCACAAACACAACGCTTGGATAGCATGTGTCACATTGGGAGGCAGTCTTTCCTGCACTAGTGTCCTTCCTTCACAGGCTGTGAGCTCTGTGAATGTGGGCATGTTTACTTTGACTCCCAAGTGTGTAGCATGCAAGCTAGAGAATAGAAGATGCTCAGTATATATTTATACAACAAACAGTGGAAAAAGTGAGAGATATTGCTATGAAAAGCCCACTTAATGATATATTCAGGAGTGTAAGTAGATAGATTAATTGAAAATGTCTGTTAATCAGTATTCATAAAAAAAGGATACATTTGTAACGTGAGTATTTCAATTTTACCTAGAATTAATTCACTATATTAGAACTAGGCTGTAGAACAATCCTTTGTGTAGGGCTCAGCATATAGAATTCTACTCTGTCTGAAAGCATATCTATCAATCATTGTCTATGATTTGCAGTTTGGATTAGTTTAGGTGTAGATCTTAGCATCAGATGCATAGCATTCTGTCTGAGGATATTGTTCAATATTGTTCATTTTCGTTTAATCTTGTAGAGTTGGCAGACTCACACTTACTAAACTAACAATAATTTTGGAACCTGCTTTTATTGTCCATTTACACATTCACATTAGTTTTTATGGAAAACGCAATTCTTTTTTTTTTTTTTTTTTTTTTTTTTGTGATGGAGTCTTGCTCTGTTGCCCAGGCTGGAGTGCGGTGTGGCACAATCTTGGCTCACTGCAAGCTCCGCCTCCTGGGTTCACACCATTCTCCTGCCTCAGCCTCCCGAGTAGCTGGGACTACAGGCGCCCATCACAACGCCTGGCTAATTTTTTGTATTTTTAGTAGAGACAGGGTTTCACCGTGTTGGCCAGGATGGTCTCGATCTCCTGACCTCATACTCGTATTTCATTGACTTGTGCTGTATTTTGAAAAATTAGGTAATTATATTGACAAGCCTAATTGGCAAAAGCAGGACAAGAAACAGATCCAGTTTGTTCTTGCGAGTGTGATGACTCAGTGCCCTTGAGCCCAGGTGTACTAGAGCATCAGTGAATGGCCATGAAGGCTCAGCATTTGCTCAGCATCAATCAGTATATTTTCTTCATGAAGTGGAAAGGATTGGTTATAGATACAGGATGTATTAGTGACAGACTGATTTGAAAGGTGTTTGCTTTTATGTAGAATTAGCACAGTGCTTGATGAATTATGTTTGAATGTTTGTTGAATTCATGCCTAAAATATAGTCATGAACGACAGCTCCCAAAAAGTGCCATGAGAGATTTTCGTATCATTTCTCACTTTCTGGATGACACTCCTGGATGTCCTGCATGCTCTTCCTTGACATAGAACTGAGAGGAAATGATATCATTGACCTTGGAAAGAAGGCAGCTCATGAGCAGACTCCCGCATCCCCTCTATTCTTCCCAGAGGCAGTGAGCAGACCTGCAATAAAAGGGAACAGCTGTTCTCAGAATGACCAACTGCAGAGGACACTCTGTTAAGTGGAAGGTGCCTGTAGGAGTTCCAGTGAGACTTGATGACTGAGCCAGCCTTTGCAAGATGCTGGACAACCCTGTGATTTTCAGGTGGGAGCTACTTGAGAAAAATATTTACCGAGCATCTTCTAAATTCCACACCTAGTCTGTTGCACTAGAAATTCAAGGACATGTTCTTTGCCTCTTGAAGACTTCAGAATGCAGTTGAAGAGAAAGATGCGAGGAAAAGTATTTCAACTACACTGTTATAAGTTTTATCATAGAGCAATGTGTGAGGCCAAGTAAGTTCAGAATGGGCTTCATGGACTGAATCTAAGCTTCATGAAGTTGAAGTTTTCTTCTGCCAAAAGAAAAAGAATGTTTCTAATATCAAACCAAGCAATTCCCAGGTGAGGACCAACATTATTTGATTCAACTGTCAGGTGAATATTCTCTACAAAATTCCTCATGTAGACAACATCTTAGGCCAAAACTGTACAATTGACGTCAGAGACTTCCAGAGTGGACTCTCCCAATAACCCTCAGTCTGAACTGAAGACATGACATCAAAGCTCCTTGCCGGGAGCATTGGCTGCAAACACTGGCTTCCTGCTTCCTCCGACCTGTAGGAAACCGTCGCCAACAGCCATGTCCTACTACAGCATTTGGAAATTGAGGGTGGACAGACAGGATTCAGCATCAGTAGAGCGCTGGGCCTGGAAAAGCAACGGATCTGGACTCAGGGGACCTGAATTCAACATTGTGAACAGTGTGATAAGAGCCACTAATAAATTTGGTTGGACAAATGGAAAACTATAGACCTCTTTATTGCTTTCATAGCTGCTTTATACTGTCTCCTGCATACTCAAATTGCATGTGTCAGCTCCCCTTAGTGAGGGCCAATCTGAGGGGCAGCCTCACTGTCTAAGAGCAGCACAGAACCTACTGTGATGTCACATCTCTTGGTGGTCTCTTCTGTCTGCTTGAGTTATCTGTGGAAGGCATAATCATTGGTGGAGAATAGTTCTGAATTTTGTACTGATCCTGTGTTTATAATTAAATGTTTTTAATTGTAAAATTTACATAACATACATTTTACAACTTTAACTATTTTAGTTGTAAAATTCTGTTTCATTACATATATTCCAATAAGTTGTAACCGTTACCACTGTCCCCTTTAAGAACTTTGCATTATTCCACACAGAAATTCTGTGCTCATTAAATAATGGCTACATATTCCCTCCATCATCCAGCACCAGGCTCCTCCTAACTTATTTTCTATGTTCACAAATTTCCTAGTTTCGATACCTCATAAAATTTGAACTTGCAATATTGTTCTTTGGTATCTGGCTTATTTCCCTTAGCACAATGTTTTCAGGTTTATCTATGTCACAGCATGTATTAGAATTCTGTACCAACTGTAAGTTATTATCCAGATACTATAATTGTCATTAGCATGGAAAGGTCAGATATTTTCCGTTTTGCTTCTCACGTGAATGACCATAAAACTAACTGAAAGTTACAGCCAGAAAAATTTGTGCAAAACCTGGAAGTAAGAAGAATTCTCCTACAACTGAAAGAATCTGTAAGTGAATAATGATTTTTCAAGATAGTTTCCACTTTATAATCAATACTGACATTTCCAATGGGCAAAATGGAACTGGTGGGGCATATTCATAGGCTCCTCACTGGTCTATTAGTCCAGGAAGAGCTAAATAAGAACTTACCAGTTCTTAAGGGGAAGGGGCCATGGTTGTCTTTACTAGAAACCAAGGCCAGTGTGTCACCATGCTGTGGACAAATGACAGGAGAGGACTTTTCATAAAACCAATTTGTGAGAGTGTTTTTATGAAGACAGAGTCTGTCTCTAAGGACATTAGTTTGCTTTATATCTGAGAATTCAATGGAATGTGGAGATAACAGAACTGACTTATTCAGAATTGAGCTCCCAACTTCAGTAATGCCTCCAGTCATAGAAGGGAATATGGTTTCAGGGGAACATAGTCTGAGAGATTAATAAGGAAACTTTCTTTTTGATACAATCAGGTAGGAAATGTATAAAGATGAGTTTAGGGTTGCGGAGAGGAACTCCTTTTATTACAATGAAAATTGCAGAAAAAGTTTTCAGTGTAAGATAACAGGAAAAATGTGTTGGTAATATCAAGGAGACTCTAAACATTGTACTGTCAGACTAATGCTTTCTGTGGGTGAAAACTGGAACTGTCAGGTTAACTGTCTATTCGACGACCTTGAGTTACCACTGAGACATTTCTGAGGCACAACACTAAGAAAACGCATGTAATTGTCAAGGGTGGTAGGGCAGTGTTGCTCTCAAAGTCCCATCTGACTGACAGGGCAGAGGCTCTTCCTCACTGCCCGAATCTGCTTCCCGACAGCTCCAGGGTTCCCTCAGGAAGCCACCATCCACCTACATCCACCTCAGGCATGTCCTGCAGAGCCCTCTGGGGAACCAGCTTCAGGTTCTGCCTATTTTGACGCTGCCTAAAGGAGCCCACGAAGAAGTAAATGACAGGGTTGGCACTACTGTTTAGAGGGGACAGGAAAATGGAAACTAGATGGACACGACAGAAAATGACTTCCAAATCCAGGTGGATCCCAGTAGACAGGGCCCACTGAATGCCGAAGGAAAGGCTGCGGAGTAGGAAGACCAGCACTGTGAGCAGGATCGTCACGTACAGCCCGGTCAGCGGCATCTTCCAGGATCCACAGATAATCCTAACGAGCAGGACCAGGCTGGACCCACAGAGGACCACACATAAAAAAATCAGCCACGCGACTGTGATGAAATCTGATGTTTGACACCAAACAGAATCAGCATCACAAAACAGGAAGTCACAGAACCTCCACTCCAGGATGCTCCGCAGTAGGGACAGGGCCCAGAGCAAGACGCACACGACCGCTGAAAGGTGTGTGTGGGGCCGCGGCAGCGGTACCAAGTGCGCCACAGGACGCACAGGCAGCGCTCGGTACTCACGGCACTCAGAAAGCTCAGGCCTGTAAAGTATAGAAAGGTCATCACAGGAATGAGGATTTTGGAGACGGGATGACAGATATGGATGAGGAGTGAGGCGGAACGTATAACGTGGCCGCTGGGGAAGAGGAAGTCTGCCGCGGCCAGGTTGAGGATGTAGATGGAGAAGGCGTTCCTGCGCATGCGGCAGCCCAGGAGCCAGAGCACAACCGCGTTTCCCGTCAGCCCGAGAAGAGAAATGATGCACGTCAGCACCGTGAGGCTCAGGGTCTGCTTGTAACAAGGAGTCTCCTCAGTTCCGTTAATTGGTGTCAGTTCTGTATCCAAGGCTGGGATGCTTGGATCCATGCTCAGAAATCGTAGTCTGGTGTCCCTGGGAACACAAACCAGATGTGATCACCAGCTGTTTGATCTCTGATTCTCACCACCACCCTGCCATGTGGGATTTACTGTTCTCCTTTTAAAGAGGAGAGAAACAGAGGCTCACAGAGAATAAGTCACCTATCAAAAGGTGGGGGTCCTCAAATCCAGTTTGAAATCCAGTTCCTTCTGACTTTGAAGCCTGACCTCTCTTTATTGCCACACAAGTTCTGTACTGACATGGGAATAACATTAGGATCAAAACACCCCCATTCAAGTGGCCAGGGCTGTGGACCTGATGATTACTCTATCCTGGGCCTGAAATTTCTCTCAGGTGGAGGAATTCAGATACACAAAGAGGTGGTTGTGACACCCTCATGACTAGGACCGGTCATCCATGGATAGGAAAGAAGACCATGCATTATGAAGCAGAGGAAAATGTGACCTTCGCTAGGATAAGTGTGGAAATGGCTGGGCTTGGTGGGTGAGAAATAACTTAGTGTGTCAGTCATTGCAGACAGGACCGCATTTTACATTTTATACTCCCAGTGCCTATTTCCATGAGCAGCACACTGTGCTCTTCATAAATATTCATTCAATGAGTGAATGAATGCATGAGGAGCCTAATGGTAATGGTAGATTTTGGTGAAATGGAAAATAAAAATGAAAGCACAATGTAAGGCATTAGAACACACATTTTTAATTATATGAAGAGAATTTCATTAATCAGAAATCTATTTGTCGACAGCTCTGTGTTGAGAAGAATGATTGATGTGTGCCCAACACCAGAAAATGACCACTGATGTGCCTTTGAAATGAGGTCTCAGTGTAGCTTTGCTGAACACCTAGAAGCATTTTTGTACACAATGTTTGGGTAGGGTGTGGGTCTGAGCTGAACTGTTCAGCAGTAGAGCAGAGGAAAGAGTAAGTGTGGGTGAGGTCTGAGTGCAACTGAAGGAAGTAATTGAATTGTTGGAATATCTATGGGGGACTAATAAGTGTTCTGCTCTGTATACAAAATGTAACCCTATTTCCTTCTCTCTTTCAGTAGATCTGTGGTTTATTTCTCTGTTGATGAAAATATTTGTATTAGCAGAGTCAATGAGGGAAATAGGGCTAGTATAGGGTTTGGAGTATAAAGAGAGAGATTCATGCAGACTTCAACTGGAGAATGAGGACTGGGTCTAATCTGGGAGAATAACAGCAGCTGATGGAGAGTTTATTAGGTATTGTCTCTTTTAATTATCTGAAGAGCCTAGGAAGTAAGAATGAGTATTATTCCCATATGGCCAATAATGCATTGGAGCACAGAAAGAGTGAATTATTTGTCCTGGGGCTTATATAGTATGAATTTGAGCCCAGCAGGGCTGACTCATGATCCAGTCTTTGACCAGCCCTTTCCAATCAGCACGACTTTGTGTTGATTATACATGTTAGAGGGAGTAAAGCAACAGAGTGATTCTCAAGTGAAATCCAAGTTGGCAGTCAAAATTGTGGTGTGAAAAAAAAACTAACCTAAACAAACTCCAGATAGAGAATGAGAAGCTAATCAAATAGGGAACAAAATAGAGGAGAGTGAAAGCCATTTAGGAACAAATTAAGGAGTTCCTTTTTGCCTATCTGAGGACACCTTTGCTCTGGAATCCCAAGAATGCACATGGGCAGGAGGCTTCCATGTGGAAAGAAGATTCACCCTCTGCTGGGAGTACAGAGAAACATCAAGAATTAATGTATCCATCCTGACCTTTAGTAGAAAGACAAGCTGCCACATCCCTGATTGGCCCGAAAAGGAAATGGGAGGAAAAGGAGAACATCTGTTATCCACATTCAGGGCACTAAACACTTTGTCCGTCTATATTTAGGGTATGATATATTTGTCTTCCTCATGAAACCTGAAGCTCCATAAGCTGTCTTTTTCACTGTAGTATCATCAACATTTAGCATGTCTTTCTTAAAGACCATCTATGGTATTATCCTCATATAACATAAGATGAAGCCGAGGCCTATAGAATTAAAGGGTTTTCCTGAGATCATAACATGGAAAACAGGTCCAATACCAGTTCCTGGTCCCTGAAGCCCTGTATGAGACTTCTGAACTGTTCTCTGCCCCATCATTTATTATTTCTGAGGAGTTCCTGAAAAATCTTGATGTGAGCGCTGAATCAGAGACAGTGCGGGGCTGAAGAGACTGCTAGGTTGCCCCAATAATCACTTTCCTCTTTGGTCACATAACAATTCTGAGAGTGTAAAAACAGCACAAGGACCCACATCCCAGTGTTCCTTGATGATAGTGCCATCATATGAGCAGGTGTTGTTCAATGTAAGATGCACAAAAGTGATCCCTGGCTCATGGGACCAGTAGAATGAGCAAGGCCTCTCCGTCCTTTCATCCTTTTCCATCATGCTGGAATGCTGATGTGACTGGGAATCATGCAGGATCACAAAAATGAGGGCAACTCTCTAGGCACTGGGGAGTTGCAATTTTGGAATTCTGATGTATGATGCCTTGGAGCTTCCAGCTGGGATCTAGAAGATGGTCATCTCTGGGTATTCATTGGGGCTTGCTTCCGGAACCTCAGCACACACCAAAATCTGCAGATGCTCATTTCTTTATACAAAATGATGTGATATTTGTATACAACGTATGCACTTTCTCCTAGATACATTAAATCATTTCTAAGTTACTTAGAATAACTGACACAATGCAATTGCTATGTAAATTCTTTTTTTTACAGTATCAATTCAGAAGTAATGACAAGAAGAAACAAGTTTATACCTGCTCAATATATACACAACTCTGCCATACTCTTATTTTTAAAATAGTTTCCACCTGTGGTTTGTTGAATCTGCAGATTCAGAATGTAGTGACCCAGAGGCACAACTGTACTTTCTTGTTAAGATATTTCTACTTTGTGTCTTTATGAGAGCAACCAAACTTATATTCTAAACAAAAGAAACATGTCCTCTCTTTTAAAAATTATTTAATTTTCTATGCATTTTTTATGAATGCAAACATGTCTGCATAAAAGGGACAGTAGAGAAGGACATGCCAAACATTAGTCTGATAGAGTTGAAATGAGACAGGAATCAATTACCTTTAGACAGAAAAAACCACAGGAAGTAGGAGGATATAAGAAGGTGTGAGGGATAGTCTTAGTTGCCAGGAAGATTTGCTTTCCATTCTTCTCTATCCTGCTTAACATCCCAAGAGAGTGGCTTCTATGTACCACATCAGTGGGATTCTTTTAAATTCTTGTTTCTGGTGGAATTGAGACACTGGGAGACACCAGGGGGAGACTGGAAGACAGCAGGAGAGCCACTTGGTATTTCCACCTCCTGGCTCTCTGCCGGTGTATTAGTTCATTCTTGAATTGCTATAAAGAAATACCTGAGTCTGGGAAATTTATGAAGAAAACAGGTTTAATTGGCTCATGGCTCTGCAGGCTATACAGGAAGCATAGCAGCTTCTGCTTCTAAGGAGGCCTCAGGAGGCTTCCATTCATGATGAAAGGCCAAGGGGGAGACAGGCATCTCACATGGTGAGAGCAGGAGCAAGAGAGAGAGGGAGGAGGTGCTACACACTTTTAAACAACTAGATTTCATGAGAACTCATCAGTGTCACAACAACAATACCAAAGGGGGATGGTGTTAAAACATTCATGCGAAATCATCCCCGTGGTCTAATAATCATCTCCCACCAGGCCCTCCTTCCAAAATGGGAAATTACAATCAACATGAGATTTGGGTGGGGACACAGATCCAAAGCGTATCAGCCTGTGTGGCTGTGTGTTGGCCGTGCAGGGCTTCTCCACTTGCCTGCTCATGCTCTCCCACCCCTATGGATACAGCTATGGCTATGGCGACAATAATAACTGCTCCTTCCCTGTCCCTTTCAGCCTAGGGGAGGACTTAGGAAGAAAAATTTTGAAAGGTAAGTAAAACAACAAAACTGGCTTCTACAGCAGTTCAGCTCTAGGAAGCAATGCCTGCATGTCCCCTCGCTCATTAAATGAATGTTAGAGGTAGCATTCTTTCCATGAGGGCAGATTGAATGATTGGAATAAAGGAAGTGATATGGGGAGATAAGTCAGAAGCAGAGACCCTATTTGGAACTCACACAGACTGGGTTGGTAGCAATTGGTTTCCAGAAGGAAGCTCCATGTCTTCTGTCTTTTCATGAAACAAGCTCATGATACCCTGCATATAGCACTGAGGTTGAAACACAGGGACGTGATCTTGTAGCTAAAACTGTAACTGACTATAAAAGAAGACAGTTCTTGGTACTTACCCTTATCTTCCCTTTTTCTTTTGTCCAGAGGTGAAGATCTCCCTTGTGGTAAAGGTGGTGGGCCTTTCTGGGATTCAGTAACTTCAGAGGACCCTTTTGTGTTGCTTAATTCAGGGGATGCCTATGGGAGCTAGAGTGAACACTGGTTAGCAACCCAGGCTTATGAAGATGCTGGACAGACTTGTTATTTCCTGTATGAGGACTGTGGACAAATCAGAGGCCAGAGGTATTCGAGACACAAATCCCAACTGAGATGATTCTTGGCCTCTGTCCCATATCCAGTACATATAAGCCTCTCTCATCACATCCCATCTTGTTCACCTTCCTGTAAATAATTGCTGTCCTGATTTTAAAAATCAATTATGGGCCTAGGTATCACATCAAGTAATGTGAACTTTCATTATGAGGCTTTATAAATAATGAAAAAAGTGGATCATAGGATCATTCAAGGCTGACAATGTCCTGACACCATTTTTTTGGTGTTTTCTTTATTATAGTGGTAATCTATTCATGTGTATACTTTCTTTCCAAATGCTAAAGTGTATGCAAAGTGAAAGTCTAGAATCCCATTGTCTAGAGGCTACCACTTGCCACACTGTTCATTCTTACTTCTTTTATCAACTCTGAACAGTGAACTTTTTTTAAGTTCTGTGAAATCAAATCATTTATTATTATTTGTATTTCAATGGGTTTTTGGGGAACAGGTGGTGTTTGGTTACATGCATAAGTTCTTTAGTGGCGATTTCTGAGATTTTGGTGCACCCATCACCCAAGCAGTGTATACTGTACCCAGTGTGTAGTCTTTTGTCTCTCATCCCTCTTTCATCCTTTCTCCCAAGTCCTCAAAGTTCATTATATTATTCTATGCCTTTGTGTCCTCACAGCTTAGCTCGCACTTATAAGTGAGAACATATGATGTTTGGTTTTCCATTGCTGAGTTACTTCACTTAGAATAATGGTCTCCAATTCCATCTAGGTTGCTGAGAATGCCATTATTTCATTCCTTTTTATGACTGAGTAGTGTTCCATGGTATATGTGTGTGTGTATATATATATATACACACACACATATACATATATATATACCCACACATATACATACATGCACTATATATGTGTATATATATATATATATATATATATATATATATATATATATAATTTTCTTTATCCACTTGGTGATTGATGGGCATTTGAGCTGGTTCCATATTTTTGTAATTGCAATTGTGCTGCTATAAACATGCAAGTGCAAGTGTCTTTTTCGTAAAATGACTTCTTTTCCTCTGGGTAGATACCCAGGAGTGGGATTGCTGGATCAAATTGTAGATCTACTTCTAGTTCTTTAAGGAATTTCCACACTGTTTTCCATAGTGGTTGTGCTAGTTTACGTTCCCACCAGCAGTGTAAAAGTGTATTTTTTTCCACCACATCGCTGCTGACATCTATTATTTTTAGATTTTTAAATTATGGCCATTCTTGCAGGTGTAAGGTGGTATTGCATTATGGTTTTGATTTGCGTTTCCCTGATCATTACTGGTGTTAAGCATTTTTTCTTATGTTTGTTGGCCATTTGTATATCTTCTTTTCAGAACTGTCTATTCATGTCCTTAGCCCACTTTTTGATGGGACTGTTTGTTTTCTTCTTGCTAATTTGTTTGAGTTCCTTGTAGATTCTGGATATTTGTCCTTTGTCAGATGCGTAGTTTGTGAAGATTTTCTCCCACTCGGTGGGTTGTCTGTTTGCTCTGCTGATGATTTCCTTTGCTGTGCAGAAGCTTTTTAGTTTAATTAAGTCCCATATATTTATGTTTTTCTTTCATTTATCTTTGGGTTCTTGGTCGTGAAGTCTTTACCTAAGCGGATGTCTAGAAGGGTTTTTCTGGTGTTATCTTCTAGAATGTTTATGGTTTTAGGTCTTATATTGAAGTCTTTGATCCATCTTGAGTTGATTTTTGTATGAGGTGAGAGATGAGGATCCAGTTTCATTCTTCTACATGTGGCTTGCCAATGATCTCAGCACTATTTGTTAAATAGGGTGTCCTTTCCCCACTTTATGTTTTTGTTTGCTTTGTCAAAAATCAGTCGGCTGTAAGTATTTGGCTTCATTTCTGGATTCTCTATCCTTTTCCATTAGTCTATGTGCCTAATTTTATGCCAGTGCCATGCTGTTTTGGTGACTTTAGCTTTGTAGTATAGTTTGAAGACCCATAATGTGATGCCTCCAGATTTGTTCTTTTTGCTTAGTGTTGCTTTGGCTATGCAGGTTTTTTTTTTTTTTTGTATGAATTTTAGAATTGTTTTTTCTAGTTTTGTTAAGAATGATTATGATATTTTTGTAGGAATTGCATTGAATTTGTAGATTGTTTTTGGCAGTATGGTCATTTTCACAATATTGATTTTGCCCATCCTTGAGCATGGGGTGGATTTCCATTTGTTTGTGTCATCTATGATTTCAGCAGTTTCATAGTTTTCTTGTAGAAGTCTTTCACCTCCCTGGGTAGGTATATTCCTAAGTTGTTTTTGTTGTTGTTGTTGTTTTGTTTGTTTTTGTTTTTTGATTTTTACAACTATTGTAAAAGGGTCTGAGTTCTTGATTTGATTCTCAGCTTGATCACTATTGGTATATAGCAGTGCTACTGATTTGTGTACTTAATTTGTATCCTGAAACTTTACTGAATTTATGTATCAATTCTAGGAGCTTTCTGGATGAGTCTTTAGGGTTTTCTAGGTATACATTCATATCATTGGTGAACAGGGACAGTTTGACTTCCTCTTTACTGATTTGGATGCCCTTGATTTCTTTCTCTTGTCTGATTGCTCTGGTTAAAACTTCCACTACTATGTTGAATAGAAGTGGTGAAAGTAGGCATCTTTGTCTTGGGAGCATGTTTTCAACTCTGGGAGAATGTTTTCAACTTTTCTCCATTTAGTATAATGTTGGCTATAGGTTTGTCATAGGTGGCTTTTATTATGTTAAGATATGTCCCTTCTATGCCGATTTTGCTGAAGGTTTTAATCATACACGGATGCTAGATTTTGTCAAATGCTTTTTCAGTGTCTATTGAGATGATCAGGTAATTTTTGTTTTCAATTCTGTTTATCTGATGTATCACATTTATTGACTTGTGTATGTTAACCCATCCCTGCATCCCTGGTATAAAACCCACTTGATAATGGTGGATTATCTTTTTGATATGCTGTTGGATTGGGTTAGCTAGTATTTTGTTGGGGATTTTTGCATCCACATACATCAGGGATACTGGTCTGTAGTTTTCTTTATTTGTTACATCATTTCCTGTTTTTCGTATTAGGGTGACACAGGCATCATAGAATGCTTTTGGCAGGATTTCCTGTTTCCCTATATTTTGGAATAGTTTCAGTAAGATTTGTACCAATTCTTCTTTGGTACAAAGAAGAAAATTGGAATTCCGATAGAATTCAGCTGTGGATCCATCTGGTCCTGTACTTTTTTTGTTGGCAATTTTTAAAATTTTTATTTCAATCTCACTGCTTTTTTATTGGTCTGTTCAGAGTTTCTATTTCTTCTTGGTTTAATCTAGGAGGTTTGTATATTTCCAGGAATTTATGAATATCCTCTAGGCTTTCTGGTTTTTGTATGTAAAGGTGTTCACAATAGCCTTGAATGATCTTTTGTATTTCTGTGGTATTGGTTGTTATATCTCCTGTTTCTTTTCTAATTGAGCTTAGTTGGACCCTCTCTGTTCTTTTATTGGCTACCCTCATCAATGGTCTGTCAATTTTGTTTATGTTTTCAAAGAACCAGCTTTCTGTTTCACTTATCTTTTGTTTGTTTGTTTGTTTCAGCATCATTTAATTCTGCTCTGATCTTTGTTATTTCTTTTCTTCTGCTGGGTTTGGGTTTAGTTTGGTCTTGCTTCTCTGGCTCCTTGAGGTGTGACCTTAGATTGTCTATTTGTGCTTTTTCAGACATTTTGGTATGTGCATTTAATGCTATAAACTTTCCCTTTAGCACCACTTTTGCTGTATCCCAGAGCTTTTAATAGCTTTTGTCACTATTATGGTTCAGTTCATAGAATTTTTTAATTTCCATCTTGATTTAATTATTGATCCAATGATCATTCAGGAGCAGTTTAATTTCCACGTATTTGCATGGTTTGAATGTTCCTTTTGGAGTTGATTTCCAATTTTATTCCACCACAGTCTGAGAGAGTACTTGCTATAATTTTGATTTTCTTAAATTTGAGACTTGTTTTGCGGCCTATCATATGGTCTATCTTGGAGAATATTCCATGTGCTGATGAATAGAATGTACATTCTGCAGTTGTTGGGTAGAATGTTCTGTAAATATCTGTTAATTTGTCTCAGGGTATAGTTTAAATCCATTGTATCTTTTCTGGCTTTTTGTCTTGATGACCTGTCTAGTGCTGTCAGTGGAGTATTGAGGTCCCACACTATTATTGTGTTACCATCTATCTCATTTCCTAAGTCTAGTGGTAACTGCTTTTGTAAACTTGGGAGCTCCAGTGTTAGGTGCATATATATTTAGGATTCTAATATTTTCCTGTTGGACTAGACCTTTTATCATTATATAATGTTGGAGGCTGCATAAATGTTTCTTATGATTAGGCAAAATTGAAGCCTGTCAGTAACAATATGAACCTGTGATCAATTAAGCAGCTGACCAATCGTTACCTCCTCCTTGGTCTTGTTACCCAATAAATATGAAGGGCTGAGAAGCTCGGGTGGTGGCCTTTGCTCACTAGAAGCAGGAAGCTCTTTTCTTTTTCTGTCCTCTCTTCTCCTCATGTTGCCTTTCATTAAAACAGTTTCTTTTTTTTTTTTTTGGTTATCATTTCTACATTTATCCCTTCGTTCAGTCATAATGACGGTCTCAAGCAGTAATAGTAATTGCTGAATGATGGTCTCAAGCCATAACAGTAGTAACTGCTGTAGTGACAGTCTCAAGTAGTAGTTGTGGCAGTCAGCCACAAGTGGCACACTAACAGGGACTATCAGGGACAAACAGACCTGAAGGGACCTGAAGAGGCCTGCAGGGATAAATAGAGATAAACAGAAAGAGATAAATAGAAACGAATAGAGATAAGTAAGTAGAGATAGGTAGGGAAAGACAGGGACTTGCAGGAACTAACAGGTACCATAGGGACAGACAGGGATAGATAAAGACTAGCAAAGACTAGCAATATAAGGTCAATGCCCTAAAGAGGTACACAAGTAGAGACGAGCAAAGACTAGCAGAGATTTGCAGGGACAGATAGGGATAGATAGGGTCCTATAGGGACTTGAATGAGGAAGGTCTGCTGGAACAGAAAAAACTAAAGCCCAGAAAAATCTAAAACCAACTAGACAAATGAGAAACCCTGTTACAAGTCTGCCGGTCACAACATAAGGTCAGCACTCTAAAAAGGTACTGGTCAGTGCCCTAGAGGTACAAAGAACGGGAAGTTTTTGAATCAGGGTAACATGAGGAAGAATTTGATTGTTTCTGTTTATTTTCTCTTTTTTGTTTGGCGTTTGGTGTGTACCATCTTTTTGTTATTTCAGGGTTTGAGAGAATTTTTTGCTACACCTACAGCACCTATCAAAAGTGCTGTAGGATGATCAGGAGAGGGAGGATGAAAATTGGTTTTCACCGTCTTCTTTTGTGGCTACCGAAAGGCTGACTTTAGCTTTGGCTTTCATGGATTGTAACGTGCACTGGCACCTGTGAGATGTGCAGAGGACTTGGGAGGTTTTTTCGGAGCCTGTCAAGATGTGGGACTTGAGCTTCATTGCTCTGCAGTATTGACTCAGGCAGTGGCTAATTTGGTAGCTGACAGATATAAAAGAAGCTGAGGGTCAAGCCCTAAAGTGGGAAAGTGTTATAAGTGTAGAAAAATTGGATGTTTCAAAAAAGAACACTACCAGACCACTGGGCAAGAGGGATCTTGTAACACAGTTCCCCTCTCAACAGCAAAAAATGCCAGGACCTTGCCCTCATTGCAATAAAATAAATCATTGGGCTAATCAGTGTCACTCAAAATTTCATCAAAACGGCACCCCCTTGTTGGGAAGTGAGAAGGTGGCCTGGACCTGGGCACCTCAAACTATGAAGGCATTTCCCCGTCCAGGCCCTAACTCTGTCTCGGGGCGGGTTTCTGGAGGCACATTGATTCCCTTTCCCCAGGAACATCTGGAAATGCAGGATTAGGTCCCCTAGAGAACAAATTATATTAACTGAAAGAAACAAACTTACTAAGATTCACATTGATACTTGGGGATCTTTGCCAACAAAATATGTGGGATTGATTTTCGTAAAAGTTGTCTTAACTTACAGGCCCAGGAGTTGTTGATTTTGATTGTGAAGGAGAAATTCAGGTAGTGGTAATGTCACAAGATCTTTAGGTTTTTGAACCGGGAGAATATGTTGCTCAACTGTTGCTTATTCCCTTTAAGTTGTACCCTTCTCTACATAAGAGGAAGCAAGGAGGTCAGGGATTTGGAAGTGCAACTAGGAGAGAGATTTATCTACACAATCCATAGCTTCTCATAGACCCACTTGTGCAGTTAAGTTTTGTGGGCTTATGGATACAGGAGCAAGAGACTGGTCTCTCATGGTAATAGATCTTGAGGATTGTTTACAAGAAGGATAAGCCTCAGTTTGCTTTTTCTGTGTCTTCTTTAATCAGAAAGAGCCTGTCTCTCATTATGAATGGAAAGTTTTACCCCACAGTAGTTAACCAAAGAGGCAGAAGCTGAGTTACTGCCGGTAGAACAAATGCTTCAGCAACGGCATGCCTCCCGGCTACAGCCACAAAAGGCTTTGCTTCTGTTTCAGTAGATTTACTAACGTGGGGATGAGGGCATGCTTGTGTTTTTGCAGGAGATGAACAAGCCATGCGGGTGCCCTCAAGATGTGTGTGACCATGGAATGGGAGACTGGAGGGACCCATGAATTCCCTGGTTCCCCCAGTACGAGCCATAAGCCAGTTGAATTTGGACGCGAAGACGGAACTAGGACTGACCGGAGTCACGTTGACATCAACCACCATAATATGGGGACAGATCAAGAAAACCGCACAGGAAGCTGAGAAATTGCTGGAGCACCAGAGATTCGCCTTTTGCTGGAACTCAGAGGTGCAATCTATGCTTAACGGACCAATGCTTTCTGACTGGGCTCCTCTCTACCCTGAATACAAGAGGCCCTAATAGTTAAGTAGGAATACCATCTCCCCTATTCAGCAAGAAGAAGTTGTAGAAGATGGACCTTCATCCTTCTGCAACTCTTAGGATTAAGGGTCCTCTTGCAAAAGGGAAGGGGGAAATATGTAAGAAGCATTCAAACCAGAGTGACTCCATTTTGAATAAGGGCTAAGAAAAATTAAGCTGGATCACCAGCTGGCAATTAAGGGCTGCACAGCCTGCAATTGCCTTGATCAATTAATTTAAAAACGAAAAGGAGATGTTGGAGGCTGCACAAGTATTTCTTATGATTAGGCACAATTGAAGCCTGTCAGTAATAATATGAACCTGTGATCAATTAAGCAGCTGAACAATCATTACCTCCTCCTTGCTCTTGTTACCCAATAAATATGAAGCTCTGAGAAGCTCGGGCGGTGGCCTTTGCTCATTAGGAGCAGGGAGATCTTCTCTCTTCTCTCCGTGTTGTCTTTCCCTAAAAGTTTTTTGTTGTTGTTGTTGTCATTTCTACATTTGTCCCTTCGTTTAGTCATGAGGATGGTCTCAAGCAGTAACAGTAGTAACTGCTGTAATGACGGTCTCAAGTAGTAACAGTAGTAACTGTCGTAGTGACCGTCTCAAGTAGTGGTTGTGGCAGTCAGCCACAACATAATATGTCTTTGTTTTTAACTGTTGTTGCTTTAAAGTCTTTTTTCTGATATAAGAATAAGAATATAAGATATAAGAACAGCTCCTCCTGCTCACGTTTAGTGTCGATTTGAGTGGACTTTTTCCACCCCTTTACAGTGTTAGTATTGAGATGTGAGGTGTTATTCTATTCATAATGCTAGTTGTTGTCTGAATACCTTATTTTTTCATCGTGTTACTGTTTTATAGGTCCTGTGAGATTTAATCTCTGACAAGGTTCTATTTTGGTGTATTTTAAGGTTTTATTTCAAGATTTAGAGCTCCTTTCAGGAGTTCCTGTAGTGCTGGCTTGGTAGTGGTGAAATCTCTCAGCATTTGTTTGTCTAAAAAAAACTATAACTTTCCTACATTTATGAAGCTTAGTTTCATTGGATACAATATTCTTGCCTGGTAATTGTTTTGTTTAAGGAGGCTAAAGATGGGGCCCCAACCCCTTCTAGCTTGTAGGGTTTCTGCTGAGAAATCTGCTGTTAATTTCATACGTTTTCCTTTATAGATTACCTCATGCTTTTGCCTCACCACTCTTAGGGTTCTTTCCTTCATCTTGACTTTCTGTAATGTGATGACTGTGTGCCTAGGTGGTGGTCTTTCTGTGATGAATTTTATGGGATGTTTTTCGAGCTTCTAGTATTTGGGTGTCTAGATCTCTAACAAGGCCAGGGAAATTTTCCTTGATCATTCCCTCAAATATCTTTTCCCAACTTTTAGATTTTTCTTCTTCCTCAGGAACACCAATTAGTCTTACGTTTGGTCGTTTAACATATTGGGAACTCCAATTATTCTTAGATTTGGTCATTTAACATCCCCAATTTCTTGGAGGATTTGTTCATTTTTTTTTAAGTTATTTTTTAGTTGCCTTTGTCATGTTGGGTTAATTTGAAAGCCTTGTTTTCCAACTCTGAAGTTCTTTCTTCTGCTTGTTTGATTCTATTCAGATTTTCCAGTGTATTTTGCATTTTTCTGTGTCCTTCATTTTCAGAAGATGTAATTTTCTAAATTTATGCCATTTCTCTGGGGAATTTTTTCTGTCCATATCCTGTAACATTTAAAATATTTCTTTGAGTTGGTATTCACCTGTCTCTGGTGCCTCCTTGAATAGCTTAATAATCGACCTTCTGAATTCTTTTTATTTATTTTTTTTTGTGGCAATTCAGAGATCTTTTCTTGGTTTGGATCCATTGCTGGTGAGCTAGTGTGATTTTTGGAGGGTGTGAATGAAACTTGTTTTGTCATATCAGAATTGTTTTTCTGGTTCCTTCTCATTTGGGTAGACTATGTCGGAGGGAAGATCTGGGGCTCAAGGGCTGCTGTTCAGATTCTTTTGTCCCATCGGGTGATCCCTTGAAGTGGCTCTCCCTTTTCTCCTAGGGATGGGACTTGCTGAGAGCCAGACTTCAGTGACTGTTATTTCTCTTTTGAGTCTAGCCACCTAGGGGAGCTCTTAGGCTCTGGGCTGGTACTGGGGAGTGTCTGCAAAGGGTCCTGGGATGTGATCTGTGTTCAGGTCTGTCAGTCATGAATACCAGGACCTGCTCTGGTGGAGGTAGTAGGGGAGTGAGGTGGACTCTATGTGGGACCTTGATTGTAGTTTTGTTTAGTGTATTGGTTTTTTCAAATGCTGGTTGTGCTGGCAGTAAAGTTGTCACATGGACAGATTCAAGGCCTCTGGTTAGCCAGGATGTTGCAGACTGTGGAGTTATCTGATATTTTCTCCTTTCTTCAGGCAGGGTTGTTTTGTGAGTTGCTGTAATGGTTGTGTGGTTGGCCTCCAGCCAGGAGATGAGGCCTTCAACAGCATCAGCTGCAGTAGTTTAGGGAGGATACAAGTTTTCCCTGTAGTCACCTGGATAAGTATTCAGGTTTCTCAGGTGCTGGGGGTGGTGATGGGCTGTAGAGCTCCCAAGAGATTATATCTTTTGTCTTTGGCTTCCAGGGCAGGCAGAGAAAGACCATCAGTTGGGGGTAGGGTTAGGTATGTCTGAGCTCAGACTATCTTTGGGCCAGGCCTGCTGTGGCTGCTGTAGGAGATGGGGGTGCGTTTCTCAGGCTGATGGAGTTACATTCCCAGGGCTATTAGGGCTGCTTCTGCTGCATCATACAGGACTTCAGGGAAGTGGGGGGAAAGCTGGCAGTGACAGGCCTCACCCAGCTCCCATGCAGCCAGAAAGTCCAGTCTCACTCCTGCTGTGCTCCCCCAACAGCACCAACTTTATATCCAGGGGCTGAGAACTTGCCAGAGGAAAGCCCGCCTGCTGAGAAAGCAAACAGGGCTTTCAGTCACTGCCCCCTCCCTGCCCCAGCTTCTGTGCTTTTATTGGCATTTCGTGTTTGCCTCCCACCCCCAAATTTTGTCCTGGAAAATTCACGCTCAGTTGAAATTATCACGAAGTTCAGCTGGAAGTTTCCTTCACCCTGTGGTCCTTCCCCAATTTTACTGGCATCCCTCTGTTATAAATAAAGTTTCAGTGCCACAAAAGAAATAGCACTCGAATATAAAATTTTCTTTTTAATTCTCAGCAAGGCAAGTCACTTCTATAGTAGGGTGCACCCTTACAGATGGAGCAATGGTGAGCACACCCTTGGACAAGGGAGGGAAACAGTTTCTTATCCCTGATGCACGTGGCCCCTGCTGCTGTGTTGTTCCCCTATTGGCTAGGATTAGACCGCACAGGCTAAACTAATTCTGACTGGCTAATTTAAAGAGTGATGGGGTGAGTGGTTTGGTGGGAAAAATGGTTATGACAGAGCAGGTAATTGGAATGAGTCAGGGTGGAGCAGGTAATCGAAAAAGGTTGCTTTACAATAAAGTTAAGTTTAAAAGTCAAAGGCAAAGAATTGAACATACTGACACTGATTCTTTGAAAGGAAATTTAGAACTGATATCTAACATTGGCAAAACATGAAAAGGAGAAACGGGCTGGGAGAAGAAGAAAACAAGGAGATACGATGTTCCAGAATTCCAAGCCATGGAGTCATTGATGAGTAAGTAGTGTCAGTAGCGGCTACATGGTTGCAAGATTAACCTTTGGCTGAGCAATGAGGAGTCATTGCCAATGTTGTCAAAGTCGTTGCAGAGAAAGAGTGGCCTGAAGATGAAGCAGAGCAGGTGTGCGAGAGAATGGCAAATGGTGTGATGGATTTCCTGGACACCGCTGATGTGAACTGAAACACCACAGACAAGACAGTTCAGGTAGGTGGCTGCATGCCATGTTATTGTATAAAAACCAATAGTGTTTCTATATACAAAACAAGCAGTAGGAAGAAATAAGAGAAAATGAACCCAACCACATCTTCTGAAAAAGAAGGGTAATGAGGATGGATGATTAAAACATAGTGTAAAGCCTGAATAAGCACAATATTGTAGTAGTCATTCATATATAGAAAAGCTAATCAATGGAAAAGTTGTAAAACTAACACATGCATATGGAAACATAGTACGGTCATATCTCTTATTTTTATAATTTTTTATTTTTGTAAATTTTTGTGGATACGTGGTAGATGTATATATTTATGGGGTACATGAGATGTTTTGATAGAGGCATGCCATGTGAAATAAGCATATCATGGAGAATGGTGTATCCATCCCTCAATAATTTATCATGAGTTACAAACAATCCCATTATATTCTTTAAGTTACTTAAAAATATACAATTCAGTTATTATTGACTACAGTAGCACTATTGTGCTATCAATGGTAGGTCTTATTCACTTTTTCTTTTAGTTTTTTTTTTTTAAGTTCTAGGGTACATTTGCACAACGTGAAGGTTTGGTAAATAGGTATACATATGCCATGTTGGTTTGTTTCACCCATCAACTCATTATTTACATTAGATATTTCTCCTAATGCTATCCCTCTCCCAGTGCCCCCACCCCCCACAGGCCCCTGTGTGTGATGTTCCCCACCCTGTGTCTAAGTGATCTCATTGTTCAGTTCCCACCTATGAATGAGAACATGCAGTGTTTGGTTTTCTGTCCTTGTGATAGTTTGCTGAGAATGATGGTTTCCAGCTTCATCCATGTCCCTGCAAAGGACATAAACTCATCCTTTTTTATGGCTGCATAGTATTCCATGGTGTGTATGTGCCACATTTTCTTAATCCAGTCTATCATTGATGGGCATTCAGGTTGGTTCCAAGTCTTTGCTATTGTGAATAGTGCCACAAGAAACATACGTGTCCGCCGGGCGCGGTGGCTCACGCTTGTAATCCCAGCACTTTGGGAGGCCGAGGCGGGCGGATCACGAGGTCAGGAGATCGAGACCATGGTGAAACCCCGTCTCTACTAAAAATACAAAAAATTAGCCGGGCGTGGTGGCGGGCGCCTGTAGTCCCAGCTACTCGGAGAGGCTGAGGCAGGAGAATGGCGTGAACCCAGGAGGCGGAGCTTGCAGTGAGCCGAGATCGCGCCACTGCACTCCAGCCTGGGTGACAGAGCAAGACTCTGTCTCAAAAAAAAAAAAAAAAAAAAAGAAACATACGTGTCCATGTGTCTTTATAGTAGCATGATTTATAATCCTTTGGGTATATACCCAGTAATGGGATGGCTGGGTCAAATGGTATTTCTAGTTCTAGATCCTTGAGGGATTGCCACACTGTCTTCCACAATGGTTGAACTAATTTGCACTCCCACCAGCATTGTAAAAGTGTTCCTATTTCTCCACATCCTCTCCAGCATCTGTTGTTTCCTGACTTTTTAATGATTGCCATTCTAACTGGTGTGAGATGGTATCTCACTGTGGTTTTGATTTGCATTTATCTGATGACCAGTGATGATGAGCATTTTTTCATGTGTCTGTTGGCTGCATAAATGTCTTCTTTTGAGAAGTGTCTGTTCATATCCTTTGCCCACTTTTTGATGAGGTTGTTTTTTTCTTGTAAATTTGCTTGAGTTCTTTGTAGATTCTGGATATTAGTCCTTTGTCAGATGTATAGACTGTGAAGATTTTCTCTGACTGAGGATTGTCTGTTTACTCTGCTTACTGTTCCTTTTGCTGTGCAGAAGCTCTTCAGTTTAATTAGGCCCCAGCAATTTATCTTTGTTTTTACTGCATTTTCTTTTGGGTTCTTGATCATGAAGTCCTTGCCTAAGCCAGTGTCTGGAAGGGCTTTTCCAATGTTATCTTTTAGAATTTTCATAGTTTCAGGTCTTAAGTTTGAGTCCTTAATCCATCTTGAGTTGATTTTTGTATAAGGTGAGAGACGGGGATCTAGTTTTTCTCCTACATGTGGCTAGCCAATTATCCCAGCACCATTTGTTGGAAAGGGTGTCTTTTCCTCACTTTATGTTTTTGCTTTGTCAAATATCAGTTGGCTGTAAGTATTTGGGTTTATTTCTGGGTTTTCTATTCTGTTCCATTGGTCTATATGCCTATTTTTATACCAGTACCACGATGTTTTGGTGACTATGGCCATACAGTTTGAAATCAGATATTGTGATACCTCCAGATTTGTTCTTTTTGCTTAGTCTTGCTTTGACCATGTGGGCTCTTTTTTGGTTCCATGTGAATTTTATAATTGTTTTTTCTAATTCTATGAGGAATGATGGTGGTATTTTGATGGGAATTGCACTGAATTTGTGGATTGCCTTTGGCAGTATAGTCATTTTCACAATATTGATTCTACACATCCCTGAGCATGGGATGTATTTCCATTTGTTCATGTCATCTATGATTACTTTCAGCAATGTTTTGTAGTTTTCCTTGCAGAGGTCTTTTAACTCCTTGGTTAGGTATATTCCTAAGCTTGCTTTTTTTTTTTTTTTTTTTTTTTTTTTTTTGCAGCTATTGTAATAGGAGTTGAGATCTTGATTTGATTCTCCACTTGGTCGCTGTCAGTGTATAGCAGAGCTACTAATTTGTGTACATTAATCTTGTATCCAGGAACTTTGCTGAATTCTTTTATCAGTTTTATGAGCTTTCTGGAGGAGTCCTTAGAGTTTTCAGGGACTGAAATTTTCTTCTGTAAACAGTGACAGTTTGACTTCCACTTTACTGATTTGGATGCCCTTTTCTTTTTCTTGTCTGATTGCTCTGGCTAGAACTTCCAGTACTATGTTGAAGAGGAGTGGTGAGAGTGGACATCTTTGTCTTGTTCCCATTCTCAGAGGGAATGCATTAAACTTTTCCTCATTCAGTATAATGTTGGCTGTGGGTTTGTCATAGATGGCTTTTATTACATTAAGGTATGTCCCTTGTATGCCAATTTTGCCGAGAGTTTTATTCATAAAGGGATGCTGGATTTTGTCAAATGCTTTTTCTGCATCTATTGAGATGATCGTGTGACTTTTGTTTTTAATTCTGTTTAGATGATGTATTACATTTATTGACATATACGTTGAACCATCCCTGCATCCCTGGTATGAAACCCACTTGATCATGGTGGATTATCTTTTTGATATATTGTTGGATTCAGTTAGCTAGTATTTTGTTAAGGATTTTAGCATCTATGTTTATCAAGGATATCAGTCTGTAGTTTTCTTTTTTGGTTGTGTCCTTTCCTGGTTTTGGTATTAGGGTGATGCTGGCTTCATAGAATGAATTAGGGAGGGTTCCTTTCTTTCTTTATCTTGTGAAATCCTGTCAAAAGGATTGATACCAATTCTTCTTTGAATGTCTAGTAGAATTCTGCTTGAATCTGTCTGGTCCTGGACTTTTTTTGTTGATAATTTTTAGATTACCATTTCAATCTTGCTGCTTGTTATTGGTCTGTTCAGGGTATCTAATTCTTCCTGATTTAAGCTAGGAGGGTTGTATTTTTTCAGGAATTTATCCATCTCTTCTAGGTTTTCTAGTTTATGTGTGTAAAGGTGTTCATAGTAGCCTGAATGATCTTTTGTATTTCAGTGGTGTCAGTTGTAATGTCTCCTGTTTCATTTCTTAGTGAGTTTATTTGAATTTTCTCTCTTCTTTTCTTGGTTCATCTTGCTAATGGTCTATCTATTTTATTTATCTTTTTGAGGCACCAGTTTTTTGTTTCATTTGTCTTTTGTATTTTTTATTGTTTCAATTTCATTTAGTTCTGCTCTGATCTTGGTTATTTCCTTTCTTCTGCTGGGTTTGGGTTTGGTTTGTTCTTGTTTCTCTAGTTCCTTGAGGTATGACCTCAGAATGTCAGTTTGTGCTCCTTCAGTCTTTCTGATGCAGGCGTTTAGGACTATGAACTTTCCTCTTAGCACTGCCTTTGCTCTATCCCAGATGTTTTGATAGGTTGTGTCATTGTCTTTCAGTTCGAAGAATTTTTAAATTTCCATCTTGATTTCGTTTTTTACCCAATGCTCATTTAGGAGCAGATTATTTAATTTCCATGTATTTTCATGGTTTTGAAGGTTCCTCTTGGTGTTGATTTCCAGTTTTATTCCACTATGGTCTGAGAGAGTGCTTGATATAATTTCAGTTTTCTTAAATTTATTGAGCCTCATTTTATGGCCTATCATATGGGCTATCTTGGAGAAAATTCCATGCCCTGTTGAAGAGAATGTATATTCTGTGGTTGTCAGATGAAATATTTCTATATATCTGTTAAGTCCATTTGTTTCAAGGTATAGTTTAAATCCATTGTTTCTTTATTGACTTTCTGTCTTGATGACATGTCTAGTCAGTGCTGTCAGTGGAGTATTGAAGTCCCCCACTATTCTTGCATTGCTGTCTATCTCATTTCTTAGGTCTACTAGAAATTGTTTTATAAATTTGGGAGCTCCAGTGTTAGGTGCATATATGTTTAGGATTATGATATTTTCCTATTGGACAAGGCCTTTTACCATTATATAATGTCCCTCTTTTTCTCTTTTAACCATTTTAAAGTGTGTTTTGTCTGATATAAGAATAGCTACCCCTGCTCACTTTTGATGTCCATTTGCATGAAATGCCTTTTTCCATCCTTTTACTTTAAGTTTATATGAGTCCTTATGTGTTAGGTGAGTCCCCTGAAGGGAGCACATTGTTGATTGGTGAGCTCTTATCCATTCTGTGGTTTTGTACCTTTTAAGTGGAATGTTTAGGCCATTTACATTCAATGTTAGTATTGAAATGTGAGATACAGTTGCATTCATCATGCTCTTTGTTGCCTGTATACTTTGTTTTTTTCTTTTTTGTTTTTGCTTTTTAACTTGTATTTTAGTTTTATAGGTCCTGTGTGATTTATTCTTTAAAGAGATTCTGTTTTGTTGTGTTTCTGGGATTTGTTTCAAGATTTAGTGCTCCTTTCAGCAGTTAGTAGTGGTGGTGGCTTGGTAATGGTGAATTTTGTCAGCATTTGTTTGTCTGAAAAAGACTATCTTTCCTTCATATATGATTCTTAGTTTGCTGAATACAAAATTCTTGGCTGATAATTGTTTTGTTTGAAGAGGCTGAAGATACGGCCCCAACCCTAAACCCTTGTAGCTTGTAGGGTTTCTGCTGAGAAATGTGCTGTTAATCTGATAGGTTTTCCTTTATAGGTTACCTGGTGCTTTTGTCTCACAGCTCTCAGGATTCTTTCCTTCATCTTAACTTTGGATAACCTGATGACAGTGTGCCTAGTGAAGATCTTTTTGTGATGAATTTCCCAGGTGTTCTTTGTGCTTCTTGGATTTGGATGTCTAGGTCTCTAGCAAGGCCAGGGAAGTTTTCCTCAATTAGTTCCCCAAATATGTTTTCCAAGCTTTTAGAATTGTCTTATTTCTCAGGAACATCAATTATTCTTAGGTTTGGTTGTTTAACATAACCCAGAATTCTTGGAGGCTTTGTTTCTGTTTTCTTCTTTTTTCTTTGTCTTTGTTGGATTGGGGTAATTCAAAGACCTTGTTTTCCATCTCTAAATTTCTTTCTTCTACTTGTTCAATTCTGTTGGTAAGACTTTCCAGAGCATTTCACTTTTTTTTTTTTTTTTCTTTTTTTTTTTGAGATGGAGTCTTGCTCTGTCGCCAGGCTGGAGTGCAGTGCCGTGATCTCGGTTCACTGCAACCTCCGCCTCCTGTGTTCAAGCAATTCTTCTGCCTCAGCCTCCCAAGTAGCTGGGACTACAGGTGTGTACCACCACACCCAGCTAATTTTTGTATTTTTAATAGAGACGGGGTTTCACCATGTTGGTCAGGATTGTCTCAATCTCTTGAACTTGTGATCCACCCACCTAGGCCTCCCAAAGTTCTGGGATTACAGGCATGAGACACCATGCCCAGCCTAGCATTTCACATTCCTAAAAGTGTGTTAAAGTTTCCTGAATTTTTTTTTCTTTCAGCTATCTATTTCCTTGAATACTTCTCCCTTTACTTCTTGTATCATTCTTTGGATTTCCTTGCATTTGGCTTTGCCTCTCTCTGGTTCCTCCCTGATTAGCTTAATAACTAACCTCCTGGATTCTTTTTCAGGTAATAACTAACCTCCTGATTTCTTTTTCAGGAATTTCTTCTTGGTTTGGATCCATTGCTGGTGAACTAGTGTGATTTTCTGAGGGTGTTGAAGAGCCTCACTTTGTCATATAACCAGCATTGGTCTTCTGATTCCTTCTCATTTGGGTAGGCTCTGTCAGAGGGAAGGTCTAGGGCTGAAGGCAGTTTTTCAGATTCTTTTGTTCCACAGGGTGTTTTCTTGATGTAGTACTCTCCCCCTTTTGCTATGGATGTGGCTTCCTGGAAACTGAACTGCTGTGATTGTTGTCTCTTCTGTGTCTAGCCACCCAGCTCTGGGCTGGTACTGGTGGTTGTCCGAATGTGATGTGAACCATCTATGGGTCTCTCAGCCTTGGATACCAGTGCCTGTTCCAGTGGAGGTGGCGGGGCTTGGGGTGCAATGGACTCCATAAGGGTTCTTAGCTTTGGTGGTTTATGCTCTATTTTTGTGCTGGTTGGTATCCTGCCAGGAGGTGGCGCTTTCCAGAGAACATCAGCTGTGGTAGTACGGTGAGGAACTTGTGGTGGGCAGCACTCTAGAACTCCCAAGATTATATGTCTTTTGTCTTCCACTGCCAGAGTGGGTAGGGAAGGACCATCAGGAGAGGGTGGGGTTAGGTGTGTCTGAGCTCAGACTCTCCTTGGGCAGGACTTGCTGTGGCTACTGTTGGGGATGTGGGTGAAATTCCCAGGTCACTGGAGTTGTGTACCTAGGAGGATTATGGCTGCCTCTGCTGAGTCATGCAGGTTGTCAGGGAAGTGGGGGAAAGTCAGCAAGCACAGGCCTCACCCAGCTCCCACACAAACCAAAGGGCCGGTTTCACTCCCACCATGCCCTACCCCTCCAATAGCCCTGAGTCCATTTCCAGGCAGAGGGTGAGATGGGCTTGAAAATCTGCCCCAGGCTACCTGTCCCCACCGGCTGGAAATGAAAAGGGCTTGGTTCTACCCCCAACTGTGGGGTCTGAACACTGGATTTGCACTCTCCCCCAAGTTCTGGCCAGGAGGTTTCTTACCCTGTTCAAATTGTTACAAAGTTCAGCTAGAGATTTCCTTCTCTCTGTGGTGTTTTATCCCCTGCTCCTCTGGCACCCTCTGGATGGATACCTGTGGTGCCAGGCAGGAATGGCCTGCTAGGGGACCCAGTGCACTCCCAGGGCCTTTCTGCTGCTTCCTCTACCCCTATATAACACTCAGCTCTCCAAATTGACTCAGCTCCCCAAATTGACTCAGCTCCAGGTAAAGTTGGAAACTTCTCCAGCAAACGGACCTTTTGCTTTAGCAGTGGGGGTGTGTATTCAGGAGAGGAGAGTCTCCCATTCCCACTTCTGCAGTTGGGGTACTCACAGTATTTGGGGTTTCTCCCAGGTCCTTCAGGAGTAGTCTGCTTCCTTCAAATGGTCTGTGGGTCCTCTTGGGATTGTCGGTTTGTTCTTGCCACTGATCTGGAGCTAAAATTCACAATGTGAGCCTCCACATGCTGCTCTGTCCAGAGCTGCAGTCTAGTCCTGCCTCCCTGTTTCCTTATTGTTTATTTTTAAGAGATTTTTTTAGTATCTTAGATAACTGTCCTTTGTCAGCTGTATCATACAAAATTTACTCCAAGTTGGTGAGTTGTTTTCTTGTCATCTTGATGTTGTCTTTTGCAGAACAGATATTTTTAATTTTAATGGGGTCCAACTTATTAATTATTTATTTCCTATATTATTTCTTTGGTGTTGTATCTAAAAACTCATCATACCCAAGATCACCTAGGGTTTCTCCTATGTTATCTTCTAGGGGTTTTATACTTTTGCATTTTTATATTTATGTCTATGATCTATTTTGACTGAATTTTTGTGAAGATTTTCTATTTTTGATTCAGTGTTGGTGGGTTGTATATTTCCAGGAATGTATTTATTTTTCTAGGTAATTCAACTTGGTGTAAAAATGTTTACAGTGGCCTCTTATGATTATTAGTATTACTGTGGTATTAGTTGTAATGTTTTCACTTTCATTTATGATATTTGGGTCTTCTCTCATTTTTTCTTAGTGTAGCTACAGGTTGTTGATTTCGTTTATCTTTCCAATAAACCAATTCTTCTTTATTGATCTTTTCTATTGTTTTTGTATACTCTATTTAGTTTGTTATTTTCTCTGGTATTGATTATTTCCCCCTTTCTGTGGATTTTGGGCTTAACTTTGTTTTTCTTTTCCTACTTCCTTGAGATGTAAAGTTAGGTTGTTTATCTAATATCTTTTTTCCTTTATTTTTTTAAATTTTAAATTCAGGAGTGCATGTGCAGATTTGTTATATAGGTAAACTCGTGTCATGGGGGTTGTTGTTCAGATGATTTCACCACCAGGTATTAAGTCTAGTACCCTTTAGTTATTTAACATCTTTTATCTTAATGTAGGTGTTTATCACTATAAACTTTCTTCTTTGCACTGCTTTAGCTGCATCCATTAAGTTTGTTTATTGTGTTTTCATTTTCCTTTTCTCATTTTGAAATGTCTTCATTTTCATTTGTCTCAAGACATTTTTTGGTTTCCTTTTTGATATCTCCTTTGACCCAATGGTTTTCAGGAATTTGCTGTAAAATTTCCACATATATTTGAGAATTTTCCAATTTTTGTCATCTCTTTGATTTCTTGCTTCATACAGTTGTGGTCAGAAATGATATTTGGTATGATCTCATTCATCTTCAATTTGTTAAGACCTTTTTTACAGCCTACCACATGATGTATCCTGGAGGCTGGTCCATGTGAGCTTGGCTGCTTTTGGATGGAATGTTCTGTATATATTTCCTAGGACCATTTGGTCTATAGCATTGTTCAAGTCTGCTATTTCCTTATTGATTTTTCTATCTGGATGGTCTATCTATTATTGAAACTGGGGTATTGAAGTTCCCTATTATTATATTGCTTTCTGTTTCTCCCTTCTGTTCTATTAACAGTGTTCCTATGTTGGGTGCATATATATTTACAATTGTTATATCATCTCGATGTATTGGCCTCTTTATCATTATATAATAACCTTCATCATCTCTTATGGCAATTTATGACAATCTATATTTTGTCTAACATAAATACAGCTACCTCTACTGTCTTGCTTCCCATGTGAGTGGAATATCATTTTCCATTCCTTTAATTTCAGTCTTTGTATGTACTTGAAGCTAAAGTAATTCTCTTGTAAGCAGCACATAGTTGGATCAGGGAAGAAACTTTAAAATACTGTGGATTTCCATTTTACCCACAACTTTGGGTGAAGAGAGAGATGCTCATACACATTTCAGGAGTAAAGCAAGGACTGTCAACTGGGTGTCAGCAGCAGTTGGCTGAAGAGTTAATTGATAGTACCTCTTTTAATCCTCTAATTAGTCATGTGAAGTAAGTACTATTATTATTCCTCTCCTTCATATGAGAAAACAGAGAAACAAGGATATTGGGTAATTTGTTCCAGTTCTCCCTCCAAATTGGTAGAGATTGGATTTGAGCCCACAGGTCTGGATTACAGTCCTCACCCATTACCTATTCTGCTGCACCACATTGAAGGAAAATAAACAATGAAACTTTTACTCTTGGGGATTGAAAAATAGCAACTCACACTTTTTTTTTTAGTAGAGTAGGCAAATTTTGTAAATAGCAAGGAAAAAAACTCTTGAAATATGGAACACACAAAAGGTAGGTGGATAACAATGGAAAACAAATCCTGTAACTTAGCAGAGCCTTCCTATCTTTAAAAAGACCCCAGTTCATTCAGACTGCCCAGTACTGGCACAGTACAGGATGACCTGAGTGGCAGAAAGCAGCAACCTCTGGACATCAAGGACTGACTGCATCTATCACGTGATTTCTTAGTCCTTCCAGCCCTGATTGGCCTCATAAGAATGTGGAGGAAAACCACAACTTTGTCATGTTCCTTTAGGGAACCTTAGGCTTTTTATTCATGGAAGAGAACACAGTTTGCAGCTCATTTTTTAAGTGTATAGTTCTAACTGTATATTTTAAAAATGTATAAGAAATGATTTCTGGAAGATCACAAACCAAGTGGATGACTGAACTGAAACCAAAGCTCAGGGCTTCCCAGATGTTCCCTTCCCAACCATTCCACTGTCTTTTAGGCTAGAAGGCACAAACCAGAAACCTGAGGCTGAATTCAGATTCCAACTGGGTTCTGTTTGGCCTGTAATTAATTCAAATTAGTTTTTGTCATTTTAAAACATTAGGGAATTTCATAGTTTTAAAAATAACAGAATATTTGGCAACCTCAGGCTAATATCCCTACATGACAGTGACTAAATAGAGATGGAGAGCAGTTGTCTCCTTGAGGCAGGGCATGTCCAGGTTGCCACAGTCCTTGCTCTTATCCCCATTACTAAAGGCATGTGTTCTTTGCCATTTATCAAATGTTTGCTCAGTTCTTTCTCTTAAAAGGGAAAGTCACAAATTTCCTGTAACATTTTAAAGTATTTCTTACCTGGCCCCAGCTTGCTTCATTTACCTGGAACCTGTAAGCATTTGAGTTATTATCCTATCCCTTCCCCTCTGAACCATGCATTTCTCATTTGCAAAGTGAGGAATATAAATGTGATGATTCCAAGGCCTCTTCTGGTTCTGGCTTCCAGGGCTTTCCAAGTCTACACTTAAGAAATGAGTTTTGTGGTGTTGACAATACTTAATTGTTCCGCAGATGGTTTTTGAGGGATTGCTCACCCTTGACTCTTTTGTCCTATAATTATGATTTATCTCAGTCCTTGAAAGAAAATTTCCTCTTGTTTTTTTGGGGGGTTTATTGTTAATCTTTGAATAAAATGAGTACTTCAAAAATGCAGCATAGCTGCAATTGCTAAGAAGATGGAACAGCAACAGAGGCTGCCTGGGAACAAGACCATCAGAAAACTCTTACTTTACTTCCTACCTCCTTTCCCCCTTCTCTCTTTCTTTCTGTCTCTCTCAAAGGTATCAACCTTTTCTACAAAGACAAGTCTTAGTCAACAACAGTTTAAGTTGTCTTTAATCCAAAAAAATTCAATTCTAAAGACAACTCCCAAGCAGCCAAACAAATAGTAAAATAATCTCCTTGGTTTTAATTTTGGCTCTGCCACTAGACAGTCATTTGACCTTGGGCAAGTAATTTATTTTTCTCTGGGCCTTAATTTCCCCTGTGTAAAATAGAAGAGTACCGGAATGGCTGGATGCTCTTGCAGCTCCTTCTAGCCCTAACATTTTATAAGGAAACTGCCAGAGATTTAGAGAGTGAGGTAGCACCACAGGGTAACTTCTCTACAACTCTGAAACAAGGTAAGCCAGGTCCTGGGACCCCTTCACCTGGTAGACATAATATGCAACTCTAGGTCTTTGGTTTTCTCTCCTCTGACTCTCTGCTGGCTATCTAATAAATGGTAAAGGAGGGGCTTGCTTTCTACCTTTCTCACTGTATGTGATGTTCCCTAAGTATCACCTTTGCTTGGTAATATTTCTTTTAAGTTAGTTCCTGTGTTGTAGAAAGAGCTAATGACAAGACCTAAATGTCTTTGACTATTTATTCTTCAAGTCCCAAATCACCTTCAGATTCTTCAGGTGCTCAGCTTCAGAGATGATGAAGTGATGATTTAAGCAACATGTTCACTCCCTGGTAACCTATGTAAAAATTACAGAAATGGCTCTGTCTTAGCCTAACCCTCAAGGTAGGATAAAATGTACCTAAATGTCTTACAAAGTAAAATAAAGTCTACCAATGGGAAAGCTGTTGTGTCTGAGCTTGTATTTTCTCTTTCACAGATGAATTTTGCCCATTTGTCATGGCACCCTTCTGCCACCCAAGTTCTTGACTTAGCAGGGTTAGGGGATATAGGGAGCTCAACACCACGCTCCTCTGCCTATCTCTCAATGAAACAATGGAGTGGGCTGTTTTGGGAGATAACTCTCAGTTTCTGGAGATGTAGAAGCAGATGTTCATGAGTCCTTCTTGAGAATGCTGGGAAACAGAGGCATAAGATTAGATTCAAATGAGTAAATTACTGAGTACCTGCTATGTTCCAGAAATTTTCCTACGTGACTTGTGAATAAAACGTAGTCCTTGTTTTAGGAGCTTATATTTTATATGGGAAAATAACCTCCAATGTTCTTTTCTAACCAGAGATTCCAAGATTCATCAGTTCCAAGTAATGATGGCAAAAATTTGCCAAGAATTTTAACAAAAAATATATAGAAATTTTGGCACAAATATTTAACAGTGATTTTTGGCCAGGGATTCAGGTCCCTAAGGATATTTGCACCTCACAGTGAAAGCAATAGGGGCCTCTGGATAGTACCTTGACAGGTAGAAACCCGACCACTGGGAGCTGTTCTGGGTCCTGAAAGTGGAGTCAGAGTCAGGAGAGGCTGATTCAAAGTTTGTATTTCCAAGGTACAAATGGTCCAGAGTGTAGCTTGTGAAAGAGAGAGTAGGAGAGGAACATGTACAGGCATCAGGTGTTGTATATATTCACAAATCACCAGGAATACATCTTAGAGATGATAACTTTTATATCTTTCTTTCAGAGATGGAGTAACTTAGACCTAGAGGGAAGTGCCTTGCATGAAATCACAATGATCAATAGCAAATTGCAATTAAAAATTAACTTTATTAAATATTGATAAGAACAAGCATCGTACATATAAGTGTAAATAGTGTGATTCCACTTTTGATTGAAAATCATATGTGGTTATCTTTTGGAGGTGAGATTGCAAGGATTTTTAATTTTCTTTGGTATACATTGATGTATTTAAAAATGTTCTACAGTGAGAATACATAACTGAAAAAGAAACATTATTCAAAAGAACTTCAAAGGAAGGAAACCAAATACCAACAGCAGTGGTGATGTGTGTGTGTATGCATGTGTATATATCTTTACTTTTTTTCTACTTTGATGAATTTCCACATTGTATTTAATAACTACTGACATTGCTAGTCTACCCAGTATGAAGTCATCCTTTCACTCGGGGCATACAGTAGAATTACCCCTCCTTGCTCTTGCACTTTTGGAGCAAGGAAGGGTAACATGACTAATTCTTGTCAATAGGTGTGGCCTGCATGATCAATAGAAGTAATCAAATTTGCCTCAGGGCCACAGCATTTAATTTCCAGTGCAAATCTTTCTAGAAACAGTAGACTTGAAGCCTCCTGTTGAGATGGGTATACCTCAAGATAGAAGCTGCTTGCACTGCTAAGCAGTGAACCTGAAGGACAGCTGCCCTGGAGAGGTTCCCAGACATGCTTTATAGTTTGTATGAATAGGAAATAAACATTTGCTGTGTTAATTCACCAAGATTTTGGTGTTGGTTTTTGCCACAGCCTAACCTAGTCTATTCTGACTAATGCAGTAACACATACATCTTTTGTACTAAAAAATTACTGCCATTTTATAAAAGGTAATCAACTAAAGATGTACCATATGCAGAAAACTTTGTTAGAATTTCAGAAAAAACACATTTGTAATTAATCATTATTCTAAGATTGCTTTATAATGAAGATCAACTGTTTCAGTTAAGAAATACTGATTTGTGATGCATAGATAACTGAATTATAGACTTGTAATATTGGAAGGGACCTCAAAATTTCTTTTTGCACACCCTATAAGTCCATATAGAGATATATATAAACCAGCCAATATGACTTGTCTAAACCAATGGATTCCAAAGCCTTGATCATCAGAAATACCAGAACTTGAAAAAAAGAGACTCCTAAGTCACACTTCTGGTGTTTTGGTTAAGGAGATCTAAGACAGGACCTGGGAAATGTCATTTAAAAAACTGCTCTGTGATTTCCATTCCAGGTAGGTCTGGGAACCACTGGTTGAGAGGAAGACTTTCAAATGTTCATTACTTCAATTTAAACTTCACTTAAACTTTGTGTCAATGTCGATGTTGAGATCACTTTTGTAATTTCAGGTCAGGTGCTCCAGAAGTAGAATCCAAGGTGAGGATTCATATGCATGTGACTTGTTAAGGAGTGCCCTCAGGGGAAGCCTGTAAGGGAGTGGGGAAAAGAGGACAGGGAAGGGGACAAAAACTGGGCAGGAATATGATTTCAGAAAAGTTTAGCTTCAGCTGGCTCCTGTAGGCAGCCCTGGAGTATAGACTGCACTGTAGATTTGTCCAGTTTGAGTGTGGTGAGCTGGGCTTCTGTACACTGCACATATTGGTCAGTCATTAGCTCTAGGCAGCCTGAGTTGGGGGTAATGTGAACTGTGAGATCTCTCCAACCACCCAAGGACAATTCACTGGTGAGGTTACAAGCATGAGTTGTTAGCAGGAATTCAGTTGGCAGCTGGGGGTAAGTGTACCAAATTGGAAAAAGGGAATCCCTGGGGAAGGGGGCACCAACAGCATCTAGCTGACATCTACTGGATTCTACTCATGTGATTGTTTCCTGCCTCTTCTGCAGTGGATGCTCTCTAGTGGATATTACTGTGATACAAAGGGCACAGTTCAGTGGTTCTTAAGATATTCACGGAGTTGTGCAAACATCATCACATTTTAATTTTAGAACATTTTCATTCTAGAAAGAAACTTTGTACCCTTTAGCAATTATTTCCAATACCTGCTTCTCTTCCCCTTGTTCTGCCTCAGCACAAAGCAACCACAAATTTACTTTCTGTCCTTATGGATTTGTCTACTCTGGGCATTTCATAGAATTGGAATCATGTAATATGTGGTGTCTGGTATCTTTCACTGAGCAAAATGCTCTCAAGATTTATTTATGTTGTAGCAAAATAATACCTCATTTTTATCCACATTTTGTTTATCCATTCATTAATTGATATATATTTAGGTTGCTTCCAGTTTTGTCTATTATGGATAATGCTGCTATGAACATTTCTGCACAAGATTTATGTACACATGTATTTTCACATTTCAGATATTTCTCTTGAATATCTGCTTAGGTGTGAAATTGCTGGGTCATATGGTAACTCTGTTTGGTATTTTGAGGAACTGACAAACGTTTCCACAGTGGTTGTACAATTTTGCATTCCTGCCAGGCATTTACGAGCGCTCCATATATCTTCTTTTTATACCCCAGATGCCTCTAGTACCATGGGATCTTTGGGTCATGTGGCTCAAGTGACAGAGTTGCTTGTACTGCAGACTAAACCTGCTACAGGGCCTTTTTCTTGCTTCGAGTTCCCCTCAAAACTGGCATCCTTGCACATCACTCAATAAATGAGTCATCTCAGTATTTTCCAGTGTGAACTACTCTGCCTTTGAACTCCAAAGAGACTGACCAAACCTTGAGTTTTTTTCTTGGCGGTAGGGGGTACAAGTTGCCATATCTTGTCTTTTACTTTGAAGAAGACCTCAAAGTAAAAGTAAACTGAAGCAAACTGCTTCTGAACCTCCTTCCTGATGTGTTTTTAAGCAATACATTTGCCAGATCAGAAGCAATACCATACACCCGAGGTCATGTTGCTATGGTTGTTACTATGGTCAGCAGCTGAGGTTGTTACTATGATTTGGTAGTTGTCAGTAGACCACTGTCATCTGCAATATCCATTTGCTTTTTACAAGAGTCAGACCAGTGAAAATAGCATGTCATTGAGACAACAACTGGTGCATCATTTAAATTGTTGCAGGTAGTACCAATCTCAGTCACTACCCCTGGAATGCAATGTTATTTTTTACTACTTTGACCACAAGAGGGTATAATTTCAGGGGCTTCCACTTAGTCTTTCACACTATAGTAGTTTTCATTTCATGGTCAAGGAACCAATATGAAGCTTTTGCTGACTGCTAAGTAAGTCCATTACTATGATACATTTCAGAACTGGAGAGATGACCACTAGTAGATTTGTGGACCCAGTGGACTCAGACAGATCTGGCCCAAGACTCCATTTGTTTCTCAATTCTATGTGCCACTTCACTAACGGGATGATGATGGTGCTTTTTGTCCCTAGGTTTCTGTGTCAGCTCAAATGAGAAATAATAGCCCTCATTAGATCTAGGTATTCTCCTTTATCCAAATACTGGCACTATAGTTACCAAAATACTGGCAATAGGTCTCTTCAGGGAAGGACTAGAGGAATCACTACTACACAATGGTATTTCAGGGCCCTTCCTTAAGTGGACTTAGCTTTTCTTTCTCCAAAATAAAATGTAGATTGTTTTAAACTTTTTTGTTTTGAAATGATTTCAAAGTTACAGAAAAGTTACAACAATAGTTCTAAAAAATCTTGTACACCTTTCTCTCAGAAACCCCATTCAGATTTCAAGAATATCCTTTATAACTTAAAGATCTAGTCCAGAATCACATATTGCATTCACTTTTTATGTCCCTACAGTCTTCTTCGATCTGCAGCAGCTCGTTGGCGTTTCCTTAGTTTTCATGACCTTGATATTTTGTTGAAGATTATAAGCCAGTCATTTTGTAGAATGTCCCTCAACCTGGTTTTGTCCAGTATTTCCTCGTGGCTAGACCTGGGCTATACATTTTGGCTAGAATACCACAAAAATGATGCTGTGTTCTCATTGCATGCTACATGATGTGAATTCATCCCATCATCAGTGGCATTAACTTCATCACTTGATCAAAATGGTATCTGCCATGTTTCTCCACTATTGTTATTTCCCTCCACCCCTACTTTGTAAGTAAGAATTTTGCGAGGAAGTACTTTGAGACTGTAATAGATAACATTCCTCACCCCCATTTCAACCCACTACTTTTAGTATGCATTGATTTTTCTTGCCTGAATTAACTGTTATTCTAATGGTTGCCAAATGTTGAAATCAGGGCATTCGAGTAATTGAGGTAATTGAGAAAAAGATGATTCTTCCCTTTTCATGGTTTACTGGGCTTCTTTATTTTGAAGGATGTAGTTCTTCATTTGATAATTTTTACATTTATTTTTGCATACACTGTATTCCTGTGTGTGTTCGGTGAAGGAATGCAGTTCAGTGAACACACACAGAGAATATAGTCTATGCAAAAATAAACAGTCTTGCTGTTCCTTTAGCTTGTACTTCAGCTAATCTTAAATGATAGAGATTTCTTTGAACGCAGGAGGTTAAAAAAAAAAAGCAACAAAATGGGAACAAAAGAAAGCAATGTCTCTCCCAACCCAACCCTGTGAAAAGAACACCTCTTCTAGTTTTTGCAGATTGGCTCTGTGTTGTGTTCTCCAACCTTTAGCAAGATTTGCACTGAGCCTATGGATTCAGACTGAAGGGAAAGCTTACAGTCTTCTCAGATGTTTTCTGAGCATGAATCTTGCCCTGAACATGCACATGACTTTTGAAATTTCTCTGTAAACCTGAGTGCTTTTGAATGTCCTAATTTCCCAAGGAATGTTCCCCCAGCTTTTCCTCCTGGGTTTTAGGTGATTTATTGCATGTCTTTTGACCCACAGTCCTTTGCTCCAAATGTCCTGGGATTACTAGTTCACCTTGCAGCATTTCTGAGCAATATCTGCAGCTTTTTTGGCTTGAGTTCAATGATGGGTAAGAAAGAGACGAGTAGCTTGCTTTGAGTAGCTCCTACACAAGTTAGATCACACATTCACATTAATTTTCAAATGGAGTCTGCACTGCTGTCTTTGAAACAGGGTCTTAGGTGCCGCAATGAAACAGGGGCTGCTGTCACTTCAAACTGTGCTGTGATGGGAAGGATGTTGAGCAGATGAGTAAGAAAGCCGCAAAGCGTTCCTAGCATTTTCATGTTTCCTTTTTCTTGATTCAGCATTCTCTTGGTTGCTGTAAACATTTGACTAGTTTCTAGAGTTCCGAAAAAGTTGTTTTGGACAGTTCCTGCTTGTTTTTTGATGCTTCTGTGAAGGTAAGCTTGGGGCTTCTACTCCCACATTTTACTGACATTACCCCCTGAATAAATCATTTATGTAAAAAAATTTAGGGAATTTTTTTAATAAAACAATAGATCTCTAGAATTTACCCCATCTTACTGAAACGTTTTACACTTTGACCAACATCTCCCCATTTCTTCCCCCAAGCCCCAACCTCTGGTATCCACAATTCTACTCTGTTTATAAGAGTTTGACTCTTTCTTTTAGTTCCAGAAAGTATAAACTGTATGATGGATATAAGAAGGTGATGGATGTTCTCCATTCACCCTTAAGGTCTATTTGCTATTCTTCTCTGGCACAATTAACAACCCAGTGGGACACATTTCCGTACCTTACCAATGGGCTTCCTTTCCCTGTGGCTCCTTGTAAAGTTCAGTTAAAGGCGAACACTGATGAGATTGGAGGGCAGGATGTGAGGGATGTGGGGATTGTTCATCTATCTCCTGGCTCTCTCTCTGCTAGGCTATGAGTTGACAGTGGCTGTGTTACTTTACCTCATGACATAGTCCCTGCCTGTTGACCATTTCTTTTTTTTTTTTTTTTTTTTGACCATTTCTATAGCTACATCTATATCTGTAGTCACAGCTACAGCCCTCTGAATTCTTGATAGCTGTTCCTTCTTATTTCTTCAGCCGTGTAGTAAAACTCCTCCCAATTAATTGCCTTTGGGTTTTTATCTCTCTTAAGAGTTGCTTGACCAGTCCATTTTTGTAAATGGTGCTTTAATTAAACTCTTTTCAATTATTTCAGTTTGAACCCTGCATTTCATGCCAGGGCACTGCCAGATATACAAAAAGGAAAACTTTTGGAAAGCAAGGAAATCAGTGAAATCTGGGTTATTAACAGCGTTTTAGCTTTGAGAAACATGCATGTGCCCCAGCTTGCCTCTTAAATTAACGAAAACATCAGATTCATCACCATGACAGCAAATTAGTGTGGTTTGATGAAGAGAATGGTGAGAGTGTGCAATAAGGGGGCAAGTCCTGTTTTTGAGCATTCAGCTCTCCCACTGTCAAGCCTGCCAGCTCCCAAAGTTGCCAGGAGGGAGTATCATGTCTCCTGTCTTTTCCTGCTGGAGCCCCTATTGCTCCCTGAATATGCCATACCAAGGTGGAGTTATGTGAATGTTCACTAAGAGGAAAAACATAATAATGGCTTTGGAAATAAGCTCAATAAATTCTAACATTTCCTTCATTCTCCTTGCTGGAGGTGGCAGGCTGATCTCTGCTCAAGACAGTGACAAACTGCAGTTGACAGTTGCTAGAGGGCACTTCTCTGACCTAGAGAGGTGCCTACAGTAGTTGAAGGGAAGCCTGGTGCTTATCAAAGTACTGGACAGCCCTGTGATTTCCTGTGCAGGGATCTGCTGGCAAATGAGAGTGCAGAGTCGTTTGAGTCATGACCTCTCACGAGATGTGTCTCACCATTTAGTCTCCCTCTACTCTTGTCTTTGAACTTCTACCTATCCCTGCCCACATCCAATTCCTGTCCCTGTAAATGATGGTTGTTTTGGAGTCTTTTGCTGCCAACTGTGTGCATGACCAGCAACGCCAAGCAATGTGAGCCTGTGCTGGGAGAGTTTATAACTAAGAATAAAGCACACCCTCCTCACTTGTCACCCAAGACTCTCTGTGGCCTGTCCCACCCTTTTTCTTTATCAAAGTAGTAACGTGTCCATGTTTACTCTTTCTTTCCAGAGCACAGAAATTGTATTAATTCATTCTTGCACTGCTATAAATAACTACCCGAGGGAGGTAATTTATAAAGAAAAGGGGTTTAATTGGTTTATGGTTCCTCAGGCTGTACAGGAAGCATGATTGAGGAAGCTTCAGGACATTTTCAATAATGGTGGAAGGTGAAGCAGGCACTTCTTTCATGGCTGGAGCAGGAGGAAGACGGGAGGGCTAGGTGCTACACACTTTTAAACAACCAGATCTTGTGATAACTCACTCACTATCAAGAGAACAGCTCCAAAGGGAAAATCTGCTCCTATGACATAATCAGTAGCCACCAGGTCCCACCTCCAACACTAGGGATTACAATTTGACATGAGATTTGATCAGGGACACACACCCAATCCATATCAGAAGTGTATCAAATACAAGGTCAAAGTCTTCCTAAATCCTGTTCTCTAGAAGCGACAACTTGTTAGAGTTTTTGTTCTTAAATCTTTCATTAGTTATGAATATAGCTTTGAACAGTAAATTTTATTACTCTGTTTAACATTTATCTGTGTTAACAATTGAATAAATTGTCTCCCCTTGTGAGATATAAAGAAGTTAACACACACACTAGTCACACTCAGCTCTCTAGGAACAAGCATAGAGTGAGTGAGAGATGAATTTAACCAGATGGAGTTTTGTCTGGCAAGTTGGCAGAGGAAAGTGTGGCAAGGAGGTGGAGGGTATGTGCAAGGTAGTGATTACAAAAATGGGGTGTGAAATCTAAAGTTAGCAACAGTGACAGTGGGGAAGCCATGGTCAATGAGTCATGTTGGATGAAGATACTGGAGGCTGAGATGGTGTGCAAGAGTTGAGGCATCAGGGAAAATAAGTTGTACAGATTAGAGTTGAGGGGAAGGCAGTGCAATTTTGAAACTGAGATTGTGGCGGTGATGCCGTTGGGGGTTATGACAAGATCTAAGGCTGGATGGTTAGAATGGGGTGGGTGACAAGATTAAAGGAAGGAGGTGTTTAGGAGACGGAAAGGTTCGGATGTTGGATTGCCATCCACAAGGCCATTGGAGTCATCATGAATGAGGACGGGTGATGCTGGAGAAATCTATAAACTGGCTACTTAGGACAGAAAATATAAACATTCACATACCCACCCTGCAAATTATTAAGCATATATTAAAATATGTCGTATTTGTCACCAATTTCTCTTTAAAAATGAATAAATAAAACTACGGATACAACAAATGCTCCAACCTTGCATTGCTTCTCTCTCTGTGGCTCTTCAAAGATTTTGAAACTGATGGGCATTTTTCTGCACATCAGAATAATGGAAGTTAACAATCCAATTTCATCTAAATAAGAAGATAGTGGAAGTTAATCCAGTTTTGATAACTGGAAGTTAACAATCCAATTTTATCTAATATGAAGATACTATCAAAAATATATTTCTAAAGCAGTGCTGTATGACATGTACAATTTTAAAATAAAGTTTCTAATTTATTTTAAAATTCTTACCTTAAAAATTCTTTTTAAAATTCTTATTTTAAAATTGGTTACCCAACTCTCAAGACATCATCTATATCAGGGTATAAAAAGATTAAGAGTTGAATTTTTATGGTAGGAGAAAAATGTTGTATTTAATATAAAATGAGTCATCTCCCCCTCTCTCATTTTGGCCTTGCATTACAGGATTCTTTATGATGGACAACATCTTCAGCCACAGCTGTACAATTGATGGTAGATTCCCAGGGCTGACTCATAATAATTCTTAGTCTGAACTGGTGACATCACATCAAGGCACCATGCCTACTGCATGGGCTACAAACACTGTCTTCCTGCTTCTTCCCTCCTGTAGGAAGCCCTCACCTATAGTCAAGACCTATGACAGCATTTGGAAGTCAAGGGTGTATGTATAGGATACAGAGTCAACAGAGTACTGAACCTGGAAGAATATCAAATCTGGAGTCAGAAAACTGATAATGTATTTTTTTTCTTTTTAGCCTGGCCTTGAAATCTCTCTCTGAAGAGAGTGCCAATGAACTCTAGTCCTGCCCTAATATGACTCAGGGACTGTGGTCATGGCTGTTTACAATGTGCCCTTCAAGTAATGCTTCTTTATCCTGGCAGATGGCCTAACGACTAAGTGTCTGACCCGCAACCAGGTAGTCCTCGCACAGGAAACTTGTTTATACTGGCAGACACTCTTGTAGCTTTTGTATTATCTGGGTCCAGTTTACTTTTTCCAAGATAGCCACTCTCTCTCTCTCTTTTTTTTGAGACAGAGTCTTGCTCTGTTGTCTAGGCTGGAGTACGGTGGCATGATCTCAGCTCACTGCAACCTCCGCCTCCTGGGCTCAAGCAATTCTTCTGCCTCAGCCTCCCAAGTAGCTGGGATTACAGGCATGTGCTACCACGCCCAGCTAATTTTTGTATTTTTAGTAGAGATGGGGTTTCACCATGTTGGCCAGGCTGGTCTCGAACTCCTGACCTCAGGTAATCCACCTGCCTCGGCCTCCCAAAGTGCTGGGATTACAGGCATGAGCCACCGCCCCCAGCCAAGATAGCCACTCTCTAGGACAGCCCTGACCAGGAAAGAGGTTAGGTTCAAGTGTATTGGTCAGGTGAGACAGAGGAGGTAATTCAACAAAACACCTACAATAACAGAGATCATTTATTACTTCCAGATCCCAGAGAGAAGAGGGCTGCATGCCCCACAGGGCCAACATAAAGTGGGGATCCATCTGGGACATGAGCATGCTATCAGTGGCAGCAGGGGCAGCGGGGAGGGAGAAGGCGTAGAATGATGATTACCAGAGGCTGGGAGGGATAGTGGGAAGTGGGCGATGAAGAGGGGTTGGCTAATGGGTATAAGTATATGGTTAGAAGGAATAAGATCTAGTGTTTGGTAGTACAATAGGGTGACTATAGTAAACAAAATTTTATTGTATTTTTCAAAATAACAGAGTGGAATTGGAATGTCCCTAACACAAAAAGTTAGGTGCTTGAGGTAGATACCTCAATTACCCCATTTGATCATAATACATTGTATGTTTATATTAAAATAACACATATACCCCATATATATGTACAACTCTTATGTAGCCAAAATAATTAAAATTTAAGTAGATTGAAAGTAAAAAGTGTTGAATAAGAAAAGATCCAGAGGAGATAATACAAGAAATTTATTTGTATCATAGAGATATTCTACTTTGGGACTAATGACTTCTCTGAGAAAAACTAGAAAAGCCATGTTAAATATATCTATTTGAAGACATTGAAGAATAACTGAGGCACTTTGGCGGCATGAGGCTGAGAGAAGAGCAGGTAATTGTCAAGTCTGGCAGGGCAGTGTTTACTGTCAAAATCACATCTGACTGACTAAGGCAGAGGCTTTTCCTCACTGCCTCAGTCTGCTTCACGATAGCTTCAGAGTTTCCTGAACCAGTCTGCCTCTACCTTCATCTACTTCAGCAGTATCCTGCAGAGCCCTCTGGAAAACCAGCTTGAGGGTCTTCCCATATTGATACTGCCTAAAGGAGCCAACAAAGAAAGCAAATAATAGGGTTGGTGCAGCTGCTAGCAGGTCAAGATAAACACAATGCAATCAAGACAAAAGAATGAATTATAGTCAATTTGAACCCACAACCCAAGAAACAACTGAATACCAGCAGGTAGGCTACAGAAGTGGAAGACTGGGACCGGAAGCAGGTTGTCACATAAGAGCCTGGTCAGCTGCAGCACCTGCAGCCACACAGGAGTCTGACAAGTAGGGACAGGCTGGACCCAGAGAGAACACATGGTAATGAAATAAAGTGCCAGAAACCAAGCAAAATTAGAGTACCCCAAAAGAAGCTATAGTAGTTCCTCTCAAGGATGCTCAGTAGCAGGGACAGGACCAAGATGACATATATGACAGCTGACTTCTGTCTCAGGTGATGGTAACAGTATACCAGATGCACCACGGTATGGACTGCAGTGCTTGGTGCTAATTGCACTGAGCATGCATAGACTCATAATGTAAAAATAAGTTATCATAGTGATACAGAAGTAGGGGATGGAGATGGAGATGGGGTGGAAGATGCTGATGAGTTTCAGCAGGGAATCTATAATCTGGCAGCAGGAAACAGGAAGTCTCTCTATGCTGGTTTTCATTTTCTTTCCAGCTGACACAGATGTGTGTCAAAAGGTGAAAGTCTTTTGGTTTATCTTTCCATAAGTTATTCGGGTACAGGTGGTATTTGGTTACATGAGTAAGTTCTTTAATGGTGATTTGTGAGATTCTGGTGCACCCATCACCAGAGCAGTATACACTGCACCATATTTGTTGTCTTTTATCCCTCGCCCCCACCGACTCTTCCCCGCAAGTCCCCAAAGTCTATTGTATCATTCTTATGCCTTGGCATCCTCATAGCTTAGCTCCCACATATCAGTGAGAACATACAATGTTTGGTTTTCCATTCCTGAGTTACTTCACTTAGGATAATAGTCTCATTCAGGTCACTGCAAATGCTGTTAATTCATTCACAAGGTGAAAGTCTTAATGAATTCTAGTCTCCAGAACCAACGACTTGCTTCAGTTGTTCTTTTATTAGTTATTATGTTAAACTGTTTTAATAATTCTGATTATAGATTAATAATGTTATATATTAATGTTGTATTATATGTTAATGTATAAATTTTACTAGTTAATATATTTGTGTAGATTGTTAATATAGGTTATGTAAACATAATTATAAATTTGAGCAGTAAACTTTTTATTTCTATTTTTAAAGTTTATCAGCATTAATAACAGGATAAACTGACTCCCTATATAAGATATAAAGTATTTAGGATATGATAGGGAATTTTGAATTTTCGGATTGGAAATTTAAAATAACCGATTAATGTGCTAAGGATGCTAAGGTAAAGTGAACATTATGCAAGAGCAGATGAATAATATAAGCAGAGTGAAGAAAATTCTAAGAAAGAGGAAATGCTAGAAATTAAAAAAAAACAACACTGTATCAGAAATGTAGAATGTCTTTGATGGGCTCATCAGTAGACTTGGACCTAACCTAGAAAAGAGTGAGCCTGAAGATAGGTCAATAGAAACGTCCTGAAAATGAAAAAGAGGAAAAAACAAAAAAACCGAAAGTGAAACAGAATGTTCACAAGTGGGGGACAAATATTAAAAAAGGATAGCAACACACATATAATAGAAATACTGAAGAAGAAAGAAAGAACAGATAAAATATATGAAGTAATAATGTCCAAGGATTTTCTAAAATTATTGACAGATACCAAACCACAGATCAGGAAGCTCAGAAAACACCAAGCAGGATAAATACTGAACAATCTATACCTCAGTATATGGTATTCAAACTGCAGAAAATCAAAGACAAATTTTTTTTTTATTATTATTATACTTTAAGTTCTGGGATGCATGTGCACAACGTGCAGGTTTGTTGCATATGTATACATGTGCCAAGTTGGTGGGCTGCACCCATTGACACGTCGTTTACATTAGGTATATCTCCTAATGCTATCCCTCCCCACTCTCCCCACCCATGACAGGCCCCGGTGTGTGATGTTCCCCACCCTGTGTCCAAGTGTTCTCATTGTTCAGTTCCCACCTATGAGTGAGAACATGTGGTGTTTGGTTTTCTGTCCTTGTGATAGTTTGCTGAGAATGATGGTTTCCAGCTTCATCCATGTCCCTACAAAGGACATGAACTCATCCTTTTTTATGGCTGTATAGTATTCCATGGTATATATGTGCCACATTTTCTTAATCCAGTCTATCATTGATGGACATTTGGGTTGGTTCCAATTCTTTGCTATTGTGAATAGTGCCGCAATAAACATACGTGTGCATGTGTCTTTATAGAAGCATGATTTATAATCCTTTGGGTATATACCCAGTAATGGGATGGCTGGGTCAAATGGTATTTCTAGTTCTAGATCCTCGAGGAATCGCCACACTGACTTCCACAATGGTTGAACTAGTTTACAGTCCCACCAACAGTGTAAAAGAGTTCCTATTTCTCCACATCCTCTCCAGCATGTGTTGTTTCCAGACTTTTTAATAATCTTCATTGTGGCTGGCATGAGATGGTGTCTCATTGTTTTTATTTGCATTTCTCTAATGATCAGTGATGATGAGCATTTTTTCATGTGTCTGCTGGCTGCATAAATGTCTTCTTTTGAGAAGTGTTTGTTCATATCCTTTGTCCACTTTTTTGTGGGGTTGTTTGATTTTTTCTTGTAAATTTGTAGTTCTTTCTAGATTCTGGATATTAGCCCTTTGTCAGATGGGTAGATTGTAAAACTTTTCTCCCATTCTGTAGGTTGCCTGTTCACTCTGATGGTAGTTTCTTTTGCTGTGCAGAAGCTCTTTAGTTTAATTAGATCTCATTGGTCAATTTTGGCTTTTGTTGCCATTGCTTTTGTTGTTTTAGTCATGAAGTCCTTGCCCATTCCTATGTCCTGAATGGTATTGCCTAGGTTTTCTTCTAGGGTTTTTGTGGTTTTAGGTCTAACATGTAAGTCTTTAATCCATCTTGAATTAATTTTTGTATAAGGTATAAGGAAGGGATCCAGTTTCAGCTTTCTACATATGGCTAGCCAGTTTTCCCAGCACCATTTATTAAATAGAGAATCCTTTTCCCATTTCTTAAGACAGAGAACATCTTGAATGAAGGCAGAGAGGAAATACCTTACCTACAGAGGAGCAAGGATAAGAATAACACTAGACTTCTCTTCAGAATTCTTGCATGCAAAAAGGGCATGGCATGAAATATTTAAAGTGTTGAAAGAAAACAACCACCAACTTAAGACTGTACCTAGTGAAATCATCCTTTAGAGGAATAAAAAGGGCTGTTTCAAACAAACAAAAATTGATGACATTTGTTTCAGTAGACCTTCCGTGCAAGAAAGGTTAAAGAAATTTTTCAGAGAAAAGGAAACTGATACTGATCAGAAACTCAGCCCTACATAAAGGAAGAACTTTCAAGAAGGAATAAATGAAGGTAAAATATTTTTTATATCTTGTTCTTGACTAGCAAGTAACAGTTTGTTCAAAATAATAATAGTAACAATATTGGATGATTGTAGTTTATATAGTATGTAAGTGAAAAATGTATGACAACAATGTTATAAAACAGCAGAGAGAGGAATTGAAAATATCATGTGGTACCCACACTATTCATGAAGTGAAAGTGGACTTAGAGTAGTTGTGAATGTATATTATAAATTCTAAGGCAATTACTAAAATAAACTTTGAAAAGAAGTGTAATTGATACACCGAGAGAAAAGAAAAAGGAATCATAAATTGCTCAGTTAAAACAAGAGGGCAAAAAAAGAAGTGAGGAGAGAAAGAGAGAACAGGGGCAATGAATAGAATTCGATTACATACATGGTAGATATCAATCCAACTGTATCAATAATCACTTTAAATGTGAATGATTTAAATATCAACTTAAAGAAAGAGTCTATAAGAGTAGAAAAAGGGCAATACCTAACTCTATGTTGTGTACAGAAACCCACTTCAAATATAATGACACAATGGATTGAAATAAAAGATGAAGAAAGTGATGTCATACTAATACTAATCAAAAGAAGGTTATAGTAGCTATATTTATTTCAGATGAAGACTTCGGAGCAAGGAAAACTATCAGGGATAAATAAGGGCAATGGTCCCATCATAAAGGGGTCAATTTTCCAATAAGATATAATAGTCCTAAATTCATATGTGCCTAACAGCATAGCAACAAAATATCTGTGGCAAAAAACCAATAGGAAGATAAGGGAAAATAGATAAGTCCACTATTAGCACTGGAGCCTTAACACCTCTCTTTCGGTAATTGAGAGATCCAGCAGGCAGAAAATCATTAAGTATATATATAATTGAATTGAACAGCACCATCAATCAACTGGATCTTGTTGATTTCCAACAGATTGATCCAGTAACAGTAGAATGCATAGTCTCAAGTTTACACGGAACATTCAAGATAAATCATATCCTAAGCCATGAAACACACCTTAACAAAATTAATATAAATATAAATCAGATAGCATATGTTTTCATACAATAATACAATTAACCCAGAGATCAATAACAGAAAGACAGAAAATCCTCAAATTTGAAGGATTTGAGATTAAACAACACACTTCTAAAAATCACATGGGTGGCCGGGCTCAGTGGCTCATGCCTGTAATCCCGGCACTTTGGGAGGCTAAGGCGGGCGGATCACCTGAGATGAGGAGTTTGAGACCACCCTGGCTAACATGGCAAAACCCTGTCTCTACTAAAAATACAAAAGTTAGCTGGGAGTAGTGGTGTGAGCCTGTAATCCCAGCTACTTGGGAAGCTGAGGCAGGAGAATCACTTGAACTCAGGAGGCAGAGGTTGCAGTGAGCTGAGATTGCACCACTGCACTCCAGCCTGGGGGACAGAGTGAGACTCTGTGTCAAAAAATAAAAATAATAAATAATAAAATAAAAATCACATGGGTTGAAGAAATCTCAAGAAAAATTTTAAAATATTAACTACATAAAAATAAAACATCAAAATGTGTGGAATGCAGCAAAAGCAGTTAATGAGTAAAATTAATAGCAGTGAAATCATGTAATTACAAAAGAAGACAGAACTAAAATCAATCAGGTTCTACCTTAGGAAACTTTAAAAAAAAAAAAGAGAACAAATTAAGTGCAAAGTAAGCAGATGAAGAAAAAACAGATCAGAAATTAGTGAAATTAAAAATAGGAAATTAATAAAATCAATGTAACCAAAAGCTTTTCTTTGAACATATCAATAAAATTGATGTACCTTTGGCCAGCATAACCAAAGGGGAAAAAAGACACAGATTATTAATATCAGAAACGAAAGATGGTGAGAGTAGAAACTCAAGAGTGGTGTTTTTGGGGGACAGTAAGAGCCATCATTCCTTTGAAGACCCAGCTGAAGGTATGAGATGGAACAGCACGTATAGCAGTGGGATTGTGCAGGCGTCTCGGAGGCAGACGTCCTGGGTTCAAGGCCAGTTCTACCGTTATTAGCTGTGTCATCTCGGGCAGGTTATTCAGCCTCCCTGTAACTCAGTATCTGTGGGTTCTCGTGAATATTAAAGGAAATAGCTTAGTACAGTGCTTGGCACATAATGAACCATTATTATTATAAATCCTCTTCATCTTCTTATCGAGGCAGTTAACACCAACAGTCTCTTTGATGTACAACTCAAAACCAGCTGGAGCAGAACTGAGGATTAGTTGAACTTGGCTGGATAACTGCTTAGTGACAGCGTATTTAAATTACTTATATGAGATTTGTTCTAACATTTATTATATTGTTGCAAGAAGAAACTGAGGTTAATAAAAAGGTTACATTATTTATTGAAAAAAAAAAAAGAAACGAAAGAAGAGAGTATCACAAGTGATCCCATGGACATTAAAAGGACAATAAAGGAATACTATGAATAACTTTATGCCCACAAATTTGATAACTTGGATGAAATATAATAATTCATGAAACATGCATCTACTAAAGTTCACACAGAAGAAATAGATACTGTGAGTAGACCTATATCTATTTTAAAAATTGACTCAATAATAACCTTCCAAAACATAAAGCCCCAGGCCCAGATGTTTTCACTGGTTAATTCTATCAAGTATTGAAAGAAGAAATGATACTATTCTCTACAATCTCTCCCAGAAAATAGAAACAGAGTATTTCCTATCTTATTCTGTGAGGCCAGCATTACCTGAATACCAAAACCCGAAAGAGACATTACTAGAAAGAGCATCTGGTTTTTCATCTTTATGTGTGATGTTAGTTGCTGATTAATCATGTTTTAAATTTTTTTCTTTATTATGCTTTGATATCTCAAAACCATGCTGACCTGGGAGATACTGCTCCTCCCCAGGTTAGGTAATTCTTACATATAGAAAACTACTCCCATGAGAGCATTATTTTTATTTGTAAACCAACCAATCGTAAGCCTGTATCCCCAACCATCTCCTTTAAGAAGCTCCCACCCCTCAAGCCAATATTCTCCTGCCCTAATCAACTAAGTCCAGATATTGGACAACATTACTAAAACTAAAATATTTGCTCTGCAAAAGACACTACACTCTTAACAGAATGAAAAGGTAAGCCATGAACTGGAGGAAAATGTTTGCAAAATACGTATCTGAAAAGGACTAGTATGCAGATATACGAATAACATTTAAAATTCAACAATAAGAAAATAGACAACACAATTAAAAATGGGCAAAAGATCTCAATAGACTTTTTACCAAACAAGTTACAAAGATGGCAAACAAGCATGTGAAAAAATAACTTACTGTGATATGTCATTAGAGAGTTATAAACAAACAAAAAAATGAGACACTACTACATACCTATTAGTGTTTGAACCTGAAATTTAAAATACTGACAACACTAAATTCTGGGGGAGATGTGGTGCAAGAGACATTTTTACACATAGCTGGCTGGAATACAAAATAGTAAAGCCATTTAGGAAAACAGTCTACAAGTTTTTAATAAAGACAAAGATAGGCTTGCTATAAGACCTAGCAATCATGCTCCTAGATATTTATTCAAATGAGTTGAAAACTTATATCCACACAAAAACCTACACAAAAATGTTTATGGCAACTTTAGTCATAATTACCAAAACTTAGGAGCAATCAAGATATCATTTAATAGTGAATAGAAAAACAAACTATGGAATATTTATAAATGAAGTATTATTCAATAGAAAGAAAAAAGATACCAAGCTATGAAAACATAAGGAAGCACTTTAAATGCCTATTGCTGAGTGAAAGAAGCTAGTTTGAAAGAGCTATATACTGTGTAATTCCAGCTATATGACATCTAGAAAAGGCAAAACTATGGAAATAGTAAATAGAACAATGATTGCCAGTGGTTTGAGGATGGGGTGGTGGGGAAGAATGAATAAGTGGAATAAAAGTTGTTTTTAGGGCAGTGAAACTATTATGTACATTACTGTAATAGTAAATGCATGACATTCTGGATTTGTCAAAACCCATCAAACTCTACAACATAATAATCCATAATGTAAACTATGGATTTTAATTTATAGTAATACATCAGTCTTGGTTTATCAATTTTGACAAAGGTACCACACTAATTCAAGATGTTAAATATAGAAGAATGTATGGGGGTGGGGATAGGAAGAGGGAGTTTATGGAAACCATTTGTATTTTATGTGCATTTTTTTGAAAACTTAAAAGTACTATAAAAAAATACTGCATTAAAAATAAAGGGTGGCCAGGTGCAATGGCTCACTGCTGTAATCCCAGCACTTTATGATGCCAACGCAGCCAGATCACTTGAGCTCAGGAGTTTGAGACCAGCCTGGGCAATGAGGTGAGACCCCATCTCTACAAAAAAAAAAAAAAAAGAAAAATTAACCTGGTGTGGTAGCATGCACCTGTAATCCTAGTAATCCCAGCTACTTGGGAGGCTGAGGTGGGAGGGTGGTTTGAGTCCAGGAGGCAGAGGTTGCATTGAGCCAAGATTGTGCCACTGCACTACAGCCTGGGCCACAGAGCTGGACCTTTTGGAAAAAAATAAAATAAAATAACAACATGCAGCATGGTGGAATAGGAGGCTCCTGACTATCCCTCCTCCCACTGACATACTGAGTAAACACTTACATATGGATCAGTTCAGTCCAAGAGAAAGATAGAGTTTAGTTGAAAGACTACTACGCACCAGAATACTGAGAAAATTCCCACATCAAATTTGGTAGGAGAAGCAGAGATACACTTGTACACTAGCCCCACCTTGAGCACAGCGCCTTACAATCAGGAAGGAATCTCCAACTCTTAGCTTCTTTCTGAGGGGCATGGGGTTGTACCACGCATACGATGTACAGCTTTTACAGTTCCTGCCTAAGGACTTGACCTTTAAATCACCTTGCTTGAGGAACAGCATGGAGAAAGATTTTCCTCAAACACAAAAAACAAAGCAGGGTTTTGAACCATTAAAACATTCCCAGCACCTATAGTCCCCAGGACCAACAAATTTTCCAAAATCCCCCTAGAAAGAGTTGACTTCACACTTTTCTGGTAGTTCCCTCTGGTTCTGGCCTCTAACAAGCCAGTATCTCGGGGGCTATGTAGCAAATAAAGAATAAACCTACTCCAGCCTAAATGGCAAGGATGGTACCTTGCGCCTTCTTCCCTGGCTTGCTTCAGTGATAATTCCCTGCAATTTCTCATTGCAAGGAGACAGAGGGAATGTCACCATGGCCTAAGGGGAAAGTGGGCACTCCCCACACCTTCTTCCCTGGATTACTCCAGCAATAATTCCAGCCCTGCAACCTCTCTATGGAAAGAGAGACTCTGCCAACAAGAATGGGAAGGACAGGTCTGCCTGTGCTTTCTTCCTCAGCTTGCTCCAGAAATATATCCCTTCAATCTCTCATTGGAAGCGGCTTGGGAACCTCCCCATGCCTAAATAGGAAAGTGTGCGCCCCTTGTGTCTTCTTCCTTGGCTTACTTCAGCAATAACTGCAATCCAGAAGTCTGTCTCTGAAAGGAGGGTGGGAGACTTCTGCTTGCTTAAACAGGAGAGTGGGCACTCCCTATGCCTTCTTCTCCAACTTGCTTCAGTGATAACTTCCGGCCCTACAGCCTCTTCCTAGAAAGAGGTTGAAGGTCTCTGCCAGCAGGAACAAGAGAGATGGCACTTTCCTGGCTTGCTCCAGCAAAATATCTAGATGTTCAGACTATCTCTGGTGGTATTTTCTGTGTGCATTGAGTGCCCCAAATTTTATAGCTCCTAACCAAGGGACTGGATCCTAAATCACCTAGCTCTGGGAGTTGATGAGGCTCACACTCAGTCTCCTAGGCCACAGAGAACAAAAACGTAATTTCTAAACTGCAAACGTTCAGCATCTGTCTCCCCATGTTCAAGGTGAGCATTTTGAACAAGAGTATTGCCACAGATCCTCTTTTTGGTGTACAGCAGAACAAGTGGAAGATAAACTGGCATTCAGCTTCTCCACAGGAAAGAAGGAACCGGAACACACATCTAACACTCCAACTTCTCCAGCTGCATCCTGAGGGACTGGATTTTAACCCACCTCTCTCAAGGCAATAGAATCATTGGCACTCTGTAGTCTCTTGGGGCTACTAAGAACAAAGAGTGTATTAGACAATCCCAAACAGTTTAGAGGCACTTAGATTCTCTGGCAGAGCTTACTGGGGAGCAACATCTACGTGAGACCAGTTTAACAAGTCTAAGGAAGGTTATTGTCTTATCTAAAGTGCAGACACCAACATAAAAAGTCAAGGAAAATGAAGAAACGTGAAAATAGGTTCCAAATAAAAGAACAAGATGAATCTCCAAAAACCAGCCCTAATGAAATGGAGATATATTCTTTACCTGGCAAGGAATTCCAAAAAGCAATCATAAAGATGTTTACTAAGGTAGAGCAATGCATGAACAAAGAGAAAATTTCAACAAAAAGAAAACCTAAAAGTACCAAACAGAAATCATCAAGCTAAAGAATACAATAACCAAATTCGAAACTTCAACACAAGGATTCAACAGCAGACTAGATTGAGCAGAAGAAAAGATTAACAAACTTGAAGACTGGTACTTATAAATCATCCAATCTGAGGGGCAGAAAGGAAAAAATGAAAAAGTCACTTGTTATGTACAAGGGAACATATGTGAGACTATCTGGATTTTTTCAGCAGAAACTGCAGGCCTGAAGGAAGTAGGATGATATATTTAAAAAGCTTAAAGAAAAAAATAACCCTGTCAATCAAAAATACTACACTCAGCAATTTTGTCATTAGAAAATGAAGAGGAGGTAAAAACTTCCTGAGGCAAATAAAAGCTGAGGGAATTTATCACCATGAGAACTACCTTATAAGAAATTTTGGGTGGAGCTGAGATGGCTGAATCAAGGCAGCTCCTCTCTGCTTCTCCCACCGAGAAGGACAAAAACTGGGAGTGAATGTTACATCTTCAACTGAGGTACCAATGTTCTCTTATTGGGACTGACTAGATGGTTGACATGACCCACGGAGAGCCAGCAAAAACAGGGTGGAGCAAGACCCTACCCAGGAGCTGCAGATGGCAAAGGGAACTCCCTCCCTCAGCCAAGGGAGATAGTGAGGGACTGTGTTTCCCCTCCCTAAAAACCAGGCTTTTCCCATGGATCCTTGCAACCTGCAGATTAGGAGGTCCCCTCCTGAGCCCCCGCTACCATAGCCTTGGGTCCCACGCATAAAGCTATGAAGAATCATGGTGGCTACTTGGGTGGGCGGCCACTTTGAGCAGACACTGAGACCCTAGAGTGTTTGCATACTCTGGCTCTGGGAACTCCCTTGAGGCAGGACATCCGTCCACTCTCGTGGGGAGGGGGTGGAAGCCAGGGAGCCAAGCGGCCTCACTCCCACGGAAGTCCACAAGCTTGGCATCACTGCCGGCCAGTGCACCCAGCTAGAAACTGGCTAAGAAGACTGAGTTACCGAGGGGAGGGGTGGCTGCCATCACTGCAGCTCCAGTCAGCCACTTTCTTTTGCCAGCGAGGTAGGGAGGGACCCAGATTCACTCCTTCTCACTGGGTGGGGACTCCCTGTGGGAATCTTAGCATCCCCAGCCAGGGGTTTGTGGATAGAACACTGATCCCCCTGAGAAGAGCCCCTAAGAGGAGGAGGACCAGCTGCAGTATTCTGGATCAGCGATCTTAGTCTTTTCTGCCTGCTGGCTCTGAAGAGCCAGGGGAGCCCAGGTGAGGGAGATTTCCCCTCAGCACAGCATGCCTGCCCTGCCAAGGGGCAGATAGACTGCTTATTTAAGTAGGTCTCTGAACCTCCTCCTCCAGACTGAGACCTCCCAACAGGAGTCTCCAGACACCTTATACAAGAGCGCTCCTCCCTGCATCAGGCCAGTGCCTCTCTGGGACAGAGCTCCCAGAGGAAGGAACAGGCTTCCATATTTGCTGGTCTGCAGCCTCCACTGGTGATATCTCCAGGGACAGGAGGGACCCAGGTGAATAGGGGCTGGAGTAGACCCCAAGCAAACCACAGCAGCCCTACAAGAAGAGAGGCCTGACTGCTAAAAGAAAATCAAACTGAATGCAACAACGTAATGAAAAATAAACCTCATCACAAAAAAACCCCATCCAAAAGTCAGCAGCCTCAAAGATTAATGGTAGATAACCCATGAAGATGAGAAAGAATCAATGCAAAAGTGCTGAAAACTCAAAAAGCCAGAGTGCCTCTTTTCCTGCAAAAGATCACAACATGTCTCCAGCAAGGACACAGAACTGGGCTGAGGCTGAGATGGATGAATTGACAGAAGTAGGCTTCAGAAGATGGGTAATAACAAACTTCACCAAGCTAAAGGATTATGTTCTAACCCACTGCAAAGAAGCTAAGAACCATGATAAAACATTACAGGAGCTGTTAACCAGAATAACCAGTTTAGAGAGGAACATAAATGACCTGATGGAGCTGAAAAACACAACACAAGAACTTCATAATGCAAACACAAGTATCTATAGCCAAATAGACCAAGTGGAAGAAAGGATATCAGAGCTTGAAGACTGTCTTGCTGAAATAAGGCAGGCAGACGAGATTAGAGAAAAAAAAGAATGAAAAGGAATGAACAAAACCTCCAAGAACTATGGGATTATGTTAAAAGACCAAACCTATGACTGACAGGGACACCTGAAAGAGATGGGGAGAATGGAACCAAGTTGGGAAACATATTTCAGGATATCATCCAGGATAACCTCCTTAACCTAGCAAGATAAGCCAATAGTCAAATTCAGGAAATCCAGAGAACCCCAGTAAAATACACCATGGGAAGATCAACCCCAAGACACATAATCATCAGATTTCCAAGGCCAAAATGAAAGAAAAAAATGTTAAGGGCAGCCAAAGAGAAAGGTCAGGTCACCTATAAAGGGAGCCCATCAGACTAACAGCAGACCTTCAAGCAAGAACTCTACAAGCCAGAAGAGATTGGGGGCCAATTTTCAACATTCTTAAAGAAAAGAATTTCCAACCTAGAATTTCATGTCTGGCCAAATTAAGCTTCATAAGTGAAGGAAACATAAAATATTTTAAGACAAGCAAATGCTGAGGGAATTCGGCACCACCAGGCCTGCCTTGCAAGAGCTCCTGAACAAAGCACTAAATATGCAAAGGAAAAACCGTTACCAGCCACTGCAAAAAATACACTGAAATACACAGACCACTGACACTGTGAAGCAAATACATAAACAAGTCTGCAAAATAACCTACTAGCATCATGATGTCAGGATCAAATTCACACATAACAATATTGACCTTAAATGTAAATGGGTTAAATGCCCCAATTGAAAGACATGGAGTGACAAGCTGGATAGAGTAAAAATCCATCAGTGTGCTGTATTCAGGAGACCCATCTCACATGCAAAGACACACATAGACTCAAAATAAAAGTATGGAAGAAAATTTACCAAGCAAATGGGAAGCAGAAAAAGCAGGAGATACAATCCTAGTTTCTGACAAAATAGACTTTAAACCAACAAAAATCAAACAAGACAAAGAAGGGCTTTATCTATCAATAAAGGGGTCAATTCAACAAGAATAGCTAACTATCCTAAATATATATGCACCCAATACACCCACACCCATATTCATAAGACAACTTGTTAGAGACCTACAAAGAGACTTAGAATCTCACACAACAATAGTGGGAGACTTTAACACCCCACTATCAATATTAGATCATTAAGACAAAAAATTAACAAAGATATTCAGGACTTGAACTCAGCCCTGGATCAAGTAGACCTGATAGATATCTACAGATATTTCCACCCCAAAGCAACAGAATATACGTTCTTCTCAGTGCCACATGTCACTTTAAAATTGATCACATAATTGAAAGTAAATCACACTTCAGCCTATGAAAAAACTAAAATCATAACAGTCTCTCAGACCACAGCGCAATCAAATTAAAACTCAGGAGTAAGAAACCAACTGAAAACTACACAACTATATGGAAATTGAACAATCTGCTTTTCAATGATTACTGGGTAAATAATGAAATTAAGGCAGATATCAAAAAGTTCTTTGAAACCAGTGAAAACAAAGAGATAACATACCAGAATCTCTGGGATGCAGCTAAAGCAGTGTTGAGAGGGAAATTTATAGCACTAAAATGCCCACATCAAAAAGCTAGAAAGCTCTCAAATTGACACCCTAGTCTTACAACTGAAAGAACTAGAGAACCAAGAGCAAACAAACCCCAAAGCTAGAAGAAGAGAAGAAATAATCAGAGTGGAACTGAAGGAGATAGAGACGTGAAAAATCCTTCAAAAAATCAATCCAGGAGCTGTTTTTTGAAAATATTAATAAAATAGACTATTTTATTAATAAATAGACCACTAGCTAGACTAATGAAGAAAAAGAATCAAATACACATCATAAAAAAATTACCCCAAAAATATGCAAACAACCATTACAGAATTCTATAAACAGCACTATGCAAACAAAGGAGAAAATCTAGAAGAAATGGATAAATTCCTGGACACATATACCCTCCCAAGAGTGAACCAGGAAGAAGTGGAATCCCTGAATAGATCAATAACAAGCTCCAAAATTGAAGCAGTAATAAATGGTCTACCAACCAAAAAAAGCCAATGACTAGAAGGTAGATTTACAGCTGAATTCTATCAGAAATACAAAGAGGGGCTGATTCCATTTCTTCTGAAACTATTCCAAACAATTGAAAAGGAGAGACTCCTCCCTAACCCATTCTATGAGGCCAGCGTTATCCTTCATCCAAAACCTGGTGGAGATACAAAAAAATAAGAAAAGAAAAGAAAGGAAAACTTTATGCCAGTATCCCTGATGAACATCAATGCAAAAATTCTCAATAAAATACTGGCAAACCAAATCCATCAGCACATCAAAAAGCTTATCCACCATGATCAAGTTGCCTTCATTCCTGGGATTCAAGGCTGGTTCAATATATGCAAATCAATAAGCGTAATCCATCACATATATAGATCTGAAGACAAAAACCCCATGACTATTTCAATAGACAAAGAAAAGATCTCGATAAAAATTCAACATCTCTTCATGTTAAAAACTCTCAATAAACTAGATATTGAAGTAACATCCCTCAAAATAATAAGAGCCATTTATGACAAACCCACAACCAATATTATACTGAATGAACAAAAGCTAGAACATTCCCCTTGAAAACCAGCACAAGACAAGGATGCCTTCTCTCACCACTCTGATTCAACATAGTATTGGAAGTTCTGGCCACGGCAATAGGGCAAGAGAAAGAAATAAAGGACATTCAAATAGGAAAGAATGAAGTCAAATTATCTTTGTTTGCAGATGACATGATCTTATATCTAGAAAACCCCATTGTCTCAGCCCCAAAACTCCTTAAGCCAATAAGCAACTTCAGCAAAGTCTCAGAATACAAAATCAATGTGCAGAAGTCACAAGCATTTGTATACAGCAACAACACGCAAGCAGAGAGCCAAATCATGAATGAACTCCCATTCACAATTGCTACAAAGAGAATAAAATACCTTGGAATACAGCTAACAAGAGAAGTGAAGGACCTCCTTAAAGAGAACTACAAACCACTGCTCAAGGAAACCAAAGAGGACATAAACAAATGGAAAAGTATTCCATGCTATGGATAGGAAGAATTAATATTGTGAAAATGGCCATACTGCTCAAAGTAATTTATAGATTCAATGCTATTCCCATCAAACTACCATTGACATTCTTCATATAATTAGAAAAAACTGTATTAAAATTCATATGGAGCCAAAAAAGAGCTTGTAAAGCTGACAATCCTAAGAAAAAAGAACAAAGCTGGAGGCATCATGCTACTGACTTCAAACTATACTATAAGGCTACAATAACAAAAACAGCATGGTATTGGTACAAAAACAGACACATAGGCCAATAGAACAGAATAGAGAACTCAGAAATCAGATTGCACATCTACAGCCATCCTATCTTCAACAAACCTGACAAAAACAAGCAATGAGGAAAGGATTCCCTATCTAATAAATAGTGCTGGTAGAACTTGCTATCCATTTGCAGAATATCGAAAGTGAGGCCTTTTCTCCCACCTTATACAAAAATTAAAGATGGATTAAGACTTAAATGCAAAGTATAAAAACCCAGAAGTATAAAAACCCTAGAAGAAAATCTGGGCAATACCATTCAGGACTTTGGCATGGATAAGGATGATAAAATCACTAAAAGCAATTGCAACAGAAGCAAAAATTGACAAATGGCATCTAATTAAAGAGCTTTTGCACAGCAAAGAAACTATCATCAGAGTGATATGTAAACCTACAGAGTCAGAGAAAAATTTTTCAGTCTATCCATCCAACAAAGGTCTAATATCCAGAATCTACAAGGAGCTCAAATTTACAAGAAAAAAAACCCAACAACCCCCTTAAAAAGTAGGCAAAGGACATGAACAGACACTTCTCAAAAGAATACATTCATGCAGCCAACAAACGTGAAAAAAAGCTCATTACTGATCATTATAGAAATGTAAATCAAAACCACAATGAGATACCATCTCACACCAGTCAGAACAGCCATTATTAAAGTAAAGAAACAACAGATACTGGTGAGGTTCTGGATAAATAGGAACATTTTTACACTATTGGTGGGAATGTAAATTAGTTCAACCATTGTGGAAGATGGTGTGGCAATTACTCAAAGATCTAGAACCAGAAATATCATTTGACCCAGCAATCCCAATACTGAGTATATACCCAAGGGAATATAAATCATTGTATTACAAAGATACATGCATGTGTATGTTCATTGCAGCACTATTCACAATAGCAAAGACATGGAATCAACCCAAATGCCCATCATTGTTAGACTGGATAGAGAAAATGTGGTACATATACACCATGGAATACTATGCGGCCAGAAAAAGGAATGAGATCATATCCTTTGCAGGGACATGGATGAAGCTGGAAACCATTATCTTCAGCCAACTAATGCAGGAACAGAAAATCAGACACCGCATGTTCTCACTTATGAGTGGGAGCTGAACAATAAGATCACATGGACACAGGGAGGGGAACAACACACACTGGGGCCTGTTGGGGGATGGAGTTGTGGAAGGGAGAGCATTAGGAAAACTAGCTAATGCATGCTGGGCTTAATACGTAGGTGATGGGTTGATAGGTGCAGCAAACCATCATGGCTTATGTTTACCTAGGTAACAAACCTACACATCCTACACATGTACCCCAGAAGTAAAACTTAAAAAAAGAAAAATTATTACATATAATATATAAAAAAACAGAATAAACCAAGCAAACAAAAAAAGAAATGTTAAAGAAATTTCTTCAAGCTGAAGGAAAATGATGCTAAATAGCCACATGAAAACACATAAAAACATAAAGCTCACTGGTAAAAGTAAAGAATCAAATTCAAAACATTCTAATATGGTAATGATGATGTGAAATCAATAATACTTCTACATATCAACTGTATCTAAGGTTGTAAGACAAAACAGTTAAGAACAATAGCTGCAATAATTTATTAAGAGACACAAATTATAAAAGTTGTAAAACTTGATATCAAAAACATAAATTGTGTGGTAGGAATAAAAGTGTACAGATTGTGCAAGTGATCAAAGTTAAGTAGTTATCAGGTTAAAATAACTTCTTATTAGTTAAGATGTTTTATGTAAGTCTCATGGTAACCAGTAAAGCAAAAATCTTTACTAGATACAAAAAAAGATAAAAAGAAAGAATTCAATGCATACAACTACAGAAAATCATCAAACTACAAAGGAAGTCAGCAAGAAAGAAAAAGAGAAACAAAGAATTTATAAATTAACTAAAAAATTAACAAAATGAAGCAATAAGTCCATATATATATATATATATATATATATATATATTTATTTATTTATTCAACATCAGCTCACCTAAATATATAAAGCAATGTAAAAGATCTTATTGGAAACATAGACTGTAATATAATAATAGAGAACTTCAATACCCCACTTTCAACACTGGACAGATCAAACAAAAAATCATTGGAAACAGCAGACTTGAACTATACTTTAGGTCAAATGGACCTAACATTAATTTACAGAACATTTCATACAACAGCAGCAGAATATACATTCCTCTCAAGCATACCAGGAATGTTCTCCCAGGATAAATGATGTATGTTAAGCCACAAAGAAAATCTTAGCAAATTTAAGAAGATTGAAATCATATTAAATATCTTTTCCAGTTACAATGGCATGAAACTAGAAATCTGTAACGGGAAGTACCTTGGAAAATCCACAAATATGTGGAAATTAACAGGCTTCTGAATGGTCAATGATTCAAAAGGAAAATTTAAAATATCTTGAGGCAAATGAAGATGAAAACACAATATTCCAAAACTTATGGGATGCAGCAAAAGTAGTCTTGAGAGAAAATTTTACAGAAATAAATACCTATCAAAAAAGAAGAACAATCTCACATAAACAAGCTAATGTTATACCTCAAATAACTGAAAAGAAGAAAGTAAGCTCCAACTTAGCAAAAGGAATGATATAACAAAGAGCAGTGCAGAAATAAATAAAATAGACTACAAAACAATAGAAAATATAAAAAACTAAAGTTTTTTGAAAAGATAAGCAAAATTGTCAGATTGTTACCAAGACTAAAAGAGAAAAGGAAAGAGTAATCAAAATAAATCACAAATAGAAGAGTAGACATTACAACAGATACCACAAAAATATAAAAGAGACGACTATAAACAATGATGTATCAACACATTGAATAACCTAAAAGAAATGGATGTATTTCTAGAAACATACATCTACCAAGACTGAATCAGGAAGACAGAAAAATCTGAACAAACCGATAATGAGTAAGAAAATTGAATCAGTAATCACCTAAACCTCTCAACAAAGCCCAAAGACTTCACTACTAAATTCTACTCACTATTTAAAGAACTAACACTAATCTTTCTCAAACTCTTGCAAAAAATTAAAGATGAGAGAATACTTCCAAACTCATTTTACAAGGCCTGCATTACTTGGATACAATAGCCAGACAAGGACAGTACAGGAAAACAAAACTACAAGCCAATATCTCTGATGGACATAGATTGAAAAATTCTCAGCAAAATACTAGCAAACCAAATTCAGCAACATATTAAAGAGATCATTCACCACGATCAAGTGGGATTTCTCCATAGGATGCAAGGATGCTTCAACATATGCAAATTTATAAATGTGATACCATATTAACAAAACGAAGGCCAAAACCTCACAATTACCTGAATAGATACAGAAAGGGTTTTTTTACAAAATTCAACATCTGTTCATGATTAAAATTCCCAGTCAGATAGGTATAGAAGGAATGCACCTCAATACAATAAAGTGCATAAAGTGCATATATGACAAGCCCACAGCTAACATCAAACTCAATGGTAAAAAATCGAAAGCTTGTCCTCTAAGTACAGGGACAAGACAATGATTTCTTTCTTGCCACTTCTATTCCATATAGTACAGCAAGTCCTAGCCAGAGCAGTTAGGCAAGAAAAAGAAATAAAAGGCCTCTAAATAGGAAAGGAAAGAGTGAAATTGTCTGTTTGCTGGTGAAATGTAGAAAACACTAAGGATTCCCCCAAAACTGACTAGAACTGATTCAAAAATCAATAAAGTTTCAGGTTACAAAATCAACATACTAAAATGAGTAGCAATGCTATGCGCTAATAATAAACTATCCGAAAAATAAGAAAACAATTTCAATTTACAACAGCATCAAAATTAAAATAATTAGAAATAAATTTAACCAAGGAGGTAAAAAATTTGTACACTGAAAATTATAAAACACTGATGAAAGAAACTGAAAACACACATAAATGGAATGACATCTCATGTTCATGGATTAGAAGAATTAATATTGTTAAAATGTCCATGTTACCCAAAGAGATCTACAAATTCAACACAATCTCTATCAAAATTCCAATGTTATTTGTTACATAAATAGAAAAAAAAACCTTAAAATTCTTATGAAACCACAAAAGCCCCAAATAGCCCAAGAAATCTTGAGAAAAAGAACAAAGCTGAAGGTATCAGACCATCTGATTTCAAAATATAATGCTTTTGTAATAAAAACAGCATGGTACTGGCATAAAAATAGACACATCAACCAATGAAACAGGATAGAAATTCCAGAAATAAACCCAAGTATTCATGGTCAATTGATTTTCAATAAAGGTGTGAATAATACACAATGGGGAAAAATAGTCTTTTCAATAAATTGGGAATACTGGATACCCACAGGCAGAAGATAAAATTAGACACTTATCTCTCACCACATACAAAAATTAACTCAAAATAGATTAAAGACTTAAATATAAGACCTGACTCTGTAAAACTACTGGAAGAAAACATAGGAGAAAGCTTCATGACGTTAGTCTGGACAACAGTTTATTGGATAGGACCCAAAAAACAGACAACAAAAGCAAAAATATACAAATGAGATTGCATCATACCAAAAAGCTGCTGCATAACAAGGGAAACAACAGAGTGAAAAGACAACCTATGAAATGGAAGCAAATATATGCAAACCTGTGTCTATTGCAGAGTAGGATAGAGTAAACAATAAAGTATTGTATATTTTAAAATAACTAGAAGATAGATTTTTGAATGTTTTCATCACAAATGTGTTTAAGGTGATGGATATGCCAATTATCCTGATTTGATCATTACACAATTTGTACAAGTATTGAAACATCATGTTGTATCCCATAAATGTGTACAATTATTATGTGTTAATCATATGTTGAAAAAAGAAAATGTTAAGAAACCATACATATGATAAGGGCTTTTTAGCCAAAATGTATAAGGAACTCAAACATCTCATTGGCAAGAAAATATATAACTATAAAAATGGGCAAAGGGCCTGAACAGGCATTTCTCAAAGGAGGACATACAAATGGCCAACAGATATATTTAAAAATGCTCAACATCTCTATCATCAGGGAAATGCAAATTAAAACCACAATAAGATGTCACCTCACATCTGTTAGAATGGCTACTATAAAAAAGATGAAACATAGTAACTGTTGACAAATATGTGGAGAAAAAGAACCCTTGCATACTGTTGGTGGGAATGTAAATTAGTATAACCAACCATTTTGGAAAATAAAATGGAGGTTTCTCAAAATACTAAAAATAGAATTGCCATATGATCCAGCAATCCCACTTCTGAGTTTATATCCAAAGGAATTGAAATCAATATGTTGAAGAGATGTCAGCAACCCCATGTTTATTTCAGCATTATTCACAATAGCTGATATATGAAACCAACCTAAGCATTTGTTAATGAAGGAATAGATAAAGAAAATGTAGGCTGGGTGCAGTGGCTCACACTTGTAATCCCAGCACTTTGGGAGGCCGAGGTGGGCGGATCACAAGATCAGGAGATCGAGACCACAGTGAAACCCCATCTCTACTAAAAAATGCAAAAAATTAGCTGGGCGTGGTGGCGGGCACCTGTAGTCCCAGCTACTCAGAGAGGCTGAGGCAGGAGAATGGCGTGAACCCAGGAGGCGGAGCTTGCAGTGAGCCGAGATTGTGCCACTGCACTCCAGCCTGGGCGACAGAGCGAGACTCCGTCTCAAAAAAAAAAAAAGAAAATGTAGTGTTATATATACAGTGGAATACTATACAGCCTTAAAAAGAAAGAAGTTTTGTCATTTGGACAACATAGATGAAACTGGAGGATATTATCCTAAGTGAAATAAGGCAGGCACAAAAAACCAAATACTGTATGATCCCACTTACATGTGGAATGTAAAAACATCAATCTCAGAGTAGAAAGTTGGTAACCAGAGGCTAGAGAGGGACAGAGAAATGGAAAAGGGAAGATGATTATCAAAGGGTACAAAATTGCAGTTAAACTGGGGGAATAAGCTTTTGTGATCTATTGCATTACATTGTGACCACAGTTGATAACAATGTATTGTGTATTTCAACATTGCTATAAGAATAGATTTTTTGCTATTCTTATCAAACTACCAATGACATTCTTCATAGAACTAGAAAAAACTGTTGAAAAATTCATGTGGAACCAAAAAAGAGCCCAAATAGTCAAGGCAATCCTAAGCAAAAAGAACAAAGCTGGAGGAAACACATTACCTGACTTCAAACTATACTACAAGATTACAGTAACCAAAACAGCATGATACTGGTACAAAAACAAGCACATAGACCAATGGAACAGAATAGGCAGCCCAGAAACAAGGCCATACATCTACAGCCCATCTGATCTTTGACAAAGCTGACCAAAACAAGTGATGGGGAAAAGACTTCCTATTAAATGCATGGTGCTGGGATTACTGACTAGCCATATGCAGAAGATTGAAGCTGGACCCTGTTCTTACACCACATACAAAAGTCAACTCAAGATGAATTAAAGACTTAAGTGTAAAACACAAAACTATAAAAACTCTGGAAGACAGCCTAAGCAATACCATCCTGGACCTAGGAATGGGCAAAGATTTCATGATGAAGACATCAAAAGCAATTGCAACAAAAGCAAAAATTTACAAATAGAATCTAATTAAGCTTTTGCACAACGAAAGAAACTACTAACAGAGTAAACAGACAACCTACAAAATGGGAGACAATATTTGCAAATTATGTATCTCAAAAAGGTCTAATATCCAGCTTCTGTAAAAAACTTAGACAAATTTACAAGAGAAAAGCAACCTCATTAAAAAGTGTGCAAAGGACATTTACAGACACTTCTCAAAAGAAGACATATATGCTGCCAACAAGCATATGAAAAAAGCTCAATATCACTGATCATTAAGGAAATTCAAATCAAAACCATAATGAGATACCATCTCACACCCATCTGAATGGTTACTATTAAAAAGTCAAAAAAGAACAGATGCTAGCGAGGTTGCAGAGAAAAGAAAATACTTGTACACTCTTGGTGGGAGTGTAAATTAGTTCAACCATTGTGGAAAGCAGTATGGTGAATACTCAGCTAAAAGCAGAACTACCATTCAGCTGAGCAGTCCCATTACTGGGTATATACCCAGAGGAATATAAAGCATTCTACCATAAAGACACATGCTCGTAAATGTTCATTGCAGCACTATTCACAACAGCAAAGACATAGAATCAACCTAAATGCCCATCAATGACATTGGATAAAGAAAATGTGGTACCTATACACAATGAAATACTATGCAGCCATAAAAAAGAATGAGGTCATGTCTTTTGTGGGAACATGAATTAAGCTGGAGGCTATCATCCTTAGCAAATGAACACAGGAGGAGATAACAAATACCACATGTTCTCACTTAGAAGTGAAAGCTAACTGATGAGAACTTATGAACACAAAGAAGGAAATGAGATACCAGGGTCTACTTGAGGGGGAGTGGGAGGGGAGAGGGGAGCAGAAAAGATAACAACTGGGTACTGGTCTTAATACCTGGGTGATGAAATAATCTGTACAGCAAATCCCCATGACACGTGTTTACCTATGTAACAAATCTTCACATGTACCAACAAACCTAAAATAAAAGTTAAAAAAATGCAGAACATATGCACCATGGAATACTATTCAACCATAGAATGAGATCATGTCTTTTGTGGGAATATGGATGGAGCTGGAGACTATTATCCTTAGCTAACTAATGCAGGAACAGAAAACTGAATACCACATCTTCTCACTTATAAGTGGAAGCTAAATGATGAGAACTCACAACACAAAGAAGGGAACAACAGACACTAGGGTCTACTCGAGGGCCTTGGGTGGAAGGAGGGAGAGGAGCAGAAAAGATAGCTATTGGGTACTGAGCTTAATACCTTGGTGTTGAAATAATTTGTACAATAAACCCCCATGACATGAATTTACCTATGTAACAAACCTTCACATGTACCCCCCGAACCTAAAATAAAAGTTTTAAAAAAGAAAAAAAAAAGATTCATCCATGTGCAGTGGCTTATGCCTGTAATCCCAGCACTTTGGGAGGCTGAGGCAGGTGGAACACTTGAGGCCAGTAGTTCAAGGCCAACCAGGTCAACAAGGTGAAACCCCATCTCTACTAAAAATTTAAAAAAAATTAGCCAGGCGTGTTGGTGCACGCCTGTAATCCCAGCTACTTAGGAGGCTGAGTCATGAGAATCGCTGGAACCCAGGAGGCAGAAGTTGCAGTGAGCCAAGATTGTACCACTGCATTCCAGCCTGGGTGACAGAGTGAGAATATATCTCAAAAAAAAATAGATGTTAAAATTTATTTTTATTTTAAGTTATGGGGTACATGTACAGGATATGCAGGTTTGTTACACAGGTAAATATGTGCCATGGTGGTTTGCTGTACCTCTCAACCCATCACCTAGGTATTAAGCCGAGCATGCATTACTTAGTTTTCCTAATGCTCTCCCTCCCCTCACCCCAGCCCCCGACAGGCCCCAGTGTGTGTTCTTCCCCTCCCTGTATTCATGTGTTCTCATTGTTCAGTTCCCACTTATAAGTGAGAACATGTGGTGTTTGGTTTAAATAATAGATTTTTAACATTCACGTTACACACACAAACAAGTTGGTAAGGTGTGGGATATGTTAATTAGCTTGATTTAGTCTTTCTACAAGGTATACATTGATCAAAACATCACATCCTGCCCCATAAATATATGTAATTGTTAAATAAATATGTAAAAATGAATAGGCAAACCACCAACTGGGTAAGTATAATACACATAACTACCAAAGGAATCATTCAGCATATGAAAAAATGTATACAAATTAATAACGAAAAAGACAAATAATAAAAATAGGCAAAACTTAAGCAGACACTGCCAAAAAAAGTAGCTAAAAAGCACTTAAAAGATGCTCAATTTAATAAGTCATTATGGAAATGCAAATTAAAACACAATGAGATACTACTTAACACTCATTACAATGACTAAAATTCAAAGACTGGCAATACCATGTTTGTTGGGAGCATGTGGAGCAACTGGAACTCTCAGACATTGCTGGTGGGAATGTGAAATGGTACAACCCTTCTAGAAAATAGCTTGGTAATTTCTTATAGAATTAAGCATACATCTTTCCATGATCCTGCAATTTCATTCCAGGTTGTCTATACAAAGAAATGAAAACATATATCTACAAAAAGACTTGAATAAGAATGTACACAGCAACTTTATTTGTAATAGCCAAAAAATTCATAATACATTACACATATATCTGTCAGTATGAAAATAGTTACACCATAGTACACTCACACAATTAAATAGTACTCAGCTTTATGAAAGGAACAAACTACTGATACATGCGATGCAATAACATAGGTAAATCTTCAAAATATTATGTTGAGTGCAAGAGCTAGAAACAAAAAATACACATATTATGATTCTAAAAAGATACAGTTAAAGGTCAGGCAAAGCTAATATTTGTTGATTGAAATAGAAACAATGGTTGCCTCTGGGGGCAGGAAGAATGGGGGGAGCACAGGGGAACTTTTAGAGATGATGAAAATATTTTGTCTTGAATAAAGTTTGAGTCACATAGGTGTATTCATTTAACAAAACTCATTAAGCTGTACATTTATGATCTGTGCATATCATTCTCTTAATTATACCTTAATTAAAAATAATAAATTATTAAAAGATGCAGCATTTACAATTAGTATTTTATTTTGTGGAACACATAACTTTTAAAAATATGTGCAATTTAATTAACAAAATAAATGCTCTGAGTTCTTTGGAATAAGAGGTAAATCTGACATAGAGCCTGTCCTCCAAGAACATAGAGTGTATAAGACCATTGGAAACTTCCAGGACGAATTAGAGAGCCCCCAGAGAGGGAAGATTAGAGCAAAGGCAAAGGGGAAGGAATGGGATGGCCTGTAGGTAGCTGGGATTTTATGGGATGGCATGTGAAAGGAAACCACAGGAAGACAGTGTACCTCAAACTTTAAATATGTGTTGAAATTGATTTATCTAATTATAAAACTTAATTTCATGTTTGCAAAATTCAAAAGTAGTGAAAGCAATAAATTTAGTGACTCAGATCTGGTAAATGGAGACTTTTCAGAGGTTTAACTTAAAAATTAACCAGTTTATTCATTCATTAAGCCATTCAACAAAGATTTATTAAGCTAGGGGGATATTCTAAGGTCTGCCAAAATGAAAGACGACTGCTCTTTTGGAGCTAGATTTAAGTTTGATTTTTCTAATTTTGTTGAGACAGAAATTGTACGGAAGAGAAAAAGAAATTAATTAAAAATATAATATTCTTTGAGTCCCTATCAAGTGCAGTGACCAAAGAAATGCAGACCTTTTCTGCACTGCTTTCAGCCTTCTGCAAAAGGTAGGATTCATTAAAAGTGGGAACAACCCTGGACCCCAGAGTTGGCAAAGCTCTCATGGGGCTGTCGTGGAAGCCTGTGAGTAAGGCAGTTCGAGAGACACTGCACTTAGTGTTTGTTTCATAGGCACTGTCTCACTTAATCCTCACAAGGACTCTCTTAACTGTTTTAAGATCAGGGCTGAGAAAGTTTAGCAAATCAGACAGACAGGGGCAAAGTTGCCTCTCAAAGCCACATATATCTGATGGAAGTAGAGGCTGTCCATCTCTACACCAGACTGCTTCTTGACATCTCGGAGGTGCCCTGAGGGAAGCATCCTTCACTGTGATCCACCTCAGCAGTGTCCTGCAGAGCCCTCTGGAGAACCAGCTTGAGGATCGGCTGCTGCAGCCGCCACTGCTTCCTAAAGGAGCCCACGAAGAAGTAAATGATGGGGTTGGCACTGCTGTTAAGAGATGACAGGACAACTGAAACTGGATGAATATGACAAAATAAGACATCAGACTTCCAGATCCATAATAGGAACCACTGAATGCCAAAGGGCAGGCCGCAGAGGAGGAAGACCAGCACTGTGAGCAGGATGGTCAGGTACAGCCTGGTCAGTGGCAGACCCCGAAAGCCACAGAGGATCCTGACCAGCAGGGCCAGGCTGGACGCACAGAGAACCACGAATAAAAAAATCAGCCATGCTGCAGTAATGAAATCAAATGTCCGACACCAACCAAAGTCACCATCACTAAATAAGAAGCCACAGAACTTCCCTTCCAAGATGCTCAGCAGTAGGGACAGGGCCCAGAGCAGGACACACACGACCGCTGACAGGTGTCTGGGGCGGCGGCAGCGATACCAGATGGGCCACAGGACGGACAGGCAGCGCTCGGTGCTGATGGTGCTCAGCATGCTCAGGCCTGCAAGGTAGGCACAGGTCATCACAGTGGTGAAGAAGCTAGGAAAATTGATGGAGATGGAACAGAAGAAGTTACTGAGGTACACCAGGCAATTTATAATCTGGAAGCAGAGGAAGAGGAAGTCGGCCCCGGCCAGGCTGAGGACGTAGACAGAGAAGGCGTTCCTGCGCATGCGGAAGCCCAGGAGCCAGAGCACAAACCCGTTTCCTACCAGCCCGACCAGGGCAATGAAGAGGATCAGGAAGACCGGGATCAGGGCCTCCTTGCCACAAAGCAGAGGAAGGGCTTGGTCATTTCCATCCATTGTTGTACTTTCGGTTCCCCAGGCCGGGGTGGTTGGATCCATGCTCAGAAAACCTCCACTGGTGCCCCTGGGAACAAAAACAAGACTTGAGCACCTGCTGCATGTTCACTGATTCTCATGACCAGCCTGTTACGTGGTAATTACCGCCCCTGTTTTACAGGAGAGGAAATTAGAGGCTTGAAGAGATTAAGTCATTTATTAAGGGCCAGGGAGTCCTAGCACCTGGATTCAAACTCATTTCTTGCTGACTGTGAATCCTGGGCTCTTTCTATTACAAGGTAGACCCTCTACTGTTATGGGAATATTCTAAGGCCCAAACACCCCCATTCACTGTCACTGTGTCATGTCTCCTGGAGGCAGGAAGAGAAAAGTCTAGGCAGAATATGTGGGACAGCAAGAGACAGGACTCTGAGTTCAGCATTCTTTTTATCCTGGCATACAGATTTCCTCTCAGGGGCCAGAAGAAATGACCCAGGCCATGACCCATGGCCACCCTTAATGACTGAGAGGGGTCCATCAACAGTCAGAATGGAGATCATGATTTAGGATCATAACGGAGATGTGACTTCTTGCTAGGACAGGTCTGAGGACAGCCAGGCCTGTCAGGCTAGAAATTGCTCAGTGAGTCAGCTTTATGAAAACAGGAAGAATTTTTCTCTTATCCATTTCTGTGTCCTCAGTGCCTAGCTCAATGTGAGGGCATAGTGGAGAGTCAAGAAGTTTGTACCACATATGAATGAATGAATGAATGGGGAGCCGAGTAGTTGAAAATTTGGGCTAAGTGGAACATCGACATTTTAAAATGAAATTGGTCACTAAAAAACACACATGGAAAGAAATGAAGAAAACATCGTTCCTCATGTTTCCTTCTGGGAAAGCTCTGGTGTATTTGAAGGGATTGCTTCTGCCTACACAGATAATGAATAATGGCCACTGTCATATCTTCAATCCTGGAAGGGCTAATATATGGCTTTTGCTCAGCACCCAAAAGAGTTTAAACTTCCAATTTATGGAGAGGATTCAGGGTTTATCTGAATTTCTCTGCATCTTGGAGGAAAAGGGGGCAATTTGGGAAAAGGAGAGGTGGCAATTGAGAGTGTCTAGTGTCTAGAGGTGACTAGAGGGTGTTGCGGTATGAATACATCTAAGGTGGACCCATTACTTCCCCCAGATGATTTTGAGATTTCTTTGCAAATTAAAGCATTTGTGAACAGGATTATTTGGGGAAAGGAGTGGGAAATTAGAAAAAAGAACCATGTCTACGCTGTGCAGGGCTTTGGGGGAAAAGGCAGATGCTTATGTAAATTACACTTGAGAAGGAGCCCTTACTCACAATGGGGTGAACAATAGCAGCTGGCTGAGTGCTCTTCAGGTATAGCCTCTTTAAATCCTCTTCAGAGCCCGGTGAGGGCAGTACTATTATTAGTCCAATTTTACAGATAAGGAGATTAAAGCACAAATATATTGAGTCATGTGCTTCAGGTCTCACAAACAAGTGGTAGAGCCTGCATTTGAACCCACAGGTCTGTGTCAGAGGGCTTGTTCTTAACCAGCCTTGCAGCCCCACTGCAAGGGTTCAATGCCAACTACACATGAAGAAAGGAGAAAAGCAACAAGTAATGCTCATATCAAATCCAAAATGGAATGTCAAAATTGCAGTTTTTTAAGCCTAGATTAAGCAACTTTAAGAAACAGTAAGGAAGAGAAATTAATCAAATAAGGAGAAGAGATGTGAATAGAAGCCAACTGAGAATAAGCAACTGAATGTAAGAGCTCTTTCTTGCTTCAGAAAAACAGCTGTCAATCACTCCACACTGCAGAAAACTCTCATGGGTTGGAGGCCTCCAAGGGCAAAGTGAATGTGTCCTCCGTGGGGGTGCAGAATTGGCATCAAGGACTGAATGCATCCATCACATGCTGTCTTAGTTCCTGTAGCCCTGGTTGGCCTATTGAAGATATGGAAGAAAACCACTTCTGTTGTCCTCCCTCGGGGCAGGTTGGCCTTTTTATTCATGGCATTGAACACAGTTTGCACCTGTATTTTTTTTTTTTTGAGACGGAGTCTTGCTCTGTCGCCCAGGCTGGAGTGCAGTGGCGTGATCTCAGCTCACTGCAAGCTCCGCCTCCCCGGTTCACGCCATTCTCATGCCTCAGCCTCCCGAGTAGCTGGGACTACAGGTGCCCACCACCATGCCTGGCTAATTTTTTGTATGTTTTTTTAGTAGAGACGGGGTTTCACCATGTTAGCCAGGATGATCTTGATCTCCTGACCTCGTGATCTGCCCACCTCGGCCTCCCAAAGTGCTGGGATTATAGGCATGAGCCACCGCGCCCGGCCCTGCACCTGTATTTTTAAGTGTCTGTCTGTTTTATCTTTTATCTCCCTCATTAAACTCAACATTTTTGTTGTGGTTGTTCACTATTATATCCCCAGCCTCCAACACATGTCCCTTGGAGGCCATCTATTGTAATATGCTCATTTAACAAAGAAAGACAGGCTTGACGTGTACAAAAGAGTTTCCTGAATCACCTGGTGAAAAGCAGGTCCAATACCAGCTCCAGTCTCCTGGGGCCCTGTCCTAGGTTTATTTCTGTTCCATGTCTACATCATTCACTATTTGTGAGGCAGTCTTGAGAAAAATCTCCATGTGAGTACAGATGCTAAAAGAGAATCAGGGGCTATAGGGACTGCTTGTTGCCCCAAAAGCCATTCTCCTTTTCTCACACATAATAATTCTGAGTCTTAGATCAGAAAAAGGCCCATTTCTCAGCTTCCCTTTATGCTAATGGCACCATGTAACCATATGTGATGGTCAAGGGGAGGTGAGACAAAGTGATATAGCCAGCTCCTCCTGTACTCTTTCTTTTTTTCTCTTCTCTCTGGCTGGAATGCTGATGTGTTTGGGAGCCATGTAGGACCATGAGGGTAAGGGTACCGCTTTGGGGATGGGGAAATAGAAATTGGAAGGAGCCTTGGTGTTTGATGTCTTGGAGTCATCAGCCCAAGTCTAATAAACATTCTTTTTGATTATCACTATAATAGGTTTCTTTTTAGAGAAGCCAAAATCATAAACTTACATTACGCATACCTGTGTACTTATACCTGGGAGTACCTATGTACTCCCGGTCCCTTTTTTTCCCAACCGCATTCCATTCTCAAGGCACTTATGATGACAGTGAGAGACTAGTCCAAAGAAGTGACACTAGATGGGAAAGTCAAACAATTAAAAAAAAGGAAGGTGATAGAATGAGAAGTTGATTCAATCACATTAATAGAGAAAGTCTCAGGAAATACAAACTGAGAAGAGGCTATGGGAAGAAATGGACTTTTCCTATTTGCCATTAGTATCTCATGTCCATCCTTCTCTACCTGCCTTTGCATCCTGGGAAGAGACATGTCTGTGCCTCGTCAATGGGCTGTCTTTCACTCAGGCTCCAAAGGGTACACATTGACAGGAGATTGGAGGGTGATTTTTTTTTCAGCCAAAGGGACACATTGACAGGAGATTGGGGGATGATATTTAAAAAATTTCCTGCTCTCTCCCTGCTCCCTGAAGGGCTGTGAGTTGGCAGTGGCAGTGTTTTTCTACCTAAGGACATAGCCCTGTCTGGTGGCCCTTTCCTGTAGCCGCAGCTACAGTTACAGTTACAGCTACTGCTACAGCACATTCTGAGTTCTCAGAACTTCTCTTTCTTCTTATCACTTCAGACCTAGCAATGGTAACAGCCCTCCACTATCACTTGCCTTTGAAGGCTTCATCATTCCTTAATCCCTGTTCACACCTTTGTAAACAGTCTCTTCACTAAACTCTTCTAAACTACCCCTTTAAAGTGTGTGATGTGTGTTTTCTGCTGGGACAATGACAGATATGAAGAAAAAACCTTTTGAATAACAAGAAAATCAGTGCAACCTGAGGTTTTAAGTAACAATTTAGCTTAGGGAAGTAATGCCTTCATTCTAGCCTGCCCCTAAATTAAAATTAGCAAAATCTTTCTCTCCATAGTTGTAGATTTGAATGGTTGAAGAGAAGGGGAGAATATAGGTAGATAGAAGAAAAGTAGGATGAATCTGCTTGACCCCATTTGGATCTCCCACCATCCAAGCTGCCAGGATCCAAAGCTCCCTCAAAGTAGCTTCCTGTCTCCTTTTCCTGATGAATTCATCAGGATGTGGACTAAGGTAAAAACCAAAACTGCCTTTGAAAGAAGATGGTTCTTGAACAAACTCTTACCTTAACACCCTTCTTTCTACTGGAGTTGGTGAGTTGAGAAGTGCTTTCCTGGGACTGGCAAACAGCTGAGGATGGGGAGATGCCTGCAGGAGCTGGAGTGAAACCTGATGACTGAGTAAAGCTTATCAAGATGCTCAACAACCCTGTGATTTCCTGTACAGAGGGTGCTGGAAAATAAGAGTATGACACATGAAACCGCATGAGATGTTTCTCAGCATTTGCTCTGACTCCAATCACTTATCTTGGTTTCTCCCCTACCCTCTCCGGCCCCACTCCCTGCAAGGAATCACCATCCTGAAGTCTTTCGTTGCCACAATGAGCCTCTGCAGGAAGCAGAACAATCAAGCAACGTGAGCTTTCATAGCTAAAGAATAGTCTGCCCTCTTCTGCTTGGCATTCAAGGCCCTGGCTTACTTGATCTTTTAAAATCGGGTTTATTTCAAATGACACTAAGGTGTTTAAAATGAAATGCAAAGTCTCTCCAAGTCTCTTTCCCCAAAAGCAACCACTGCATACAGTTTCCATTCTTTTTTTAAAAAAAGCATTGCATAATAAAACAACATTTCTATTTTTGATTTACCAATGTTAACAACTAGATATATTGAGTCTCCTTATAAAATATAGGGGACTTAGCACATCACATGTACCATCTGTCACGTTTCTCCCTCTACATCATGGTATTTATTAGCTAGATTATTTTTAGATCATCTAGAGCCAACCAATATTTTCAGCCTTATCTCCTATGACTTCCTTTCATGTGCCTATGCTGCAGCCAAATTGAGTTATAAGTAACAATTATGAAGCATTTAAGACAATCAGAAGAAATTATTCACTCATTTATTCATTCATTCAACACTGTTTATTGTTTGCCTATGATATGTCAGGTACCATTCCAGGCAATGAAGACACAATGATGAACACCATACAAGATCATGCCCCTTTGCATTCCAGAGCAGCTGGGTGACCTTAGACAGGGAACATGTGTTGACTGAGGCGAGTTCTGAGACTCAGCATTTTCTTGTATTATACTTTGGCGCAGTGGGTAAACCATGCATTTGTCCCCAGAAATCTGCTTTCCTCACGAGCAACACCAGGACCTTAGAAAGTTTTGACCTCTGTTACCGTCTAACCTACTGTGCTCTATTATTTTATTTTGAGTCTGTTTCCCTCCAACAAATGAAACACTTATTATTGTTTTAAATAGTCAGTGTTTGTTCAGATTTATCCACATAGTCACCAATGCTCTTGCTCATCCTCCCATTTTACATCTCATTTCTTCCATTTCTCAAAACGCATTCTTCAGGAGTTCCTTTTGTGAGAGTCTCTGCATGGTAAATGCCTCCTTTTATCTGTCTGAAAATGTCATTGTTTCACCCTTGTCTTCTAAAGATGGTTTTTCCAGGCATGGCATTGTAGGGTGATAGTGACTTTCTTCCAGCACACTGAAGATCCACCTTCTGACTGCCAATGTTACTGTTGCGGCCATCAGTATGGTTACTGTTGCAGCCATCAGTCAGGTTGCCATTTGCTTGTGGTGATCTGCCTTGTTTTCTCTAAGAGCTTTTATTTTTCTCTGCTATGATACATTCTCACCAAATTGCATCTGGTGACTCTTTTTCAAATCATGTTTGGGATTTGTGGAGTTTCCTAGATTTTAAAATTATCATCATTTAATATTTTTAAACAATTTAATGCTATAATCTCTTAAAATATTAACATAACGGTGAAGAACACAAGACCAGGCTACTTGGCATTTCTCCTATGGGACCTTAGCCAGATTTTGTAACTCTGTTGTGTTTGTTTCCTCATCAGTAGAATGGGGATAACATTATTAGTCTGTAGGTTTGCTGTGAAGATGAATAATTTAATGTATATAAATGATTTCCAACAGGAGCACATAGTAAGTACTATAAAATTATTAGCCCTTATTATCACTTTTAGTATTATCTCTTTCTGGACGTCTAATTCAACATATGTTAGACCTCTTCTTCTACCATCCTTATTTCTTAACCTTTTCCTTATGTCTCATCTCTTTGTCTCTGAGGCTGCTTTCTGGGTAATTTCTTCAGATGTATCTTACAGTTAACTAGATTCTTTCCATTGTGCCTAATCATCTGTTTAATCTATCCACTGAAGTTTAAATCCAATTTTTATATTACTAATTTCTAGAAGTTCTATTTTATTTTTTCAAAATTATACTTTAAGTTCTGGGATACACGGGCAGAACATGCGGGTTTGTTACCTACGTATCATATGCCATGGTGGTTTGCTGCATCCATCAACCCGTCATCTACATTAGGTATTTCTCCTAGTGCTATCCTTCTCCTAGCTCCCCACCCCCTGATAGGCCCCAGTGTGTGATGTTCCCCTCCCTGTATCCATGTGTTCTCACTGTTCAACTCCCACATATGAGTGAGAACATGCAGTGTTTGGTTTTCTGTTCCTGTGTTAGTTTGCTGAGAATGATGGTTTCCAGCTTCATCCATGTCCCCGCAAAGAACATGAACTCATCCTTTTCTACAACTGCATATAATTCCATGGTATATATGTACCACATTTTCTTTATCCAGTCTATCGTTGATGGGCATTTGCGTTGGTTCCAGGTCTTTGCTATTGTGAATAGTGCTGCAATAAACATACGTGTGCATGTGTCTTTATAGTAGAATGATTCATAATCCTCTGGGTATATACCCAGTAATGGGATTGCTGGGTCAAATGGTATTTCTGGTTCTAGATCCTTGAGGAATCGCCACACTGTCTTCCACAATGGTTGAACTAATTTACACTCCTACCAACCGTGTAAAAGCGTTCCTATTGCTCCACATCCTCTCCAGCATCTGTTGTTTCCTGACTTTTTAATGATCGCCATTCTAACTGGTGTGAGATGGTATCTCATTGTGGTTTTAATTTGCATTTCTCTAATGACCAGTGATGATGAGCATTTTTTCATGTTTGTCGGCCACATAAATATCTTCTTTTGAGAAGTGTCTGTTCATATTTTTCACCCACTTTTTGATGGTGTTATTTATTTTTTCTCGTAAATTTGTTTAAGTTTCTTGTAAATTCTGGATATTAGCCCTTTGTCAGATGGATAGACTGCAAAAATTTTCTCCCATTCTGTAGGTTGCCTGTTCACTCTGATGATAGTTTCTTTTGCTGCACAGAAGCTCTTTAGTTTAATTAGATCCCATTTGTCAATTTTGGCTTTTGTTGCCATTGCTTTTGGTGTTTTATTCATGAAGTCTTTGCCCATGCCTATGTCCTGAGTGGTACTGTCTAGGTTTTCTTCTAGGGTTTTATGGTTTTAGGTCTTACGTTTAAGTCTTTAATCCATTTTGAGTTAATTTTTGTATAAGGTGTAAGGAAGGGGTCCAGTTTCAGTTTTCTGCATATGGCTAGCCAGTTTTCCCAACACTATTTATTAAATAAGGAATACTTTCCCCATTGCTTGTTTTTGTCAGGTTTGTCAAAGATCAGATGGTTGTACATGTGTGGCATCATTTCTGAGTCCTCTGTTCTGTTCCACTGGTCGATACATATGTTTTAGTACCAGCACCATGTTGTTTTGGTTACTGTAGCCTTGTAGTATAGTTTGAAGTCAGGTAGCGTGTTGCCTCCAGCTTTATTCTTTTTGCTTAGGATTGTCTTGGCTATACAGGATCTTTTTTGTTTCCATATGAAATTTAAAGTAGTTTTTTTCTACTTCTGTGAGGAAAGTCAATGGTAGCCTGATGTGGATAGCATTACAACTATAAATTACTTTGGGCAGTATGGCCATTTTCATGACATCGATTCTTCCTATCCATGAGCATGGAATGTTTTTCCATTTGTTTATATCCTCTCTTATTTCCTTGAGCAGTGGTTTGTAGTTCTCCTTGAAGAGGTCCTTCACATCCTTTGTAAGTTGTATTCCTAGGTATTTTATTCTCTTTGTAGCAATTGTAAATGAGAGTTCACTCATGACTTGGCTCTCTGTTTGTCTATTATTGGTGTATAGGAATGCTTGTGATTTTTGCACATTGATTTTGTATCCTGAGACTTTGCTGAAGTTGCTTATCAGCTTAAGGAGATTTTGGGCTGAGACGATGGGGTTTTCTAAGTATAGAATCATGTCATCCGCAAACAGACAATTTGACTTCCTCTCTTCCTATTTGAATACCCCTTATTTCTTTCTCTTGTCTGATTTCTCTGCGCAGAACTTCCAATACTATGTTGAATAGGAGTGGTGAGAGAGGGCATCCTTGTCTTGTGCCAATTTTCAAAGGGAATGCTTCCAGCTTTTGCCCATTCAGTGTGATATTTGCTGTGGGTTTGTAAAAAATAGCTCTTATTATTTTGAGGTACGTTCCATCAGTACCTAGTTTATTGAGAGTTTTTCGCATGAAGCGGTGTTGAATTTTATCGACAGCCTTTTCTGCATCTATTGGGATAATCATGTGGTTTTTGTCATTGGTTCTGCTTATGTGATGGATTACGTTTATTGATTTGCGTATTTTGAGGCAGACTTGCATCCCAGAGATGAAGCCGACTTGATCATGGTGGATAAGCTTTTGGATGTGCTGCTGGATTTGGTTTGACAGTATTTTATTGAGGATTTTTGCATCAATGTTCATCAGGGATATTGGCCTGAAATTTTCTTTTTTTGTTTTGTCTCTGCCAGGTTTTGGTATAAGGATGAGGCTGGCCTCATAAAATGAGTTAGGGAGAAGTCCCTCTTTCTCTATCATTTGGAATAGTTTCAGGAGGAATGGTATTAGCTCCTCTTTGTACCTCTGGTAGAATTTGGCTGTGAATCCATCTGGTCCTGGGCTTTTTTTGATTGGTAGGCTATTAATTACTGCCTCAATTTCAGAAGTTGTTATTGGTTTATTCAGGGATTCGGCTTCTTCCTGGTTTAGTCTTGGGAGAGTGTATGTGTCCAGGAATTTACGCATTTCTTCTAGATTTTCTAGTTTATTTGCATAGAGGTATTTATAGAATTATCTGATGGTAGTTTGTATTTCTGTGGGCTCAGTGGTGATATCCCTTTTATCGTTTTTTATTGTGTCTATTTGATTCTTCTCTTTTTTCTTCTTTATTACTCTTGCTAGCAGTCTATGTATTTTGTTAATCTTTTCCAAAAACCAGCTCCTGGATTTATTGATTTTTTGAAGGGTTTTTCATGTCTCTATCTCCTTCAGTTCTGCTCTGATCTTAGTTATTTCTTGTCTTCTGCTAGCTTTTCCATTTGTTTGCTCTTGCTTTTCTAGTTATTTTCATTGTGATGTTAGGGTGTTGATTTTAGATCTTTCCTGCTTTCTCCTGTGGGAATTTAGTGCTATAAATTTCCCTCTAAACACTCCTTTAGCTGGGTCCCAGAGATTCTGGCATGTTGTGTCTTTGTTCTTATTGGTTTCAAAGAACTTATTTATTTCTGCCTTAATTTCATTATTTACCCAGTAGTCATTCAGGAGCAAGTTGTTCAGTTTCCATGTAGTTGTGTAGTTTTGAGTGAGCTTTTTAATCATGAGTTCTAATTTGATTGCACTGTGGTCTGAGAGACTGTTTGTTATTATTTCCATTCTTTTGCTTTTGCTGAAGAGTGTTTTACTTTTAATTATGTGATCAATTTTAGAATAAGTGCAATGTGGTGCTGAGAAGAATGTATATTCTATTGATGTGGGGTGGAGAGTTCTGTAGATGTCTATTAGATCTGCTTGGTCCAGAGCTGAGCTCAAGTCCTGAATATCCTTGTTAATTTTCTGTCTCACTGATCTGTCTTTTATCGACAGTGGGGTGTTAAGGTCTCCCACTATTATTGTGTGGGAGTCTAAGTCTCTTTGTAGGTCTCTAAGGACTTGCTTTATGAATCTGGGTGCTCCTGTATTGGGTGCATATATATTTAGGATAGTTAGCTCTTCTTGTTGAATTGATCCCTTTACCATTATGTAATGTCCTTCTTTGTCTCTTTTGATCTTTGTTGGTTTAAAGTCTGTTTTATCAGAGACTAGGATTGCAACCCCTGCTCTTTTTTTGCTTTCCATTTCCTTGGTAAATATTCTATTCCTTCATCCCTTTATTTTGAGCCTATGTGTGTCTTTGCATATGAGATGGGTCTCCTGAATACAGCACATCTGTATACATCTCCTGATGGGTCTTGACTCTTTATCCAATTTGCCAGTCTGTATCTTTTAATTGGGACATTTAGCCTATTTACATTTAAGGTTAATCTATTTGATATTTTGTTTTTCTACTTTCTTAGTCATTTTTTCATTTCTTGATGCTGACTTGTGTTGCCAATTCTTTCTTTTATGTCTTTAATCCTATTAAGCATGGCAATATTATGATTATCTGATAATTCTAGTGCTAAAGTCTATGTGTGTCTGACTTTACTGTCTGTAATTTCTTCTGGCACTTTCATGTGATTTGTTTGTGATTTTTGACTGTGAGTTGCCACTTGCCTTGGGAGCTTATTTGTGGAAATTCTGTAAGGCCTGAATTGTAGTTGAGTTCTTTTAGAGAGGTCTTCTGTTTTCTTTTTCTAATTGACTGGAGGAACTTCCCAATATGCTTTCATGTATCAGGTTGTCCTCAGAAACCTCATTTGTCATTTGAAATTTTAGGAAGACCACAGGTTGTATGAATTTGGATCACAATGTGATACTGACTTATGGTTATAAATTCTCAAGAAAAGCGTTTTGTTTTGGTTTTGTTTGGTTTGTGTTTTTTTTTTTTTTTTCCCCAGAGCCAAGTGTGCATCAGGCAGTTTCTTGGCAGTTGTATTTCTCATGAATGAGAACACACTAAAGGTTCGGTCTTTTGAAATCCTGCATTTTCATGAGGTTTTCCTGTTAGACTTCCCACCATGAGTTGTTCTAAACTCTTTCATTCCTTTTGGGCTTGTAGCCATAATACAAAATGAGAATCTCCTTCTGAGAGGAAAAGATAACCATTTAGGAAATGAATTGATCATGCCTGTGCTTCAGAGAAGTCTTGTCAGTCTGCTGAATGTACAAGATACAGAATATAGATGAAAACATAAATCACTGGTTATACTTCTACATGGAAACAACTGCATAAATACTTTGGTATATGCATACAAAATATATAATTGATACTGTTTTATAATATGTGGTTTATTTCTAATTTGATAATTATTGATTGTGGGACCTCCAACATAAATGATAACTCTTTTGATCTCAGTTCCCCATCTGTAAAATGGGATGCCTTACAGTTGTGATGAATCTGAAACTAAGAACTCTGGTGCCTATGGAGGTTTCTCTCCTCCAAGTACCAAAGAGAGTAGAGACCTCAAATAGGCCTCTCTCTGAGGCTAAAACTTGGGTTCCAGGATGACTCTCATCTTTTAGATCCTTATTGGCTTCCAGGGTTTTCATAACTATGATAAATCATCAACCTAGGCCCCCTCCATGGCTTACAATATGATATTTCAATATATGTATACAATGGATAATGATCAAATTGGGTTCATTAACATATCCATCACCACAAGCATTTATCATTTCTTTGTGTTGGGAATATTCAAAATATATTCTTCTAGCTATTTAAAAATATACAGTAAATTGTCATTAATTATAATCACCCTACAATGCTGTAGAACTCTAGAACTTATTTCTCCTATCTAGCTGTAATTTTGTATCTGTTAACCAAAATTAGGCTATCCATCTCTTCATCATTCCCAGCTTCTAGTAACTTCTATTCTACTCTCTATTTCTATGACATCAACATTTTTAGCTTTCACATGTGTGAGAACATGTGGTATCTGTCCTTCTGTGCCTGAATTATTCCACTTAAAATAATGTCCTCCAGACTCATCCACGTTGCTGCAAATGATAAGATTCTTTCTTTTTTGTGGCTGAATAGTACTCCCTTGTGTATATGTACCATATTGTCTTTATCCATTCATCTGTTCATGGACACAGGTTGAGTCCATATCTTGGCTATTGTGAATAGTGCTGCAATAAGCATGAGAGTGCAGACATCTCATCAACATACTGATTTCCTTCCTTTCAGATATATATCCAGTAGTGGGATTGCTGGATAATGTGGTAGTTCGATTTGTAGCTTTCTGAGGATGCACCATACTGTTTTCCATAATGGCTGCACTAATTTGCATTCCCACCAACTGTGTATGAGTTCCCTTTCTCTGCATCCCCACCAGCATTTATTTACTTTTTGTCTTTTTGATAACAATCATTCTAACTGTATTAAGATGATATCTCATTGTTTTTATTTGCATTTCTCTGACGATTAGGGATTTCGAGCATTTTTTTTCACATACCTGTTGTCTATTCCTATGTATTCTTTTAAGAGACGCCTATTTAGCTCATTTGCTCATTTTTAAATTGGATTGTTGGTGGGTTTTTTTGTTTGTTTGGTTGGTTTTTGCTTTTGAGTTGTTTGAGTGCCTTGTATATTCCAGATAGTAATCCCTTGTTGAATAGTTTGCAAATGTTTTCTCCCATTCTGCTAGTTGTCTCTTCACTCTGATGATTGTTTCCTTCACTGTGCAGGAATTTTTTAGTTTGATACAATCCTATTTGTCTAGTTTTGCTTTTGATCCATGTGCTTTTGAGGTCCTCTTTGCAAAGTCTTTGCCCACGCCAATGTTCTGATACAATGTTTTTGTTTTCTTCCAATAGTTTCGTAGTTTCAGGTCTTATATTTGAGTCATTAATTCATTCAGAGTTGACTTTGTATGTAAGAGATAGGGATCTAGTTTAATTCTACTGCATGTGGATATCCAGTGTTTCCAGCACCATACTATGAATATTTGTTCATTTAATGGTGTTCCATAAGTCTTATAGGCTTTCTTCACTATTTTTCATTCTTTTTTTTCCCCCAGACTGGATAATTTCAAATGATCTGTCTTTGAACTTAGAGTTCTTTCTTCTGCTTGATCAAGCCTATCATTGAATCTCTCTGTTGTATTATTTATTTTATTCATTGAATTCTTCAGCTTCAGGGTTTGTTTATTTTTAAAAATAATATCCACCTTTTGTTAAATTTCTCATTCATATCATGAATTGTTTTCCTGATTTTGTTAAATTGTCTATCTGTATTTTTTTGTATCTCATCGAGTTTCCTTAAAATCATCATTTGAACTCCTTTTCCAGAAATTTTTAAATTTCATTTTTAGCAGTGTCTGTTACTAGAGAGTTATTGTATTCCTTTAGTGGTGTCATATTTCCTTGCTTGTTTATGTTTCTTCTGTCTCTGCATGATGTTTCTTGTATCTGTCCATCTGATGGAACATCTACCTCTTCCAAACTTTCTAGAATCATCTTTGTAGAGAAAGACTTTCACCTGCAGTTTGGTCTTAGTATGCTGGTTGGTCAGGACAACTCTGTTTTTGTGTAAGTTGAGTGATATAATCGCTATGCAACTTCCTCAGCTGTATTCATTGTTGGCTCATTGAATAACTGTGGGTGCCTCAATGACTTAGACTGTAGAAGTTTGTGGCGGTGGCAGTAGTGGTGGAGGTTGTTAAAGTCTTCATGGGCAAGGGCTTTTGCTGTCCTCTTATTCTTATTTCCCCCACAGTGTGGAGACTTAGCTGAGAGAATTCTTCTTGGTATCAGGTCGGACATGGCCTACATGCAGCTGCAGTGGTACTAGGTTCTAGGTGAAGGTGCTTAGAGCATTTGTGGGGCTGGGGTCCTAGGCTCAGGGGCATCACAAACCTATTGTGGCACCTGGGTCTTGTGGTGCAGGTTTGCTCTCTGTGTTTATTGGATGTAGGTTGTCCAGAGAGCACCTTTAGCAGTTTGGGCTCAGGGGCTGTGTTGTAGCTGCAATTCTACTTCTAGGGGCCAGGGCAAGAACTGGTCTGACTAAGGAGAAGAAGGAGTGCTCTGGAGGTTTCGGCCTGGGGAGCAGAATATGGCTGCAATTCAGGAACCTGAGCCAATAGGGCTTGGTGGCAACTCCGGTGTCAGGGATAAGGAACCACGTGGCGACTCTAGACCTTGGGGATGGTGGGGTGGGGGTATATTTTAGACTCTGTGAGGCCAGGTACAATGGCAGCAAGGACCCTAAAATGTCAGAGCACAACTGTTGTCTCGGCCCTGGGGAGCAAGGAGCAGCACAGGAAAGACTCCACTTCCTGGGGAGTGAAGTCTGACACTTAACTTTTTGCAATACTCATTGTGTGACCTTTAAGAAGCTCCTTAACTTTCCTGGATCTCTATTCCTCATTCCTAAAATAGGACTAATCCTGTAGTTCTCCAAGGGTGTTTTGAGGGTCATTTGGTTAACTTTTGCATGCTTCATAAATGAAGGTATTGGTTAGTCCTGAGTCTTCTGCATAATAACTGTTTGATATTGAATAAGCTATTTTCCCTCTCAGAGCCCCAATTTGGAAATCTGTTAAGTATAAGATATGCCTCATAGAGGTATCAAATTAAATTGTAAATTAAACAGTATAAATCAACTGGTACAACGCCTAGCTTATAGATGCTTGATAAATAATACCTGTTATTCTAGTTCAAATTTCACTGCCAAGTTTTGAGTTAAATTTAGATCTTCAACTTCGTCAAAATTTACTGTTATATACTTTAATGAGGAATTTTTTTAGGGATTCTGAAGCAGGGAGCGCAAACAGCAAACTCTTAACATTTTGGCTTCTGGTTACTGAAATATTTAATATCATCAGATTAAGGAGGGATGGAAAAGAAATGTAACATTACGACATTACGCCACTAGGTGGTAGTCAAGGATCATTGCTTTGTTAGCATGAGGTAACCCTTCACTGGCCAGCAGGGGGCCCATGTCAATGACATGGCTGGAAAAAGCCTGGGATCTCAAGCCGAGGTGTATTTGTGCGTGGTGTGTGTGCCTTCGTGCAAGAGGGAATGGGGAGGGAGGGTGAGGACAGAGGGAGGGGAGAGGGAGATGAATCCAAGTGAGACGAATGCCCTGTGAAGTTTGGGAACCAGTCTCTACCCACTGTCTACTTACCCACCCCAATTTTCTTTTTTCTCTTTTGCTTTTCCCTTTTTTTTTTTGACAAAGACTTCCCCTGCACCCAGGCTGAAGTGCAGTGGCAGGATCGTAGCTCGCATCTCCAAACTCCCGGGCTCAAGCCGTCCTCCCACTCCAGCCTCCTGAGTAGCCAAGATTGTCTATCCCAATTTAAAGTAGAGCAATGAAGGGGACCCATGTAATTTTTGCAACCTGAGCATTCATGGATGGCAGCATGTGCAGCAGCTCCTGTGAGTGTCTATGAAATCAACCACTGAAATACTGGTCCCAAATCCTGATCTACTAAGTCTATGAACCCAGGTTAGGATTACTAATTTAATCTTACTGTCATGTTGCTTAACCTCACTAGTCAGTCATTGGCTTCCTCATCAGTAAGATGGCTGTTGTGAGGTATTCAAGGTGCACACGTGAGTGCTTAGTACATGCTTAAAGCCCTGTGACATCAGAATGTGCTCTCTGTCATCGTCAGGACCATCTTTATTATTTCACCGACTTTCCCAGTCTTCCACAGGGTTTCTGAAGCTTGCTCCTAAAATCCCAATCCCCAAGGCCAGCAGGGTCTGAAACTGCTCAGCACGTGTCTGCCACATTAGGCTTTGGGGCAGGGCAATAGCCTGAGGACAGCAGATGGAAGCACTGGGCAAAGATGCGGTGCCTGCACCTGCTGCTATGCGACGGAGGGAGGGATGCCCCAGGTTCCCTTCTGTTCCTGCTTCTCTGTTAGAGTGGATACCTCATGTGAACATGGGCTGGAGGCTGGATGGCCCTATAGAGATGGAAAGGGTTATTACCTCTGGTATAATTCTCTCATTTGTTGGGAAACAAAAGAGTAAGACTTACTGCCCATTAGGTCTCAGTGACAACAACTCATCTCCACATCTTTCTGACTTTCAGGGAGCCCCAGTGACCTTCACGTCACCCTCTTCTCCCCAGGTTCCTTCAGGCCTGGCTGCCATCTGGCAAGGCCTGCCTATCTGGTTTTCCCGGGCTTCCCTCTGCCAGTGTTTGGCCAGGGCGGGCCAGGGAGAGGCTGTAGGGACCAGCTGCCAGGGGTGGGCAGGGTGTGTCTGACCCCACAGTGGAGGGTTGGGCAGCCAGGGAGGAGGGCAGAGTGTGGAGCTCTGGGTCAGTGAAGACTTGGGTCCAGTGAAGGCCTATAGCTCAGGAGGCTGAGGGCGACTCCCTGAAGGTTGGGCTGGTCCCAGGCTTTGCTTGTTGGGTGGAGGAGACCTGTGGGGCCTCTGTGTCAAACCAGCTCCTGTGTCCAGCCCAACTTTAGAAAATCAGTGTGGGGGAGCCAAGCTTACCCCAATCCACAGATAACTGCCCAGTTTGGAGTTACGCTTTGAGAGAGTGAAGGGAAGGGATCGTCGGGGCAGGATGTGTTCCAGAATATAAGGATCCGAACAGTGCGAGCCGTTTCTCGCATCCCTGTCAAGTGCTAACCTGCTCAGCCTCCAAGTCCATGCTCCGCAGGCCTCTGTGCCCTGCACTCCTCTCTCCTCTTTGCCTTCTGTAGTCCCCTTTACCTGTTAGGTCCCAGAAGGCTCCCCTTTTGGGGGTATAACCCAGCTCCTAGGGCACTCCCCTCATCTGAACTCTGTAGCTGCTGCACTTGTCTCCTCTGCTCCTCTAGGCTGAAAGCTCCCTGAGAGCAGGGCCTATGTTATTCATTCATGGATTCACTCATCCATTTCTTCAATGAATATTGATTGTGCACTCCTTGCTACTTGATAGGCCTTGTTTTAGGTGCTGGAACTGGCACACTGGGCGAGTTCTGAAATTCAGCTCCTGACTCCTGGCCCAGTGCTCTTCCCAACAGATTCCCATCCCACCTACCTCACCCAGAGCCCAGCCTCCTGGATGTAGGTCAGGGAAGCAGTGCCCAGAGCACCAACTTCCCCTCAGGGCCCTGAAAGGATATTGCCTGCAGCATTGTCCAGCAGGCACAAAGGGCTGAGAGGTACATCTTTGCAGTTTCCTTCTTCCCCTAGGACATTCTGGGAACCACAGGGATATGCACTACCCTTTCCTTCCTTTCGCAGGGTGGCGACAGGGACCAGGGCCACACTCACTGGGCCTAGGGGCAACCCTGGTTCAGACATTCCAGGCTACATGACCTCAGATGACTCCTGTAACCCCTTTAAGCCTTGGTTTCCTCATCTCTGAAAAGGTGATAGTGATACAGGAACTAGAAATAAATTATTTAGGCAGATAGTGAGGATAAGAGAGTCCTCAGTAAGGTTTCCTTTTAATAAAAAGCAGCCCCTAACTCGTTTCTTTTCTAAGAAAAGGCAACCTGAAAAATCAAGCTGCAAGAATAGATAAGCAAGCTAAAAGCTTACATAGGTAAATACTGGCAGCTGTGGCAATAGAAAAGAGATATCTGGAAGCCAGGTATATTCAACGCGGAAGTTCCCTCTTCCCTTTTCTTTGTCACCACATGTGCAGTAAAAAGCAGGCAACATGGCGCCAGCCAGGTAGAGACCCCATCTGCATAATAAAAGATTAGGGTGGGATGACCAGCTTCTTTGCATGTTATGCAAACAGCACACCTGGTTCAACCAATCTCTCATGCCCTGTGTCAATCAGACACTGCCTCCTCAAGCTCCTCTGTAAAATGCCTCCATGCATTTCACCGAAAGACAACTCTTGATCAGCCTACTATTGCCCAACCATTAAGGGGCTCCAGCCTGGGCAGGAAGCTCAACTGGGGCAGCCTCTTCCCATGAGACTGACCCTCTTCAAACAGGAGTGGCCAGCTAGGTCTCCACATACAGGGGTGAAATAGCTTGAGAATGTCCTTATTCTTCTCCGGAGTGGAAGACCACTCCGGAGCCCCTCTCTCTGCAGGAGAGAGTTTTTCTCTTTTCTCTTTCTTTCACCTATTAAACCTCTGCTCTTAAACTCACTCCTTGTGTGTGTCCACGTCCTCGATTTCCTTGGAATGAGGCAATGAACCTCGGGTATTACCCCAGACAAATGGCACCACTTCGATACCAAGAGTATCTTCTCCCTAAGGTGTTTTGAGAATTCTTTGATTCTGTGCCTTCAATAAATGGTAGCTCCTATCCTCCCTGCCCCCACCCCACAAGCCTGAGGACTGAAGTCAACTCCCATCCATGGCAAATCAGGCTCCAGCTTAGCAGACTCGGAGCTATAGGAAGCCCCGTCTCCCTCTTCTAGCGCTCAGCCCTAGCGAGAGTAACAACAATAATAATAGTTATTGTAACAACGTTGATCTTTTTGATAGCACTTGCTTTGTGTCAGGCACTGCTGTGAGCACTTTACATTTATTAACTCATGTACTCTTTGGTACAATCACATGAAGTGGTATCATTATCATCCCCCTTTTTCAGATGATGAGACCTAGAGAGGTTAAGCAACTTGCCCAAGATCACACAGCTGATAAGTAGCCATTAGAAATCAAGAGACATGGTCGGGTACGGAGGTTCACGCCTGTAATCCCAGCACTTTGGAAGGCCGAGGCAGGCGGACCACCTGAGGTCAGGAGTTTGAGACCAGCCTGGCCAACATGGTGAAACCCCATTTCTACTAAAAATACAAAAATTAGCCAGGCATGGTAGCACATACCTGTAGCTGTAATCCCAGCTACTCAGGAGGCTGAGGCAGGAGAATCGCTTGAACCCGGCAGGCAGAGGCTGCAGTGAGCCGGATCATGCTGTTGCATTCCAGCCTAGGCGACAGAGCGAAACTCTGTCTTAAAAAAACAAACAAACAAAAAAACCCAGAAATCAAGAGACATTCTGGACAGCTGTCAGGCTACATTTGCATATAGTTGGTTGCCACATCAATGGCCAAGGTAAAAAGGTGAGTTGAGAATACACGAACTGGGTCATAAATAATGTGAATACAGCTAAGGACCTTCTCAGGACACCTGGACACCAGGCCTCTGCCGACTCACCCTCTTTTTGTGCCCACTGAGTTGTGCTGCCTGGCACCTGAAGGGGTGCATCAATGTTCTGGAGAAGGAACAGGGTGGCAGGAGAGTAACTGGTCTCTGCTCCCTCCTTGGGGCACACAGGGTTTCCAGAAATTTTCGCAAATGTGCCTGAGTCCACATAGGTGCTCTGAAGTAAAAACCACAGAGCTCATTCATACCTCAGAAGTGTTCCCAAATACATTCCCCCATGAAAATTTTCTCTAATACATTTAACTCTATCCACCCCCCAAATTGCTGAGGACAATTTAAAATGTTATTTTTTCCATTCTGCCTCTGTTCTCATTTGTAAAAGAGAGGAAGCCAGAGAAACATGGGCTGAGGGTAAATTCATGAGGACTCAGCCACCTGGGAGGTGTTTCTCAAGAGCTGCCAGCATCGTTGGCTCAGTCAGGGCTCTTGGCGACACGGAGACAGAGCCAGGAGGGCAGGGCTCACGTCTGCTGTGTCTTGCTTCATTCTTAGGTTCTGTGTAAGAGTCCATTTGGAAACAGCTTCTGTGCTAAAAACAGAATTTGAGGGCTGTTGGGCTAGATAATTCCTAGATTCCATCTTGACTGCTACCTCCTAGGGCTCATTCATTCATTCCTCAAATATCATGCAAATGCCAGGAGCTCTGCAGGCACTGAGGATCCAGTAGTGAATAAGAGTTATGGTCCCTGCCCTCATGGACCTCAAATCCAATGTGAAAAAAGATGAAAAGTAAGAAAATAATGAATACATGGAATAACAACGCATTATCATAGCTGCCATGAAGGAAATCAATAGGACAAGTGATGGAGAGTCACCTGGGGGCTCCTTTGGATAGAGTGGTCAAGGAAGGATTCCCTGAGAAGTTTAAGCTGAGCCCAGAAGGATGAAAAGGAACCAGATTTGTCAAAAACCAAGGAAAAAACATTCCTGGTATAGGGAACTGCGAGTGCAAGTGTCCTGAGGCAGGAAAGAGATTAGAGTTTAATGTGGCTGGAGCAGAGGGAGGGAGAAGTCAGACCTAAGAGGAGGTTTATTCTAAGTGCAAAGCCATTGAAGAGTTGTAAGCAAGGAAGAGGCACCATCTGATTTTCTCATTTACATTAAGCAGATCACTTTTCTGTGGAGAGGAGAATGCCTTGCAAGGGGCAAGGAGATCCACTAGGAAGCTATTACAGAAGAGGGTGATAACTCGGGCTGGGGACGGCCATGGGGATGAGGGAAGTGGATGGTTTGAAGCAGAGCCAGCTGGATTTGCTGAAGAACTGGCTGTGGGAGGTGGGTGCAGGGGTGAGAATTAAGTTTCCTGAAAGTGTGAAACAGACCCCGTTTTCCCACTTGGATGATATGGGTGCTCCCAGAGGTGCCTCACCCTCCATCCTCACTCACTGGAATACTTGTTTGTTTTTGCCACTTGTCACATTGGCTTCTCTGTGCTCGACACCCCGAACTCATTCCTACCTCAAGGCCTTGGCACTGCCTGGGCTGGTTGTCCTGACCTTCCCGTGGTTGGTAACTTCCTGACACTTGGGGCTCAGCTCAGCCACCTCCTCTCCCCTGCTCCAGCTGGCCTTTCTTGAACACACAACTTGTAGCCTGACCCACACCCTCCTCTACTCACTCTATTACATTACCCTGTTTCATGCTCTTTACTTTAATGATCTAGAAAGATTTTGTTCATTTATCTTCTTGGGATTTCCCCATCTGCTTCCACTAGAATGTAAATCCCATGGGCAGGCGGCCTTTCCTCTGTCTCATTCAGCAACTCTGAAGGGCAAGGCTGGCTGGGGGTGGCCCTGCAGTGCTAGGTCTCCCCCACAAGAGGGCGCCCACAAAGTTCCTTTTCTGCATTTGACTAGAAAATCTCCCCAGGAGTAAAATGAACAGAAAACAGACTCAAATTGCACACTTTACCTAGCTGGGTACACATGCTCTCATTTTTTTGTAGGCTTTTAATGTTTTGTTTGAGAGTTTAAAAAATGTTTTTCTGCGGAACTTCAGGTGTTACCCTGAGACAGTGGGAGGGGCGAATTATAGGGACTCTGTTCCCCTGGGGTACCTCTCCATCCTGTGCTATGCTTAGGCTGGCTTTTGCCTGAAAGAACCTGTACTTACATCTCCACTAACTGTAGCCAGTGATCTCCAAACAATTGGGACATAAAGTAACATTTCCTTGATCCTAAGACCGTACTTGGCAATGACCCAAAGATTTCTCAACCAACTGGGTAGCTCTGAGAAGGTTTCAGTTCAGTTTGATGAAAACAGATGAGGGTTTAACCTATGTAATAATAAAGAACAGACAGTGCTGGTTGGTTATTCATCATCGCTCTAATTGGAGGTAGCTTGAATTAGTGGAAAGAGCACTGGGAGATGCCAGATGTGGGTGTGAGTCTTCTTTTGAGTCTTGGCTCTGTCCATTTCTAGCTGAATGACTATAACTCTGTAAGCCTGTCTCCTTCATTTATGAGGATGACCAAGCTTTCATAGACATAAAAGGTATTTTGTAAAGAAGCATGCAGATGGTGGTGGTAGCACGTAGCATGTTTATAATAATTGCTGCTAGCACAGTGATATTTGAGACCCCCTCACACTTGGACTGAAGGTGCCCCATGAAATGTGGAGTTGAGAGGGGAGCTAAGGAGTGTCTGAATGTGTCACCTAGATAAGGAGGAGGGCCAGAAGTTGGTGCCTGGAACTGGGAAAGGAATCCAGGGAATCCCAGAGCTAGGAAAAGCAGCACAAGAGGAATGGGTCAGGCAAAAGGATGATTCTGGAAGAATATTTATGACTGTTTCCTGCTGCTGGCACAGGATGCATTTAATATCTGGAGGTGAACTGGACATTTTCTAAATTTTTGTCTAATAGGAAGTGTGTTGGCTTTCATAGAGGAAGCTTGGGTTACTTCTTCATCATTAGTAGGCACTTGGATTATTTTTCAAATCTGCCTGGTCATTTTTATATTCTTTTGTTCTTGACTCATTTTTCATTCTTTCTTTCTTGAATTAGTGGAAAGAGCGCTGGGCCATGCCAGAAGATGTGGGTGTGAGTCTTCTTTTGAGTCTTTCTTTAATATGTTTATTTAAACATATTAAACATAATTGTTCTATAGTCTATGTGTATCCCAATATCTGAAGTCTTTGTGGGCCTGGTTCTATAATTTGCTATTTCTGCTGCCACTGACTCATGGTGGTCTGTTTCCTTGCACACATCATTTTGATTGTGAGCCCCTAGTTTTTGGAATCTTATGATAATTCTATAAGGCTTGGCTTGAGAGTGCATTTCTGCAGGGAAGATTCTTGATTGCTTCTGTCAGGCATCAGGACATACTGATAACAGAACAGAGTCCACTTTATTTTTTTCTTTTTCAAGGTCCACTTAAATTCAATTGATCATCTTGAGGGTTTTAAGACCGTGTGTAAATTAGTGTCATTTCAGACCCCCTAGTTATGCAATGGTCAGCCAGTAGCACTGAAACCTCAGGGCACTATTTTCTCCCCCAACTACCCTAAATCAAGGTGGACAACTTGCTGCTTAGTTATACTGTGCAGGTTTTATGTTTCATTTGTTTTATTTTTCATCAATTATCCTTTTTCTCAGAGAGTATAGCTGTTTCTGAGTCCTGGCTTTATTCAGAGGGCTCTCTAATTTGACTCCCTGCACTGCATGGATATAAGGATTAGTGCAGAGTCACCCCTTCATTCCTAGTAAAGTTCTGTGTGTAACAGGTCTAGGCCACCAGACTGTACAGAATTCTCCGGAGTGTGTGATACTTTCTTCCCATATATTCACTTGGGTCTGACTTTACTTCTGGCCTTCAGTTCCTCTTCCTTTATATGTTAGATCCTCACAACAATCCCCAAAGGTATTTGTTTTAAAGATAAGTACACTAAGGATCAGAGATGTTAAGTAAATTTCCCAAAGTCACAAAGCTAATGAGTTGTTAAGCTGAGATTTGAATTCAAGCCTTCTGATGCCTCAAGCTGTATATTTTCAGCTACATCCATCTCTTTAACTTGGAGGACTTAGTCTTGGGAAGGGTTGTCTCAGGGTTGATGCATTACCAGTGGTGGTGGAGAGGGCTATACATGGCCCTGTGGCTCCAGAGGACAGACCCTTGAGGAGTGGGTGAGAATTACACAGAGATAAATGGAGACAGGAGATCTGGAGCAGCTTCCAGCAAGTGTCTGACAATGAGAGGGAGTGAGTTCCCCGTCGCTGGGGGTGTGAGATGACCATCTCTTCAAAAAACCCCTGCCTGGGGTGGCTGCAGAGAGCAACCTCTGAGTTTCCTTTGGCTGATAGCCTTAGCCACTGTCATTCTCTTGGTCAGCCCTGGACATCCCTGGAGAGGATGACTCAGCCGTCCATTTTAAACAGGGTGGTTCCGAAGAATACATTCCTGGTTATTCAAGTTTCTAGGGAGTCCTTGGGAAAGGCTTGGTTGATGAGGAAATCATTGGGGGGTGATTAACAACTCTTGGATCAGCTCCTTCCTCCTTTGCCAGCCTCACCCAGCAGCCTTTCACAGGGGCCTGTTTTCTTCTAAACACACAGAATGAAAGAATGTGACACATCAGGTTTTAATCTTGGGTCTCAGCCCAGAAAAAAATTTGAAACCTGAAACAAGTGAAACCCATTAATTTACAATTAAATTTCAAAGGGCTGTTCCCCAAAAATGCCCTCTTCCAACCAAATAATTTGAGCTCAGAGCCATAAATTATGTGATGTGTTTTGTCCCCAGCCTGCGAAGTGTGCTGGATTAGTAGCCCAGCCTGGGGCTTCCAGCTACCTCCTCCTTCAGACTGAAAGTCTTCTAAACTATGAATGGTACCAGTAATGATTCCCATTTGTACAGAAGTTGCAATTGACAGAGCACTTCCACGTTACTCACTTTTGAGCCTCCAAAGACTCCATGTGGGATAAGGCATTACATAGATGAGGAACAGAAGTCTTGGGGAGATGGAAAGGTTGAGGGACTTGAGCAAGACACACGGTTTCTAAGGAGCAGATCCAGGACCTGAATCTGGATTTCTTGATTCTCTTTTCAGAGAAGATAATTTAACTACTTTCATCAGTGCAGCCTCCTCAGCATAATTAAATCTTATACAGGAGAAGAGTTTAATTTTTATAACTGGAAACAAAAATGCTTCAGTGGATCCTCTCAGGCTACAACCATTCCCAATCTCCCTCCATTACTCCTCCCCTGTATCCCAGGAGAAAAACCTTTTAGGGCTCCACTGTGGTTATAACAATGTGCATTCCTCTTCTCACAAGTGACGACAGTGTCGCGTCATGGCTGAGTGCACAGGGCCAAGTCCTGCCTCCTCTTCAGCTGTGGCCTTGGACCTGTTAGCTAACCAACCTGAAGCTCAACTTCACACTGCTGACCTTGAGGGGATGTGGTGATGACTAAATGACATAAAGTACTGGAGAGGTTAGCACAGTCTGCAGCATGTAAGTGCCGCATAAATGCAGATTGAAGATACAAAACAAGGACGGTAGGTCAAACCCTAGGACTGCAAAGACTCCATTCATTCCAGCAGCTTTGACTGAACATATGCTTTGTGCCAGATGCTTCTGTGTCATTACTCATTGACTCCTCACAACAACCCTATGAGGCAGATGTTATTATTCCCATTATACACATGGGGAAACTGAGGCTTACTTGCCAGCTACTTTGCTTTCATCTGTGTCAGAGCTGGGATTTGAATTCAACTCTGTGTAACTCTTGTTCCAGTACTCTACTGTGCAGTATGCAGAGATTTGGATAGAGTACATTATAGATTAGGAGTGGTGACAGGAACCCCTAAGTTGGGGTGTCTAGGGACTGGACCTGAGCTGTGGCTCTCCCACACGTGCTCTGCAGCTTTAAGCCAGACACATCAGTTCTCTGGGTCTTGGTGGCTTCATCTGTAATCCAAAGAGGTTGGAAAGATCATCTCAAAGATCCTTTCCAGCTCTGGCCTGCTAAGAAGCTCCTCAGATTTCAGAAAAGACTCAGGGATATGATGCTGGAACAGAGGAAGCATATCAGTGGTCCCTGAAATTTCAAATCAGTTTTGCCTTTTGAACTCATGAGTTTCTGCATGAATTCAGAGTCTGCCAGAGGAAAACTCTCTAATTATCCTACGGGGATTAGCCCAGCTAGTAATTACCCATATTGTTTTTAATTGCATTTTATAAGGTACCTTTCATCCAAGATCTCAAAGGGCTTCTCAAATATTCATTAGCTGAGCCCCACCTCCTCCCTGTGTGTATATGAAAGACAGAGACTGATTTTAATATCAGAAAGAAGATGTGGCAGGGAGAGAAAAAGGGACTGAGATCCTGGGATTAATTTTACCTCTGAGTTTAAAGGAGAGAAGAGCAGAAATATGCCAGAGAAATGCTCACCTTTGGAAGGAGTTCATGGGATATTTAGTCAAGAGCAGATGGGTCAGGAAATGTTCCTCCTTTTTAAAAAATCAACTTCTGCCAGGCATGGTGGCTCACACTCCTCCCAGGAGAGCCCTAATAGGCTTCCTTAAATGAATGGCTGAAGCCAAGGCCAAGATGTTCAGCATGTGGCCAATGGTTGCCACAATACTTCCCTGCCAGTGGGTAGAGAAAAAGTAAATCTGGGCATATATGCTAAGTCCAGGAACCCGACTGACAAATGACATCGAAAGATAATTTTGAGTAGCTCATTATGGGGTCACTCCTCTCCTTCACTCCCAACTCCCCTCCACCAAGGACCTAGGCTACTCTTACTAAGTTCCCATCATTCTTGTTCCAATGAGTGGATAGAGGATGTCACTATGGAGTCCGAGAAGCTTTGCTTGGGTTGGATGAGGAGCCAGCAGTCTTCTCAGCTGGTCTGTGAGTTCCTGAAAGACAGGACTCTGCCTACATACTCACCATTCTTTCCCCAGCACACTAGCTGGGTGCAGAAGGGTGGATGTTCAGAACATATTTGCTGGCTAAAGGAAGGGATCACAAAGTTGCCACCCTATTTCTGGCCTTGCAAGGTGGTCTGAAACAGCCAGAGGAGGATCCTTTCCTTCCTCAGTTTGGAGATGTCTAGATCCAAAGGACAGCCAGGGCCACACAGCTCCAGTGGCTTCAGAAGCCAAAGATGGAAGTCATTGCTAAACTAGGTCCCAATGACCCAGTGATGGAGGGCCTCAGGTGAGGTGGTGTGGAAGGCAAGGCAGGTGCTGTGAGGTAGCAAAGAGGAAGACTGTCCTGGATACTGGGTCCTTTAGCAGGAAGGTTGGGACCAGTGGGGTAGGACTTTCAACTATTTCACTGTTGGGGGCACTAAGGGCCCTAGTTCCCTTATTGGTGCTCTTGGGACAAAATAGCCTAGAGGGATGTGGGTGACAGAGAGAAAGATGCGTCATGGTCTTGCCCCTGAAGAGCCAGTAGTTTTATTTTGGAGATTAGACTCACACAGAGAGCAGTTAGAGCACAATGCAAGAAGGATATTTGTCTCTGACTAAACTGGGAGTTCCCTGTGTGGAAAGAGAGGGTCTTATTCATTGCAGTATTTCTTGTTGGGCCTGACAAAGGCCTCAGCACTTTTTCTGCTCCAAATACACCTAATGGTTAGTTGTCGGGTTGCGTGGCCTGAAAAGTTAAGTGGCATAAGTCAGAAAAGGGAGGAACCTGGAGGCCAAATGCTGGCGAAGGCTTGGAGAAGGAGGAAGAGCCACAGATGGGTGCTGAATAACAGACAAGTGAAAAGCATAAGCCCTGCTTTGTCAAAGAGCTTTCACATCACAAGAAATCTATGCAGTGAGGACAGCCATGGGAGGGAGCTGAGAGGTTCCAAGTGGCAAAGGAACTGCCTTGTAGTCACCCAGCAAGAGGACTTCCAAGGTTTTTGCCTGCCCGGCATCCATTCCTTTCTCTTCTGGGAATGCCACCCTGTCTTCACTCTGAGTCCATGCGTTTCATCATACAAGACATCACCTGTGGACTTTGTGGGTGGGTCCAGGGCAGACCTGATCAGTTGGAGAACTGTACCCTCTTTGCCACAAGATTTGTTCAGGGATGAGAAAATGACTCAAGCTGGGCCAATGAGAACCCTCTCAAGAACTTTTTCTAGAACTCTTGGGGAAAAGACACTCCTTTGGAGGTTGCAAAACTGGAATAACGTAAGGCTGGAGCTGCTGATGTTAAATCTGGCCACTGGATGGGGAAAGACTAGGTAAGGATGATGTTAATGAAAGAAACCAGAGCTGCAAGACAAAGAGAGACCTCTGTAAACTCATGATAATTTTTCAGATATATTAATCAATACATTTCTTTTTTATTTCCCTGTTCGCCACTTTAAGTTTCTGTCACTTGTAACTAAAAAATCTTTGCTCATATGCTTAGCTGATAAATGATGTTGCAGACCAGATCCTGGGTCTCCTAGTTCTTTGTCAAGCTCCCTCCTGATGATTTTACCCATTCATCATCCATCCATCCATCCATCCATCTTTCATCCACTCATCCCTCCATCCTAGTCATCCATCCATTTACTAAATTATCTTTCCACTTATCCATCCTTCCATTTATTCATTCATCATCCATCCCTCCGTCTTATATACATTTAATGTAAATAGAAGTTGCTGAATGCACATTTTTGAATGAATTAATGAATAACTAATTTGTCATGATTTATTTAATGGCAAAGATACATCTACCTGCCTTTTAATCCTATGTGGAAATTGGTTGACAAAGGCCAAACCAAGTTCTAAACTCAGAACTTGGAACTCAGTCAGGAAATCAGTCCCCCAAGGCAATACTGAATTTCATCAATGTCATCAACACACAGCCAGACATAAGCCTTTCTTTGCCAAACATGATTTGGTCATGCTGATGCTGCAGCCCAAACGGGAGGGTCTGGAATGTCACTGACAAACATGTGGGTTTTCCTGTTGGAGGTGATGCCCATACTGTGAGCTGTCTAGTGACATGAGTCAGAATTGACAAGAAGGGCTTACTACCTATTTTGCTCTTTGTACCTCAGTGGCCACATTAGGCACAGAGCTGCCCAAGAACCACAGAGATGAGTGCCAACTCTTTCAGGATGACTCTGTAACACTTCAGTCAGAGCATGTAGAAATAAACCAGTCACCTATTTCAAACTCCTGTGTTTCCAAGGAAAACGCAACTCCCAGAGAAAAAGGGATATGGCCAAGGGCACATAAAGAATTACAAGGAGAGACTAGATCTGAACTCTTGACTTCCAACCTGGTGCTTTTCCTACTATTCCACTCTGTATCCTTGGACCACATTCCCAAACAGGTGGAGTACATCTCAAAGGGCTCATTTCCTCTTTGGAAATGTGGTCCAGGGTAAGCTGTAGGCACTAGACTATATTTCCGTTTTTTTTTTTTTTTTCTGAGATGGAGTCTTGCTCTGTCGCCCAGGCTGGAGTGCAGTGGCACGATCTCAGCTCACTGCAAGCTCCGCCTCCTGGGTTCACGCCATTCTCCTGCCTCAGCCTCCCGAGTAGCTGGGACTACAGGTGCCCACCACCATGCCTGGCTAATTTTTTTTTTTGTATTTTTAGTAGAGACAGGGTTTCACCATGTTAGCCAGGATGGTCTCAATCTCCTGACCTCATGATCCGCCTGTCTCCGCCTCCCAAAGTGCTGGGATTACAGGCGTGAGCCACTACTAGACTATATTTCAAAGATGTTCTTCACATTGCTGTCATCTGCTTGTGAACCACATGCCACAGTAAGGATGTGTGAACATCACGGTCACAGGATTGGTAAGATGGGACCTCAAGAGTCACCCTTCCCAACTTCTTTCTATGTTTGGATGTCCTCTACAGCACCCAGTGGTCTGCTTGTCAGATTTATAGGTGGCAGAGACAAGGGGGAAAAGAACTGTGCTCTTGGTCCCCTTTCTCTCCTGACTCCTCTAGGACATAAATCCATCAGTTGCCTCCTCTCTCCCTCTATTAAAATTTCTGCCTTTTCCTCCTTCAATCTTTCCTCTTGGTTAACAAATATTTTGGGTCTCCTTCTCTTCTTTTTCACTTTATTTTATTTATTTAAATTTTCAATTCAGAGGTACACGTCCAGGTTTGTTACATATGTACATTGCGTGATGCTGAGGTTTGGGCCTCTAATGATCTCATTGCCCAACTAGCAAACATAATACCTGGTAGGTAGTTTTTCAATCCTTATTCCTCTTTCTCCCTTCTCCCTTTTGGTATCCCCAGTGCCTACTGTTTCCATATTTGTGCCTATGTGTACCCAATGTTTAGCTCCCACTTATAAGTGAGAACATGCATTGTTTGGTTTTCTGTTTCTGTGATAATTCACATAGGATAATGACCCCCAGCTGCATCCATGTTGCTGCAAAGGACATGATGTTACTCTCTTTTATGGGCTGTATAGTATTTCAGGTGTGTATGTACCAAATTTTCTTTATCCAATTCAACATTGATGGGCACCCGGGTTGATTCCATGTCTTTGCTGTTGTGAATAGTACTGTGATAAACATACAGGTCTCCTCTTAAAGAAAATAAATTGATAAACAATAATCCTTTTGATTTTGCCATGTGCCCAGTTACCTTCTTATCACTCTCACTTTTTCCAAAAATTTTCAAAAGAGTCATTTATACCTGTTGTCCCTTCCTTATGATCTACCTGTTCCTTAACTTTTGATATCTTCTTTTCTCTCAGGGGTCACTAATGACCTGCCCGTTGTGACATCTTTTTACATTTTTGAGTGTGTGTGTGAGACAGAGTTTCATTGACGCCCATCTTGTGAGATCTGTGTGTGATCTCAGTTCACTGCAACTTCAGCCTCCCGTGTTCAAGCAATTCTCCTAACTCAGATTCCCAAGTAGTTAGGATTACAGGCATGTGCCACCATGCCCAGCTATTTTTTATATTCTCAGTAGAAACAGGCTTTCACCATGTTGTCCAGGCTGGTCTCAAACTCCTGACCTCAAGTGATTTGCCCTCCTCGGCCTCCCAAAATGCTGGGATTACAGGTGTGAGCCACTGCGCCCAGCCCTTTTTGTCTCTTTTTAGCCCTAAATTTTCTTGTTTCCTTTGTATCATTTCAGATGTTGATCACCCAGTACTCAATGTCCCTTGATAGGTGGTTACCCTGATTCTCTTTCTTTGCCTTGGGCTTTGCTTCTGATTAGATCTCTGTGTTCGCTTCCTTGGATCATTTGTTTTAAGTCTCTTCCAGAGACCCTGTCCATCCATTGATAGATTTGTCCATTCCATTCGTAATTGAGCATGAGGTACTGTGCCAGGAACTGGAGATTTAGAGTGAATCACACATCATTCTTGACCTCAGTGAGCTTACCTTCCATTGACAGAGACAGCTAAGTTCGTCCCAACACCATGTGATGCTATATGCTGGACCAGTTACTTCATAGATTCAAAGAAATGCAGAAATGGGAGCTGAAAGGGACATAAAGATCTCTAATCCAGGTCTCACCTTTACAGAAGAGGAAATTGAGGCACAGAGAGAGGGCATCAGTTACCTGTGGGCCTACAAAGAATTGGTGAGGAGGTAAGAAAAGACCTGAAGTCTCTTCAAATAAATTCTTCAGAGAATGGCCAATGATTGCTTTTCTAGTGAAATAAGAAGGTATTGGCATGCAAAAAAGTATCTAGAGTTTGCTCTGAGTTACAAATACATTTCACTGAGTTCTTTCTGTAACCAAAGACCCATCATTGGACCCATGTCTTCCTCCAAATGCTCTGGCAAGAGGTCATGTGGTAGAGATCCCAGAATTGGGCCTTTTTTTTTTTTTTATTAAAAGGAAGAGAAACAATACTTACTCAACACGTAATCTGGGCAAGGAAATTAAGGCCCTAAAGTTAGGTGACTCACATCAATTTTAAAGCAAAACCAGGACTGGAACTCAGATTTCCTGTTCCTTGCATCTTGTTCCTTTCATGAGGTCAAGAGCCACAAGCTGGAATGCTGGGCTACCATCTGCCCAGGGAAGAGGCTGTGAGCCTACTGAGTTTGGCAGCCCCCTTGAAGGCCGTATGTGTGCATTTGGATAAGAACCTACCCCAATCTTTACCCCTAGACAGAGCCAGTATCATGGGCATGCAAACTGTGATATTGCATGGGACCTCGTGCTTAGAAGGACCCTGTGGTTGGCTTAATGTTGCTATCTTAAAATTCTTGAAGATTTGTAAAAAATGAGGTCCTGCAAATTATGTAGCCATTTCTGCTCCCAGATTCTAACTTTTATTATTGCCACTCAAAGCACTTCCCAGGTCTTATATCTGAATAGTTCAATCCTCTCTGCCCATATCACTCTAGGAAGGGCTACTGGAAAGATCACCTGAAAGTGAGCTAATGCCAAGCCAGCCAGGTGCCTGTCTAGATTCCCTGGACTACTTCCTGGAAGGGTTTTTACCTCCCTATGTTACCGGAAAGGGGTCTCAATCCAGACCCCAAGAGAGGGTTCTTGGATCTTGCACAAGAAAAAATTTGAGGTGAATCCATAAAGTGAAAGCAAGTTTATTAAGGAAGTAAAGGAATAGAAAATGGCTACTCCATAGGCAGAGTAGTGGCAGAGGCCACTCAGCTGCTTATACTTATTGTTACCTCTTGATTATATGCTAAACAAGGGGTGGATTATTTATCAGTTTTCCAGGAAAGGGGTGGGCAATTCCCAGAACTGAGGGTTCCCCCCATTTTTAGACCATAGAGTAACTTCCTGAAGTTGCCATGGCATTTGTAAACTGTCATGGTGCTGGTGGCAGTATCTTTTAGCATGCAAATTAGCATATAATGAGCAGTGAGGACAACCAGAGGTCTTTTATTGCCATCTTTGTTTTGGTGCATTTTGGCTGGCTTCTTTACTGCATCCTGTTATATCAGCAAGGTCTTTATGAACTGTATCCTGTGATGACCTGCTGTGTGATCCCATGACCGTGAATGCCTTAACCTCCTGGAAATGCAGCCCAGTAGGTCTCAGCCTTATTTTACCCAGTTCCTATTCAAAATGGAGTCACTCTAGTTCAAACGTTTCTGACACCTAAACGTTATGAAACTCTGGATCAGGGTGTAGAGTGTAGAATTAATCTATCTAGCTTCACAAGACCCAAAAACCAAGCCATCTATCACTTCACTCCTTTTCTTTGGTTCAAGAGCTCTTGGTGATTCCCAGCCTATAGGACAGTCCAGGCTCCAAAGCTGGTGTTCCAATACGGTTTCAATCTACCCTTGCAGCATTTTCTCTCAATGCTCACATATAGTCTTTTCTCTGACCAGTGTCTTCTTTTCTTTTTCCAGGTCCACTTTAGATATTGTGGCCTCTGCACAAGGAAAGAGCTTTCCTTTTCCATTCTGGTGCACCATCCCCATCTTTCTCACCAGCTGATATTCCTCCTGTCCTTCAGGGCACTGCTGTGTTCTCATTTCCTCTGGAAAGGGCCTTCTGTGACCACCCCTTCTATATCCTCTCTCCCAACAAGACTGCACACTTATTGAAGACAGAGCCAGTGTCCCATCTTCGTACCTGCCCCTTCAAGCCACACATCCAGCAATGGTCAGTGAATAGTTTCTAGTGTCTTCTCACTGGAGGGGAAAAGCAAGAACCCCATTTCCTGGTGAGGCCTGATTACATGCTTCCAGACCCAGCTCATCTGCTGTTGGAGGGTGAGTCAGGGAGGGCCTTGTCTGACCTGTTTCCCCAGCTAAGACTCTGGGATCAGGCCTGTCTCCATTGCCCAGGGGACAGTGGGGGATGTTGGTTGGCTGAAACATTCAGAGAAGGGAGGCAGGTTCCCTAACGAGGCCGAAAGTATGTGTGGATGCTAGGGATAGAATTTCCAGGCTCCAGGAAGGATGATTACTGTTCTCTGGCTGACCAGATTTTATCCAGTTTGGACACCACATAATTACATTAAAAGTAGGAGGTAGAAGGGGTATCAGGAAGAGGAGAGAGAGGGAAGTCATGCTAAATGGGAAGTGGCTATAGGAACTTGGAGTTAGTGAGCTGGAGAAAAGAAAGCTTGAGAGAAGGGAGAATCCTTTAATGTCTTAGACAAGGTGATCCATGTCTTTAAGACTGTTGAAGCCTGCCTAGACTAGCAGAGGTGGACAGTTTTGTATGGTCTGTCAGGGCCAAAGTTGGTCCAAGGCAGCAAAGTTACAGGAAACAGAGTTCTGCTCAAGCAGGACTGTCAAACCTGGAAGAGTAACAAGAAGGAAGGAATGAGCTGGCCCTTGCTCATTAGGAATGTCCAAGTGAAGGTTCCAACCACAATGGTTCCTGCAACACAGCCCTCAATTCTGTTTCTCTGCATGATTCTCTCACTCTGTTTCTCAAAGCCATCTTTAAAACTGCGTCTTCCTCCTTAAGCCTCAGATTCTACCACAGTGTAAATGCATCAATCATGTTCCACTGCCACAGCCCCCATTCTGGTTCTGTCATCTCTGGCAACCGTCTCCAACAGTCTAACCAGTGCTCCAGCCTGCCACCTAGAATCCCACCAATCTGCCTCTAGGCTTCCAGAATGAGATTTCTAAAATACAAATCTGGATCAGTTATACACCTGCTCAAAGCCTCCAGTGGATTCTGGATGTCATTAGTAAGTGGATGAATCCTTACAGTGACCTTCAAGGTCCTTCATGGCCTGACCTGGACAGCCTATCCCATTCCATTTTCCCTTGCACCTTACACACCAGCAATACTGGAGACTCTAGATGCCATGCCCACCATGCTCACACTCACCTCTGAGCCTCCATGTGCTGTTTCTCCCTGCCTGGAAGACTATTTCTTACCGCTCTCCCCACCCCACCCACTCCACTCCACCTAGCTCTTTGCTATTTGTCTGTTAGGTCTTAAGTTCAGTGTCCCTTCTTCTGGGAAGCATTCCTGGATTCCTGAAGTCTGGGTTATGTGTCCCTGCAGTATATTCCCTCAGCAACCTATCACTAACTTTTGGTGTGCAGTATTATATGTGCCCATATTATTACCTGTACTCCACCCTTCCTCTCCCACTAGAGGGCAGGGACCATGTCTTTTGGTTCTCTCTCATCTTCATTGCCTAGTTTCTGACACATAGTAACTACTCAAAATATATTTGTTGAATAAAAGATTGTTCTTCTTTGCAGAGAGGCTATATAAGTGACTCCTGCTTTGGGCCCTTTCCACCTCCGGGTTCCTGAGGCTGTAAGACACAGCTTTTCCTACCTTAAATGACATGTTACCATGTGTAACAGGAATTTCCCATGTTCACTTCCTGCTTCAGAGATTCGCTCCAGGCTATGATGCAAGGGGAAGTAGGAGCTTCGTCAAGGATCCAGTATGAACAGTGTTTGGTTGAACAATATGATTACAGAAGAAAGACTCACTGGTGAAATGTTTGGTTTCCATAGCATGAAGCTCATTATACACATGGGAGGGTAATTAATTTCCTGCAAGGGGCTGGACAGACATCCTGTGTCCCTGTATGTTGTCTTACTTCTGTGATTCCTATAGAACCTGGTGTTACCTCATTTGGCAGAAACAACAGAGAGATCATCAAGAGCCAACAAAATATCTGCCCCTCACACTTTGTACATGAACTCAAAATAGATCACAGATCTAAATGTAAAATGTAAAACCATAAAATCTTTAGAGGAGAACATAGGTGAAAATATTTGTGATCTAATGTTAGAAGAAGAGTTCTTAGACATGGCACTAAAAGAACAATTCAAAAAGTAAAAAAAAAAAAAATGAATTCACTGAACTAAAAACATTTGCTCTGTGAGTTAGTTAAGAGAATGAAGTGAAAAGTACCAACTGAGAGAAAATATTTGCAAATTACATATATGACAAAGGACTTGTTTTCAGAAGAAATAATTCTCTAAACTCAACAAACAATCTAATTAGAAGACGAACAGAAGACTTGGACACTTCACTAAAAAAGTGGCTATAGTTTTTCTGTATATAGTGGCTGCCACTGTACACAGATGGCAAAATAAACACATGAAAGGTGCTCAACATCACTAGTTTTTATGGAAAACTAGTGATGATGCTACACACCTATTAAAATCATGAAAATAAAAAATACTAATAAAACAAATGATGGCAAGAATGCAGAAACTGGATCTTGTAAATGTTTTTGGTAGGCATGTAAAATGGTATGATCACTCTGGAAATCTGTCTGGCATTTCTTTAAAAGTTAAACATATATGTACTGTTAGGTTGGTGCAAAAGTAATTGCAGTTTTGCATTAAAAGTAATGGCAAAACGGCAATTATTTTTGCACCAGGCTAATATATGACCCGTCAATCAAAATCCTGAGCATTTATGTTCACACAAAAACCTTTATGCAAATGTTCATAGCTGCCTTATTTGTAATAACCAAAAACTGGAAACGACCCAAGAATCCTCCAATGGGTGAAGGTTAAACAATCTGTGGTACATCCATACCATGGAATGGTAGCTAGCAGTAAAAAGGGAATGAATTGTTGATACAATGAAACAAGTTGATGAATCCTAAGAGTATTGTGCTGAGTGAAAAAAGCCAATCTCAAAAAATTAGATATTAAAAAAGATTTCATTTATAAGATAGTCTCAAAATGACAAAATTATAGAGACGGAAAAGAGATAAGGGGTTGTCAGGGGTGTGGGAAGGGGAAGAGGGCTGTGACTGTAAAGGGGCAGCATCAGAGAGATCCTTTGTGGTGATGAACAGTTCTGTGTCTTGACTGTGGTGGTGGCTCTACCAACCTATACACGTGCAGATATACAAAACACGTAAATGCATGCAGCAGCTGGTGAAACTGTATTGTGCCAATTGATCGGTGATGCATTACAGGTATGTAAGATGTCATCATTGCAGGTAGTAGGGTAATGGGTCCATGGGAGTTCTCTATACTGTTTTTATAATTTCTTGTGAATATAAAATTATTTTATGGCGTGAACCCGGGAGGCGGAGCTTGCAGTGAGCCGAGATCGCGCCACTGCACTCTAGCCTGGGTGACAGAGCGAGACTCCGTCTCAAAAAAAAAAAAAAAAAAAAAAAAAATTATTTTAAAATCTTTAAAAAGTAGTCTGGGATAGAGGCAGTGAAGTAAGCTCTTATATATTTAACTTGTGCTAGGTGTCTTAAGTGTGTTCATTTATTCAGTGCATTTACTGAGTGCCTTCTGTATACAGTGCTATGCCTAGGAATACAAAAGTAAACAAAAGGTTACCACCTTTTTGATATTTACAGTCTATCTCAAAAAGGTTAAGTAGCTTGTCGAAAATCACACACTGGTAAGTGATGAAGTTGAATTCAAACCTGCACAAAGCCAATGCTACCTCTAGAATTTAAGTACCATGTGGCCCTATAGCCCTCCTCCCCCTGTTCTCTTTGAGCCCCTGTTAATTCCATGTCCCCAGAATGTCCTAGAGCAATTAGTAATCCTTTTTCTAAGGCCAAGATTTTGACCCTGTCAGAGTTTTTGTTTCAGTTTTGTTTTTTTTCTCTCAGATTGTCCCAGCCTTTTTGTCACTGAAGCAGAAGGTATCAGGGAAAGGCATTGGAACAAGAAGTGATTTTTGGCCAGGCACCGTGACATTAGCCTGTAGCCCCAGCTACTTGGGAGGCTGAAGCAGGAAGATCTCTTTTGCCTAAGAGTTTGAGTCCAGCCTGGGCAACATGGCAAGATCCCTTCTCTAAAAAACAACAACAAAAGCCTATTTTTGTTTCCATTTGTTTCTTTACATAAGATTTTGGACAGCTTTATTAAAATTTTAAAATTACTTATTATAGTTAAAAGTTGGTTTTCAACAAATATTTCTATTGTTAAGTCAAGAATGAATACTTATTTTAAAGTTTCCATGAAAAGAAAGTTATATTTGTAAAACATAAAGACGTTCTTGGCATCTCACTGCAACCTCTGTGGAATGAGAGTAATTAGAGGTACTCAGAAGTGTTCCTCTTCGTTTTGTATCCTGGCTGTGGTCTGTCTGACTCATGGTCCCTATAGATTGTGCTGTCAACTGGGAGGTGTCTATCTCTCCTCCCTGGAGAGTTAACCTGCTTCAGTCCCATACACTCTTCCCGCGGTAATTAAGTGTGTTGCAATGTCTATGTGAAGACGTCACCTGACCCTCAGGATGGGGTGGAACCAGGGAGCCAAACTCATGATCACTATTAGGATGTGTAACAAAATAATCCAAACAGTGCCAGCCATCAAGGAAAGACAGACAGGGCCTCCCCACAGCACCCTTAAAACATCAGCACACCATTCCTTTAATCCTGAAGTTTCTCTTTCTGTTTTCCCTTCCCCATATGGCAATGGCTTTGTGTTTTCTGATTATAAAAGTAATAGACACACTTATTTTCTTAAAGCATATAAAGATATAGAAAAGAGTAAAAATCAACCAGAATCTCACTATATCCTTCCAGCTATATCACTATATCTTTCACTTTTCCAGACCTATGTCATATCTGTAAGTGCAGAGGCCAGTATTTAGCAGGTTAAGCAAAAAGTTAGTTTAAATAAGAAATGATGATAATAATAAAATATATGTGTACTTTAAATCTTGTATTTTAACCTAAAATATGTCAGTGGTTTAATCTACTCTTTAATATAGACTGTCAGTCTGCTGAAGGGAGTTCACCTTTGTATTTCTTATAAAGATATCATAATATTTTGTTTTCAAGTTCTTGTATTGGCTTCTTTGAATAAGAAAGAGAACTTAAAAGCATTTGTGAAGCACTCTGAGAGGGGAACCTTGAATTTTTATTATCTCACCTTCATCCTTTTTAGCCACCTTACCTACTACCCATAAGACAATAGCTATTGAGTTTAGTTCTTCGAAACATTCAACTTAGTTTTTTTTTATAGCTTTTTTGGTCTTATCTCCTTTTTCACTGTACATAATATTTAACTATGTAATTACAGTAGCAAGTAAATTGGCATGAGGAGAGCTTCATAGACAACTATACAACTGACTCCTGCTAAGCATGTGAGCTCCCTGCTGGGAGCAAAAGTGGGTAGGTGTGAAAGCTCGCAGTCTTCCCTCCAGAGCTTTCCATGGGCCTAAGCGTCAGGCTTTCCAGGTGGAAGGGAGAAGGCTGATCAACTGGTGAGTCAACTAAGTGGTTGGAGGTCGATTAGGAGAGTTCACACTCTATATAAATACATATACACTCAAAATTTATTTACAAAAGATGGGATTGCATGTTACATGTAGCCCGTTTTTGTTTATTATGTTATTGACATAACCATAACTATAACTGACATAATCACTTTAAATGATTGCATATTGTGTGAATATGGCATCTTTACCTAGTCTCCAACTAAGATCTGTTAGACTTTTTGTTTTGTTTTGTGCTTGTTTGCATTTTAATATACTTGTTGGATTATTTCCTCAGGATAAATTCCTAGTAGTGGAGTTGCTGCATTAAAATTTATTCATGTTATGGCCAGGCGCAGTGGCTCATGCCTGTAATCCCAGCACTTTGGGAGGCTGAGGCGGGTAGATCACTTGAGATCAGGAGTTCGAGACCAGCCTGGCCAACATGGTGAAATCCCGTCTCTACTAAACATACAAAAATTATCCAGGCATGGTGGTGTATGCCTGTAACTCCAGCTACTCAGGAGGCTGAGGCAGGAGAATCAGTTGAACCTGGGGGTTGGAGATACAAGTGAGCTGAGATCGTGCCACTGCATTCCAGCCTGGGTGACAGAGCAAGACCCTGTCTCAAACAACAAAAAAGAAGTTAAATATGGTATTAAGATTATTGCACATTGCTACAAATTCCCCAAGAAAATGTGTCCCAATTTGCATACCTCTAGTAATAAAACTCCCAAATTTTCTTATTGACCTCATGGACGTTCCCCTCCTTGCCCAGCTTCCTGGTGAGTAATAAGGACTCTCCAGTGGAAAAAGTTTGCAGGGTATGATGAGGCCCCCTACCCCACAGAGGTGCCAAATGGGCTGAACAGTGCAACTTAAATGGTAAACCCTTTAGAGACAGAAAATACTGGGAGTGGGGTAGGAGTAGAGCGAGACCACCTCTTTCTTTCCTGGAATCTCAGTGCAGCATGGTGTGGCAGAGAGGGCCAAGGATGAGATTTAAAGAGACCTGGTTGTGATGGATGGCTCTGTCATTTATATATAAATGACCTTCAGGCAAGTCATTTAACTTCTTGGAGCCTCAGCTTCTTCATCTATAAAATAAAGTTATCCTCTGTTAGAGCATTTATCCCAGTTGGCCTCACATTACAGCGATACGTGTTCTAGCCTGACCCTCAGCATGGAATTGCTGTCTTAATGTGGGGAAGAAGCTGACCTTGGACTTTGTTCTTACAACCTGGGTCTTGTCTAGTTCCTAACAACAAGTCCTTGCTTGCTATTACAGTTTGGTTTTCTGCCTTGTACTTGATAATCACATTGCCCAAATTGTCCTATCAAATGGGTCTAGAAACACAGCTGGAGACTGGGGTAGAAGGTGAGGGAAATGGAGATAATTATGCCCTAGTATGAAGGTACTATGTTGACAAGATGGTGGTTAAAACTGTGATGGAAAAGCATTGAAGCACACTGTATGAAAGCATGACTGAGACACAGAGGCGTTAATCAAAGGGTAGAGCCTCTCAAAATTGCATCTTCCTCCACACATGATAACTTCTTTGATCATGCAGTCTCAATTCACACTGCATTCTCTGAATGCTGGTTGGTTCCTTGCTGCATCAGTGATGGTCCCCAGTGAGCCCACAACTTCCAATCTTATCTATCTTCTTTGGTCCCTATCCCTTAGAAACTTGTGCATCAGTGGAAGTCATCTTCCTGATCTCTCAAAAATCTGGAATTTGAGGGAGTGGTTCCTGCACACTTTCTGCCTGGCCTTCCCCAACTCCCTTCAGTATCCTTTTTCCAAATATGATAGCACTAGAGCAGGCAAGCAAGTGTGAGACCTATAGAGTGTCCAGTCAAGGGATGGGATGTCAGTCTCCCCATTTTAGTAGTCATCAGATATTTCCATTGATTCTCTTGAGGTGAGGAGGATACTGTCCATTGCCTGCACAATATCTTTCCCATCTCCCTTTCTTCAATTTCCATAGATAGTGGCTAGAGACCCCACGTCATTCACGAAGTAGTTCCTTACCCCATCTCTAGAGGATGACTCTTGATTGATCGAAGCCAATCACAGTACCCTCATGCCCTTTGGCCATTCATTGGTCAAAGTACAGGCAAATGACCCAGTTCTGACCAACGAAGCACAAGAAGTATATATAGGGAACAGGGGAAGAAGGCCAAGTCTCCAAGACTTTCCCCCTCCCATGAAAACCAACACACATGTATGGCATAACAAAAACAAAGAACCTGCATCCCTGATGGCATAGTTGAGCATGCCCAGTGTGAGCCAACACAGCAATACCAGCTCAAAATACTTCAGGTCATACTTTTTGTAACTTGCAACCAAATGCATTCTCAACCAATACATGTGGTCTCCCTCCCTTCACTGCAGAAGGATGATCCAGTCAATAGCCTTGTTCACCTCCCCATGGGGAGATGAGCAAAGAGCCTAAACTCTCTTTTCAAACATTGCACTCTCCAAAAGCCAACCCCATCCTCGATCCCAGGATTCCTCTTATCTTGTGTGTATTTGGGGTGGTGATGGCAGGATATGAGATGATACTGGTTCTGCTTGCCTGGTCCCTCTCAATCAATCCTGCAGGAGTGGGGAATGGTTGGCATCTTAGAAAATGGGACACCTGAAGGTTTTCATTCTCAACAAGGTTTTACTAGCTAATTCCAGATAAACCAGAATGGCTTCATTTTATATTTCACCTCCTACTCAAAAGGTCATACTTTTAACGTGTTCACTATCACTGGCCCTATGGAACATCCACCACTTCAGGGTTCCCCCCATGAAGTTAGAATTTGGCTTTGCCCCAGCACGGTACCAGTCATAATCTTGCTCTTCCACCAGTGGCAGGGAAAGAACAAGTGATGAACACCTGTTCTGTACCCAGCATGGTCCTAGAAACATTATACATACCATTTTTACCTTGCACTTAAGAGCAAGAGCTATGACAACAGACAGACCTGAGTTCGAAGCCCTGATCTTTTTATGTGACCTGGGGAAAGTCATGTGACCTCTCTGAGCCCCTTTTCCTCATCTGTAAAAGGAGGATAATAATACCTGACCAATAGGATTGCTGAGGGGTTAAATAAGTTGTGTGTGCCTAGGACAATTCTGTTATGTATGTTGACTGTTATCATTATGATCATTTCAACACAACCTGCCTGATCTTGAACTCTAGCCTGCAAACACTCCTTCCTTCCTAGACCAACTGCTAGACTTTCACACATGCTGCTGGGCTCCCTGCCTGGTCCCAGCCCCCTCTGTCCTGCCTAGGTGTGCCTCTGGTTTGACAATACCATCTCTTTCAACAAAAGCAATTCCTTTAAAATAACAACTCTTGTTAACTTGGGCACTTACTAGATGTGAGGTACTATGCTGAACATTATACATTTATTATCCCTACTAATCATTCTAGAAAGCAGGTATTAGCATTCTCATTTTCCAGGTTAAAAAAAAATGGCTCAGTGAGATTTAGCAGCCTTCCCAAGGTCACACAGCTGGCATGTGAATGAGCTGGGATTTTAACTAGTCTGTGTGCAACAAAGCCTGTGTTTTTTAGTCATTGCCTACAACCCCGAGAGGCAGAAGGGGCAAGCGTTCTACTCCCTTCTCATTTCACAGAGAAGGAAGCTGAGTCTCAGAACATGTCAAGATCACACAGCTGGTCTGTAGGAGGACCACGCCTGCAACCAGATCCCAGTAAAAGCAGCCAAGCCAGAGTCATTTCAGGTACCAAAAGGTTGAGGGAGTACCTTCTGACTTCAAAGGCAGGAAGGAAAAGAGGAGACACTTTGAAATCTGGGAGGGGAATTTATAGTATTCATTTAGAGTCTTTTTGGCAAGAGTCCATAAAATATCTGTGGAGACAGGGATGGAGTTGTCCCTGTTCCTGCACACGCATTTGAAATGCATATGTAAAGTGTATTGAGGTTTAGAGTTGGGGAAATGCACTTCCTATCAGGGAAGACTTCCTAGAGGGGTGCATTTTCAATAATCCTCAAAGGATCAATACAAAATTGGACAGACAGAGTTGAGGGTGCCTGGATACCTGGCAAGTGTATAGTCCTGACATCAGGCCGACACATACTAGATGGCTATTATGAGCAAGGCAAGACAGTGGTGCACCATTTACATGCTTAGTGATGTGATTTTTAAGCTGTCCTTACTGAATGTTTAGATTGTGTTTGCTTATGTTATTTTATTGGGTGAATAAAGGGAAGAATTATCATCTAGCAGGGGTGTCCAAGGGAGAGAATACAGTCATGGGTTCTTAGTTTCTGTTTCTGGTTGAGTCAGTAAAGCCCCTTACTCAGTCCTCTTTTCTGCTTATCACTAGACACAGAAAATAAAAACTATGGCTTCAGGCTGCTAAAAGCCTAAAACAAAACAAAACAGCAACAACAACAACAATGACAACTAAATAAGAAGGGGTTGGACAAGCTTGATAGAGTTCAGACCTAGGCTCGCTCACCACCCTGAACCTGACCTTCATAATCTCCTTCAAATAGAAGCCCTCTAACTTTCTAAGCAGAGGTCTCCCAGACAGTATCCCCATGAATTCCTGTTGCGAACGTAACTTCTTTATGTAGTCATCTGCTTTAGGATTCATAAAGTGTTTTTCATCCATTATGTCATTTGATCCTTTCACTGTCCCTAAGAGATAGATGTGCACGGACTATTCTTATTTACAAATGAGGAGACTAAGAGTTCAAGATAAGGGTGTCAAATAGGGTTAAATTCACAATTACTTCCTGAAACACTGTATTAAGGATTCTGGGGTCAAGTCCAGGGGTTTAGCAAAAGCTAGTGCTGTGGCCAATTAGCAATGTCTTCCTTGGGCACAGAAAAGGAGGATAATGGCATGCACGGTGGCAAGTTAAGAGACTCAGGTTTTCTGATTCCCTGCCCAAGGTCTTTTTCTTGCTGCATGTTCCTCACAGAAGGCTTGTGGGAGGAGGCACAGGTATGCAGATCAAGGTGAGGAAATGGCACAGAGTAAATGCTCAGTGTGGTGGAGTGAAAAATGGCCCTCCAAAATACATCCATGTTCTAATCCTAGAATCTGAGCATTGCTTTATATGGCAAAAGAAAGGGGATGGGTCTTTGCGGATGTGGTTAAATTAAGATTCTTGAGGTTGGGAGATGATTCTGGATTATCCAAGTGGGCCCTAAACATAATCAAGTGTATACATAAAAGAAAGAGGCAGAGAGGGATTTCACACACAGAGAAGCTGATTTGATTTGAAGAGGGAGCAGAGAGATTTGGAGATGCATCCATAAGCTAAGGAATACTGACAGCCACTAACTAAAATTAGGAAAAGACAAGGAACAGAGTTACCCCAGAGCTTTTGGCAGGTGCAAAACCATGCTGACACCTTGATCTTGGCCCAGTGCTACTGATATCTGACTTCTAGGTGCCAGAACTGTGAGAGAATATATTTCTGTTGTTTTATGTCACCAACTTTGTGGTCATTTGTTATAGCAGCCACAAGAAACTAATACACTCAGTAAATGTTAATTTTCCCTCCTTTCACAATCTTTCTGAGTTCCATAAAACACACACTCATACACAAACATGTTGTATTAAGCCGTTCTTGCATTGCTACAAATAAATATCTAAGACTGGGTAATTTACAAAGAAAAGAGATTTAATTGGCTTATAGTTCTGCAGGCTGTACAGGAAGCTGGCATCTGCTTGGCTTCTAGTGAGACCTCAGGAAGCTTACTGTCATGACATAGGGCTAAGGGGGAGCAGACACATTGCACAGCAAAAACAGGAGCAAGCAAGAGAGTGGGGGTGGGGTGCACACACTTATAAATAACCAGATCTTGTGAAAACTCACTCAACACCGAGAAGACAGCATCAAGCCATGAAGAATCTGCCCCCATGACCCAAACACCTTCCATCAGGCCCCATATCCAGCATTGGGGATTACAATTCAACATGAGATTTGGGTGGGGACAAATATCTAAACTATATCACGCGTTATATAACAAATAATATGTGTTTCCATATATATTCCATTAACAATAAGAAAAACCTCTATGATGAGTTGAAATGTTTTAAGTAGAAACAAATGCTTACTAAGAATGTGCTTAGATGCTTGCTACATGAAGATGTTTACTCTACATGGGTACTAATTAAGAATCAATCTATCTGGTCCATTTCCTACAAGTACAATTATTTGTCTGATGCTTTGTTCAGTCCATTTTCAAGCCCACAGATAGAAGAGCAGCATCATGAACAAATGTGAGCCTTCTATTCTAAGAGAAAGGCTTTGCCTCCACATCCTGGAGGACGTTTTTTGTTTGTTCATTTGCTTGTTTTCATTTTGAAGGTGTCAGGGCTGCAGTTTTCTTCCTCTAGGAAGAAGCTGGTAAATAAGCAGAAGTTTAGTGTGCCATAAAATTAGTACACAGGCAGAACAGTCCAAGGCCAACAAACTGAAAGCAATAAATCATGTAATCTCAGCTCATTGCCTATGGAGCCTGAGTTAGAAAAGAAAATCCATTATGAAAAATGACATTCTTAATAATGAAATCTTATTCATGGATGGATGGATGTTGGGGAAGCTGTGAAATGTGGCTTCGGAGAGGTTTGGAATGATAATATCTGAGGATTCAGGAGATGGCTGTTGTAGATAATCACAATGCAAATATTAGATTGTGAGTCACTGGGCCACCTGAAAAAAAATATTCTACACATACGTTACTCAGTAGAAAACACCTGTTGCAAGAAGTCACAGAAGACATGGAGCTGTCAGAAAAAAAATCATTGTCAGAAGAGCTTCAGTGAAGATTTTTACCAGTCTAGACATGCTTGATAGCTAGTAGTTCTTGGTGCTGTATTTGAACTGGAAGAGATTTTAAAATGTATTTAACCCAACTCTTCCCCACCCCCCACCCCACTTCACAGATGAAGAACCTGAGGCTCGGAGAACCTCAGTTCAGCGGTGTGTAATGAATTAGTGTGTGGTAGAAACTTTACTCTTGGGCCCATGCCTCTTCCCATTCACCATGCTGCCTCCTAGGACACCCCTCAACACACACACACACACACACACACACACCTGCTCACCTTGTCAGAGCCAGTATGAGCCTTATCTCCAGCCTTCCTTGTGTACTTGCTGAATCAAGTTAATCTATAACAGGTGTTTATTGTGTGGAATTGAGAATCTAGCCTCTTGACACTTGGCTGGAGAAGAAAAAAGTGCCATTTAGAATGTGTTTATCTGGTTTATTAGACTCTACCCATTACTCTTGGGAAACAAGGTTCAAGTTGAACTGGGGCACGAGGACATCTGGAAATGAGAGGACTTCAATAGTCCTTTGGTTGAACCAAGTCCTCTCTGGTCTAACGTAACTTCAAATCACTCTTGTCTTTATATACAGAAACCCTAAAGGAACCTCACCTGAGCTGAAGCATCACATACCTTCATTACTACCTCAACCTCAACATGATCAAACTCCTCAATCCTAAGTAAATGCAACATTATATCCAACATGTGGGTGGGTATCCTGTTTTTGAGACTGGGTGACTTATTTCAGTAGCTGCAAAGTCCTGAAAACAATGATGGCTCCCTTTTCAATGTGGTTCTGGCAAGTCTTGGGGTAAGTACAGCTGATGAAGTCCCTCAGGTGGGTACAGAGCAAGTGCTTAGCAAGGATCTCATGTAATCAAATCAACAATTGCAGGGAGGGGCATTATCTCAGTAAGTGGTCACCAGTGTCCTCCCTGCACTAGATGGTGGGCCTGGTGATGATGCTTATAGTGGAGAGCCTCTACCTTGCTGCAGCTCCAGACTCCCCAATAAATGATCAAATGGTAGAGGAAGAATGAGCAGCATTAATGAATATTTATTTGTTGATTCATTCATTCAACCAATCCTCCTGGGAATTCTCCTTTCTCCTGGCTTTGTGTTTTTTTGTGGAGGGAGTTTGAAGTAACACTTCTTTCCACTCTCTACTTCCCCCTCCCTGTTTTTCTCCCTCACCCAAAAAAGAGGAGAAAAGACTTATAAGAGAGTTTGGAAGACAAGCTTTCATACTCAAATCAGCCTGCTGTTTTTACCTCTGAGATCTGCCTACCTTTTGCTCCATTCCACGCACTTGGACACTCAGATACTTGCAGTGGTCCAAGACCGCCGGAAATTGTGATTGGGTAAGTCTCTAATTAAGGGGTGAAGTATTAAAATCCTATTGGCTAGAAGACCTAAGCCCCTTCCCTGATATCTGTTTTCATCACTAATGAAGCTGGTGTTTTTATCCCTTTATGTCTGACTTTTGTGTGTGTGTATCCTAATGGGTTCTGAACTTCGATGGAGAAAATAAGGTATTATTTGTTGACCCCCACAACTCTGAAAACAATGAAGCATATGCTTCATGTAAGAACTATGCAAGAACAAACATCAGATTGAGTAGGACAGGATCCCATATTTCCATCTCTCATTGAGGGACAAAGAAAAATAGGGTGACCATCTTGCTTTGGTTTTAGCATTGAAAGTCTGGTGTCATGGCCAGGTGTAGCAGCTCACGCCTATAATCCTAGCACTTTGGGAAGTTGAGACGGGTGGATTGTCTGAGCCCAGGCATTTAAGACCAGCCTGGCCAACATGGAGAAACCCCATCTCTACTAAAAATACAAAAAATTAGCTAAGCATGGTGGCATGTGCCTGTAATCCCAGCTACTTGGGAGGCTGAGGCACAAGAATTGCTTGAATCCGGGAGGTGGAGATTGCGCCACTGCACTCCAGCCTGGGTGCCAGAGTGAGACTCTGTCTTGAAAAAACAAACAAACAACAGCAACAACAACAACAAAAACCCAAGAAAGTTTGGTCTCCCAGGATACCCCTCAGTTTCAGGAAAACTGCGATTGTTGGCCACCTACAAGGTAAAGAGTTCATTACAGAAAAATGCAATAATGTAATAAAGGAGCATGCAGAATCCTAAAGGGGGAACATAGAAGGAAGTCATGGCTTCTTGGAGAGATCAGGGAAGCTTCCAGAGGAAGTACTATTTACCAGGGCAGGGATGTGGGGGTGTAAGTGGGATAACTGGATTGAGTAGAACTAGTTACTACCCTGGCTAGCTCTTTGGTATACCCAGGAGGTAAAGTTCAAAGAGGGTGGGCACTTTTTTTTTAAGGTCACATGATGAGTTAGCCAACCTGGAAACTAAATCCACACTGCTAATTCCTTAAGCCAAGCCCTATAACTCTCAAGTTTTCTAATTAAAGAAATTCCTTCTAATTTGTCAGTGGATGATGAAGAAATCATACTTTATTCCTGTTATTCCTTCCAGGAGTATCTCTGACCCCCTGGAATTAAAATATCATAGCCTTGAAAAAACAGAAAAAAGAAATTCCCGATAGTCAAAGTATGTGTATAACCTGCTCCAGGGACTGACTGGTGCAGATGTATGAAGCTCACCTCCTTTGCCTCAAGAAATGGCAAACTCTGTGGTGCAGTTTACAGTCCAGAGCTTCCAATGGCATCAGGCTGAGATGATTTGGCCTGAAATCACATCCGTTTTTTTTTTGGTTTTTCCCCCTTCCCTGTACTAGTCATGATTCTACAGAGAAACAGAACCAACAGGAAAGACAACAGATGTATTTTCAGAAATTGGTTCATGCAATTGTCAGGACTGGCAAGTCTGAAAGCCATAGGGTAAGTCAGTGGGCTGGAGTCTGAATATTCAGGTAAGAGTTGATGTTGCATTCTTGTATATGAAGGCTGGAATTTCTATGGTGCCCTCTGAAGAATTCATTTTTTCTCGGGGAAACCTCAGCCTTTGCTGTTAAGGCGGTCAACTGATTGGATAAGGCCCATCCACACCGTATAAAGTAACCTGCTTCACTTTAAGTCGACTGGTTTTAAACATTGACTAAGTCTCAACTAGTGTTTGACCAAGTAGCTGGTCACCGTAATCTGGCCAAAGTGACATAAAATTAACCATCACATTCCCTCACTTCCCAGCAGGTGTTCCTGAGAGCACTTCCTTAATAAGGCGTTTGCATAATAATCCTCATCTGGTGCTCAGCTTCTAGGGAGTCTGCACTGAGACAAATGATGCTTGGTATCCTTGTTTGTACCTTGCTTGCCTATAGGCTTGCTTTTGTATTAGCTCTCATTCCCTCTAGAAGCAAGTCGTTGGAGAATGGATTTTTGTCTGTCTTGCTTACTACTATTCCTCCAGTCCCTAGAATGAGACCTAGCACATTGCACATGGGTTGTCTTTTGCCTGATTGCTCTCAAATTTCATTTCCACTGCTTTGTTCTGCTATGGGTTTTAAGGAGGCTTGGACACTGGAATTACATTCCCTGGATTCTCTTGCCAACCATCTTTCAGATAGAAAGCCAGTGAGGCCTTCTATAAGCCTAATAAGGCACTGGTGGGAAATTGGAAGACAAGAGGAAGAGGGAAGAGGCTTTTGTCCTGCTTCAGACTTCTGTTAGCAACCTTCCAACAGGCACAGAGAGCAACAGGTGTTTTGGGCACTTCTAGCATCCACCAATGGAGCTACTTCCTCAGAACCTAAGCAGCTATCCAATCAACTTGCACAGTGCCCACCATGGTCTTGGCACCAGCCACCTGTGGTCCAAACATCAGCCCAGGCCTTCCTGTCTCCTGGGTTCTAGATCTGGTAACAACACCTCTACTCTTTTGTTCCCACAACCTTAGGAATGGAAGCTTCTTTCGGCAGTTACTAAGCTCTGAGTCCATTTAAAATCGCCCTTTGCTCTCTCAACCCTTCCAACGCTGTGTAAGCACTTTCTTATGTTAAATTCCCTCTGTTTAAAATATCTAGAGAGATATGTGTTCTCATGACTGGACCCTGTGAACCCTGGCTGATATTTAGATCCTCAATAAATACTTGTTGTATAGGCAAAATTTAGCCCCAAGTTTATATTCTTAGAATTCATAGTTCAAAAGAAAGAAACTTGGCTTTTACAGCATCAATAGATCAAATTATATGAAGGTACTCTTACTGGCCCTGTTTTGGGCACATACTCCCCCTACCTCACCCCAACAATCCCCCTGGGCAAAATGATGGTGTACCTTGATTGGTCAGGCCTGGCTCAGGGATTCAGCCCTACGGCTCATAGCAGGCAGGGTAATGCAATTGACAGCCCCACCTAAACCACTTGGGGTAAGGGAGAGGCACTTCCCCAATGGAAGATAGCCAGACAAAAAAGAAATTTTCCTACCACAATGAACTTACAGTCCTGGGGGAAATGATTTAAAAATTGTCCTAATATAACGTGGTTAAGTGCCAGGTGTTCTGGGAGCAGGGGGGAGCATTTATTCTACAAAGTCCTTTCACATACATGAAACAATTTGTTCCTCATAATGCCAACCACTATGAAGTTGGCATCCTCATCCTCACTATATAGAATCTTTGGCCTCCTATGATCTGTCTCTTCTCTTTTTGACTTCAAGTCCCTCTTTGTCAAGCTCCCTTAGCCAGGCCACCCCAGCTTCAGCTTTCTTTTCACTCCCAGATATCTCAACCTCATTCCTTTTTTTTTATGTAGAATTCTTCTGAAGTGATGGCAAATAAGTTGTCCTTGGTCCCATAACAATATTGGCACCTATCACTGTACAAAACACCCACCCTAAGGCAAACACCATACCATATGCTTTACACACATTCTCTCATTTAGTATTCTTAACAGCCTTACAAAATAGTAGTAGAATTGCAGAAAGATTGTGTGACTTAGCCAAGGCTACTTGGCAAGAGCCGGGATATAAAGCTAGCTCTGTCTGGCTCCCACAACAGCAGCATTTTCTCCACTTGATTTCCACTCCAATTAAGGGATAGTTGAAAGAGCTGGGGATGTTTAATCAGGGGCACAACACACTTAGGGGTACCATTATCCATTCAAGTATCTAATGGGCGGTGAATTAGAAGAGAGAATTCACTGGAATTTTTGTGGCGCCATAACCAAGAAAAAAGGACTGACTATAAACATAAAAGTGAGGGATAGTTGGCCGGGCGCGGTGGCTCACGCCTGTAATCCCAGCACTTTGGGAGGCCGAGGCGGGTGGATCACGAGATCAGGAGATTGAGACCATCCTGGCTAACACCGTGAAACTCCGTCTGTACTAAAAATACAAAAAAATTAGCCGGGCGTGGTGGCGGGCGCCTGTAGTCCCAGCTACTTGGGAGACTGAGGCAGGAGAATGGCGTGAACCTGGGAGGTGGAGCTTGCAGTGAGCCAAGATCGCACCACTGCACTCCAGCCTGGGATACAGCGAGACTCTGTCTCAAAAAAAAAAAAAAAAAAAAGTGAGGGATACTTCTGTTCAATATAATCAGTATGATAGAAGGTAGTGAGTATCCCACCACTGTGGGTATTCAAAGAGATAGTGACAACAGCTTTTAACGGGTGTGGGAGAGAGAGAGAACTCTGACTCAGGGAGCATATTGGGTAGAGGATTTCCAAAGATCCTACAACTATGAAATTACTCCTTGCTTTCTGCTAACCCTATTTCCTCAAGTTAGAATCCTTGCAAGTCTGACTCAAGATTCTGGATCAATTCCAGAGGGTAAACTGATTTTTTTTAAGTTAAGCCCTGTCACCGTGGCTCACACCTGTAATCCCAGCACTTTGGGAGGCTGATGTGGGAGGATTGCTTGAGCCCAGGAGTTTGAGACCAGCCTGGGCAACATAGTGAGATCCCATCTCTACAAAAAGTTGAAAAATTAGCCAGACATGGTGCCTGTGATCCCAGTTACTCAGGAGGCTGAGGCTGGAGGATCACTTGAGCCCAGGAGGTCAGGCTGCAGTGAGCTGAGACCACACCACTGTACTCCAGCCTGGGCAACAGAGTGAGACCCTGTCTCAAAGAAAAAAAAAGTTAAGCCAAAAGACACGCTGGTTGGAAACAAAACAAAATATGTTGATAGTATGAACATACCATAGGACATGTTGTACATTTTTATGCATCTTTAAGCATTTTAATCTGTCTCAGGCTTTTCCAGAGTTTTTAGTTTCATGTTTATCATTTTAAAAATACTCCATTTTTATCCAATTAAGATGACTCCGCTTGTTTGAAAATATTTTCATTGGTTTTAATATTCTGCCTCAGACTCTAAGTGAATTACAACAGGAGCCGAGCTTGCGTTCGGCACGTGGGATCAAGCCCTAACAGCACCACCTCATTTGCCGTATGTGGCCTTGCCCTGCGTGCAGCTCTGAGGCTGGGCTCTTACATGAAATGGGAGATAGAGCCCTTCCTCCTTCCTCCGAGGTTGTCCTGGGAGAGCTTGGCTGGTGGGAGTGCTGCATGAAAGAAAGGACCCGGCTGGGGCATGAGGTGAAGGGCTGACAAGAGGGTGGAGTGCCCATGCTCTGAGAGGCATCTTGGAGGCATTTCCTTCTGTCTCCCTGTACCCCGCCCATGGGTCTATCACCCCAGGCTTTGTGCTAAGGGGAAGATGTGGGACTGTTTCTCTCTTCCTGAGACAGCAGTCCAACTGTCCAATAGGACAATCTGCTATAAGTGTCCACAGATGTTTGGAATTGGGATCAAACTAACTCGGCCTTCGAGCTAAGGACTAGTTTCTTTCTCATCTGTGGCATATGAGGAGCTACTGTGTCCCAAGTTCCATTTTGCAGGTGAGGAAACCAAGACCTAGAGAGGTTCCCTGTCTTGCCAGAGGTCAGGCAGCTGGTCATGCTGTGTAAAGACTTGAAAGCTGGGCCTCCCGATGCCCAGCCCGGTGCTCCTTTCACTGCTTGCACGTTCTTTCTCCATGTGCGACTTCCCATCAGGCTGGTAGAGGATGAAGCTGAGCCAAGAAAAGGTGGGTTCTTGCCACAGGCCTTCTGTGGGTCTGTAATGTGGCCCAGCGCTGATCACAGCTGTAGGGCTGGTTGCTGATGCCCTGGATCCAAGTCCCTAGTGACACTGTGTCTTGAACCTCCTTTCTAATCTGCCCCATCCTGGGGACATGCCAGCCTGAAAGCTCTTCCTGTTGGGGTCAAGTGAGGCCCCCACAGCCTCAGGACCCTTGAGTTTCTGATAGTGCCTGTGCCATGAGCACCACCCTTGCTCCCCCAGCTTCCCACAGAGAGGGTGACTGGTGGGCCACCCTGCTCCTGAACCAACTCTGAGTGGGGGCAGGATGTGTGAAATTTGAAAATGAGTCATATGACTAACTGAAATTTTAGGAGCCACTATGCCCCGATTAACCTCAAATTTAGTGCTTCCTTCTCCGTTCCTACCCAACTATGTCGTAAGAATGAGTTTCCTGACAATTTTTATCCCTCGCCCAACAAGTATTCATAAAATACCTACCTGTGTATGTTCTATACTAGACTCTGGGGATGCAATGATGAACAGAAAGAAACCTTAAGTCACAGACAAGCTGGAGGCAGAGGCAGAGGAGTAAACAGGCAGTTACAATACAGCAAGACAAGCACCATGCCAGAATGCTGTGGGGGTGTAGAGGATATCAGTCACCACAGCCCCAGGGATAATGGGACGTTTTGTACAAGGGGTAACATCCGATTCTTCTCCTCCTCCTCTTCCTGCAGAATTCCAATCTATCATTTTATTCAGTGTTCTGCCTCTCCTGCCATCTTGCCTATTGCCCTTGCTTACAACAATCCACATGTCCAGAAATCAGATACATCAGCAACTCAGTAGCCTTGGGAATGATCCCAGTGCCTTCAGCTTGGGAAATCCTGATTTTGCCATGTTTCACCATCTGTGCAAAGCACAATGCAGAATTATTTTATGTAGAAACTGAGATGAAAGGTAACCATTTGGCTTCAGATGGTGCCACCTTCTGTATCTTGAACAACTTGCAACACGGCCGGCCAGCTTGGCCCATTACCAGGGACACCACTCTATCACTATAATTAGAGCAGCAGCCAACAAGAGATTAAACCAGTACTTGTTCTCCCATGAAAGCAGAGCTGAGGGGAATGCAGCTTTTCTCATGAGCACAAATAATTTGGTGTGTAGGGCAGGCTCGTGATGGAAAGAGAACAATTACTCATTTAATGTCACCTGTTGAAACTAGAAATAAATTTTGGCGAGTGGATCCTTGGTCATTGTATTTCCTGTAAAGTCATGAATATTCCAGAGCCAGGCTCTGGATTAAATTGGTCATAAGGATCAATGTTAAGGCCAAGTCTTCCCTAAGATTTCAGTTTTTCTCAGCTGCCTTTATAACAGCCAACATTTGTAGAGCACTTACTGTACTGCACATCATATACATTTTTTTTTGTTTAATCCTTTTATTGAATCCTCTATGAAGTGGGTACTATTACCATTCCCATTTTATAGATAAGAACATGGAAGCTCAAAGTGGTACAGTCTCTTCCTGGGAAGATGCAGAAAGTGAGCCTCTAAAACCCATGACCCACCTTGATTCCCCCAAGTGGGCTTATTTGAAAATGTCTTTGAAAAAGTAGCCATATGAAGTTTTGAAATGCCCTGAACCTGTGGCTAGTTCCTGGGCTCTGAACTTAATTTTTGTCAGTGGCGATATTTACAAGGAAACATCACTGTCCTTGTCATTGAATTTTTGGTCTCAGCTATTCAATATTCTCTAGCCTGATATTCTCAGCCAATTGCTTAAACTTCCTGAGCCATGTCTACAAAGTGGGATGCTAATCCCTGTTCTGACTACTTCACAAGGCTGTTACAAATCTCAATCTCGGTGGAAGCAAAAGTGTTTTGCAAACTGTATAGAGACAGAAATGAGATTCTTTAACGCAAGTCAACATTTTTGAGCACTTAGCTTGTGTTAGGAACTGTGCTAGGTGCTAGAAATGCAAGTAAAAATGAATGACATATGGTTGTTTACTCATTCAACAACTGAATATTGAGCAGCTCCCATGGGCCACGTACCGTGCTATGCACTGGCAATGCATCTGTGTCTGAGACAGGCCCAGGTTCTGTGTTCACTGCTTATGGTATGCAGAGAAGATAAATGTTCTCAACCTGAATGCAGCAAAGTAATAATGTTCCACAGGTGCTGTGATAGCAGCATTTCAAAGTGCTATGGGGCACCTAACGGGGCGTCCTAACCTGGTCTAGGAGTGCAGGAAGACCTTCCTCGGGAAGTGATACTTAAATGTCTGCTATGAGCACGGAGACTATGGGGAGATGGGTATATAAACCAATAAATACACAACTATGATAGCAGGATATAGAAGGTGGAGAAGGGAGTCTTGCCACATCTGTATCAGAGTCAAGGTAGATTGATTACCCAATTCTGAGTGTTGCTGTCACAATTTGGACATAGCCATAAAAAATTTCCATAGATATTTAAATGTATCACTGCAAGGAGATGACTAAGACTCAAAATAGTAACTACTGAAAGTAGTAGGAATACTTCCTGCTTCACCTTCTCCCTCTCTACACCTCCCTTGCATACATACACATGCACACACAGACACACGCACACACACACAGACACACACACACACACACCACCACCACCATATAAATCTGGTTAATCTGGCAAGTAAAATATAAAATGCACACCATGGGCTCCTAACACAGATAGTAACTGTGGTTCTTAAAATATCTCATGACTAGATCTTGGTGATCTGTATATAAAATGAGTTTTTAACTTTCATTGTTGAAGCTTTTTCATGAGTAGAAGACAAGAGATTGAGCAAGACTCCTAAGTAATCCCTGTCCATCTCCCAATCCCCAGCCCGGAGCATCTGTGAGTTGGGTTACAGTTAGAAAGCTGAGGCTGCCCAAGGGCTGGCGAGACAGCCATACAGGGTCAGAAGAGTTGTCCTAGCCCTATATTCACTGCTACTTTGGAAAGTGCATTGTTCAAGTCATTTTCCCTCCCTGAGCCTCAGTTTCTCCATGGGTGAATGAAGTTGGGAAAGTCCTTTTGAGCTGGTTTTATGACTTTCTGAAGAGGACTCTCTACCCCAACTATCTCCCCAGGCTAAAGTGGGTTCCTGTATTATATTCTTGGCACTTTTCCTGTTTAGCACTTGCCATTGTCTCTATTTCTTTTTATCTATTTATTTATCTCTATCAGTATTTGCCTCCCTCGGACTGAATTCCAGAAGGGCAGAGGCTGTGGTGTCCACCACTTTACTCATATGTTTAGCCTGGACCTGGTGTACATTCAGAGCTCAACAAACACTCACTACCTAAAAGACAGCAAGCACTCACCCCCCCAGCCCCTCTGGCTTGATACCACAGAGCATCAGGATTTCCTACCTGGTGTTTGTGAGAAGCCCTCTGCTGACAGATGTGTGGGGTTTTTGGACATTCCAAAGGGTCATTTTGTTGCCACCATCAAAATGATTATAACCGCAAGTCCCTGGTTCAAAAACCATCCCTGTCCTTTCCACAGGTATGGAAGAAGCAAGGCCAGAATCAAAAGTTTAGTCATAACAAAGTCAGCTGATGCTCATATTGTGACAAGGAGGATTAGCAAACCTTAATATGGAATTTTTTAAATCCAATAGGTTAAACTTTGTGAAATTAGCACATCTTAGGGTGATTTATGGAGCTGAGCTGCCTTTAATGTCATCTTATAAACTATTTTTTTTCAACTGGATTCATTTGTTTCTTCATTTATTTCGAAAATGCGTCTTTTTAGACTTTACCATGTGCCAGACCTTGTGCAAAACATAATGGGGACAAATGGAGGTGCACCGGCAGCCAGGTGGAGGCTGAGTGGAGGAAAGAGGTGGTCAAGTGGAGGAAAGAGGATCTACTTAAGAACTACAAGGCTGACTATAAAAAGTAAATATTTGTGACCCCATTTGATTAAGTCTGTCTCTTACTGTTAGACAGTAGAGTAAGCCTCAGGAAGCCACGAAACAGTTTTCTCTGTCTTGCTCAATAACGAATCCCCAATGCTGAACAGTGCCTGGTCCATAGAAGGAACTCAACATATGTTTGTAGAATGAGGGAAATAGCGTCACCTAAAAGAGACTTAAAAGTGCTGGGGGGACTGGAGAGGTAAAGCTTAGTCTCAGCTGGGAAATGACATGATCAGAGCTGAGAGGAACTGTAGAATTAGTGCTTCCAGCCTCTGTTCTCATCCCTATTTACAAACAAACTGTCATTAGAGAGGGAAAGTGATTTGCCCAGGGTCGCACAGTGTAATGAGCTGAATTTTGTCCCCCTTAAATTCATATGTTGAAGTCCTAACCCCCAGTACCTCAGAATGTAACTTTATTTGGAAATAGAGACTTTAAAGAGGTAATAGTGTTAAAATGGGTCATCAGGGTGGGCTGTTATCCAATATAACTGGTATCCTTATAAAAAGAGGAAGTTAAGATGTGGCTACACACAAAGAAGGAGCCCATGTGAAGATACAAGGAGAAGATGGCCATCTACAAGCCAAGGAGAGAGGCCTCAGACAAAACCAACCTTGTCAACACCTTCATCTCAGGCTTTTAGTCTCCAGAACTGTGGAACAAATTTCTTTTGTTTAAGCCACTCAGTCTGTGGTACTTTCTTATGGCGGTGCTAGGAAACTAATACACACAGAAAGTGATGGCAAATCTTGAATCAGAAGTCGGGCCTGCTGAATCTCTATCCTTGGCCCTTGGCATGACAGCACCCATCTGGTATAGTCAGTGCCCTCCCCAACACCCACTCACAAGGATGACGATGGCAATGCTGAGAATAGCTAACATATACATCATGCCTAGTATGTACCAGACCCTCCTCTAAGTACTTTACATACATTAGCTCATTTAATTCTCTTGACAGCACCGTGAAGTAAGTACTGTACTGTTATCTCATTCTTACAGATGAGGAAACCGAAGCACAAGTGACTTCACAACTTGCCCAAGGGCATGCAGATACTAAGTGCTGGAGCTGGGATTCCAGCTCAAGCAGTCAGCTCCAGGAGCCTGCTTCTTCTACCATCATACTATTCTAGCAGGCTATGTCTACCAGCAAAGGTATTTTCTTCTTCTTTTTTTTTTATTATACTTTAAGTTCTAGGGTACATGTGCACAATGTGCAGGTTTGTGACATATGTATACATGTGCCATGTCGGTGTGCTGCACCCATTAACTCATCATTTACATTAGGTATATCTTCTAATGCTATCCCTCCTGCAGCCCCCCACCCCACAACAGGCCCCGGTGTATGATGTCCTCCTTCCTGTGTCCAAGGGTTCTCATTGTTCAATTCCCACCTATGAGTGAGAACATGTGATGTTTGGTTTTTTGTCCTTGTGATAGTTTGCTGAGAATGATGGTTTCCAGCTTCATCCATGTCCCTACAAAGGACATGAACTCATCATTTTTTATGGCTGCATAGTATTCCATGGTGTATATGTGCCACATTTTCTTAATTCAGTCTATCCCAGCAAAGGTATTTTCAAAGTTGAGAGGTATTGGTGGCAGTTAGAGGCTATCACTGCGTTTGGTTTCATATACCCATTAGACATGGATATGCTTAATCTGAAATAGCTCACTGGAAGCATAAAACATGAGCAGAGGGAAACCAGGAGCCTGGCTAAGGAGTGGGGTGTTCGGATTTAGTTGCTCCAAAATCTTCCAATGTGTTAGGATATCAGTGCAGAGGCATTGAAACAGATTTTAAGCCTCCCTCAACTTCAACAACATCTTCTAAATCAGACTTTGAAAATGAAAGAAACAAACTACTTCAGCCAAAATGCTTGCAGTAAGAAACCTGGATTTGAATACTCTCTTTACTACTTACTTGCTGAGTGACTTGGGGTTTATGGAATCAGCCTGAACCTCAGTTTCTCCCTCCCAGGAGATGGGGAAAATAACATCCATCTCGTGGATGAGACATAATGTGTGAAAACACTAGCACAGTGCCAACACGTAGTAAGTGATGAATAAATAAAGCTTTTTTTTTTTTTTTTGAGACGGAATCTCCCTCTGTCACCCAGGCTGGAGTGTAGCATTGCGATCTCGGCTCACTGCAAGCTCCGCCTCCCAGGTTCACGCCATTCTCCTGTCTCAGCCTCCCGAGTAGCTGGGACTACAGTCGCCCACCACCACGCCCGGCTATTTTTTTTTTTTTTTTTTTTTTTTTTTGTATTTTTAGTAGAAACGGGGTTTCACCGTGTTAGCCAGGATGGTCTCGATCTCCTGACCTTGTGATCCACCCGCCTCGGCCTCCCAAAGTGCTGGGATTACAGGTGTGAGCCACCGCGCCCAGCCAGAAAGCTCTTATTAGTTAAGCAAAATGACCAACCCAAACATTCCTTCCTCTGTGAATCCTCACCCAGTGCCTCATCCTAACCTGTCGGAATTAATTGCTTTTTCCTCTGGCTTTCGGTGGAAGTTGCTTGCACTTCTACTTGTCACTCCATTTGTCCGTGTATTAATGACACGCCTGTACATCCATCCATCATTCATTAAAATTGTGCTGAGCATTTTCCATGTCCCAGTGCCGTGTTAGACACGGGAGTTCAGAGATGGATCTGACATGGTTCCTGTCCTTAAAGGGCTTGGGCTTTTGGGGACAAGCCAGGGCTGATGTGCCCAAAGGACACAGACGCTAAAGCAATAGTAATACATCTATGATTTTATTGTATCATAGCGATATTTTTCGTGGAAAACCCAGCACTTTGTTGGATTTCTAGATATTTATTTTATGATTTAGTATTATTTTTATAAAATAAGGAAGTCATAATGTTTTCAGATCATTTTCAAATTAGCTTCTAAAGGTCTTAATCTGGTTCCACCTGGCAACAGACACATCTAAGGAACCATTACAAAGAACTGTGTTAAGTGCTGGGCTAGAAAAACCCCAGTGTTTATTTGGGGCTGAGGTAGGAGAGCCCCACTGCCCCATTGGAATGCCCCAAGGGAAGGAGCCATCCCTAATGCTTGTTTCATAGACCTTCAAGCTGGACGGGGCTTAAATGCCAGCTCCTCCAGTGCCCTCCACAAAGGGTTGTGGAGGTCAGGGGAGAGGTGCACTTCAAGTGGGAGGCTCTCGCCCACTCCCCATCTAGCCTGCGCCGTAAAACTCATTTTTTGTTTCGTTTGAGGAAACAGAACCTCAGCCGGTAGAGGTGACTTGCCCAAGATCACACAAATGAAGTGGAAAACATTTAAACAGCCAACATCTATTGATTCCTTTTTATATGTATCGCGTAACGCACTGGCTCAGGGGCTTTACATGCGTTTTCTCATTTAATCCTCCTGATAATTCCATGAAGTACGTACCCTTATTTTCCTCATTTCACAGATGAGAAAATTGAGGTAAAATAAGAGACTTTCACAAGGTCATCTAGCAATTAAGCAGCCAAGTCCAGATTTGCTCTCAATAGATGGTGGTTGACGTTGGAATAACAGTCTGATTCTGACCCTGGACGCACATCTGGGGCCCGTGGCACCTGGGGCAGGGGCGCTCGGTCCTGGGCTGGGGCTGGGGGAGCGACCGGCACGGGAGGGCCAGGGGTGGAGCCTCTGGCGAGCTCTTCACAGTGGGCTTCCCTGGAGGCGAGAAAGTCCCGCCCCTAGCCGATGGAGGGCTGGGATTGGTTCTCCGGGACCGATTGACGGCTCAGGGCACAAGCGGGGACCGCAGCGGCGGAGGTGAGGGCGCCAGCAGGAAGTGGGAGAAGAGGCGGCCAAGGCGGGCTGGCCGGCTGGCGGCAGTCGCTACTTGCCTAGTAGCCTCAGCCGCTGTGGGCTCCTGGGGAGATGCAGGGGCCGGGGCTGGGCTCGCAGGTGAGTGCGGCCGGGCGGTGGCTGTCCCGGGGGCCGAGAGAGCGGCTGCAGCTGTGGAGGAAAGGATGGTGTGGGTGAGAGGCAGCTCGATGAGGGGGTTTCGGGAGCGGCGGGGCCTGGGTCTGGGAAGCGGGAGCCTGGAAACACCAAGAACGATGCTGGAAATTCTCTCTGAGGTGACTGGGAAGAAAAGGCGAGGACTGACGGGTGAGGGCCCGAGCCGGCGCCTCCAGCCTCCATCCTCCATCCCTGGCCAGGGCGCCCCCTGGGGCCGGTACCCGGAGCCCGGCGGGGACCTCTGTGGGCCTGGGGAGGGGAGGATGGCCCTTCCCGGGAGAAGTGTCAAGTGACACACCTGATTCGGACCCGCCCGTCTTGACGTTGGCCCGGAGTCGGAGCGGTTCTGTTGATTTCTTTTTCAGCCCTGGCGCCTTGGCACCCGCCTTCACCCCACCCAGTCCAGTTTTCGCTCCTGTTTCCGCATCCTTGCTTACTCCTTGAAATAATTAAGGCTGCTTGTTTAGGATGGAGGAAAGGGGCGTGGAGAGGGGAGGTACACCATAGCCATCTGCAAAATCTCAAAGGACAATATTCCGTGGAGGAGGTGTTATATAAAAGCCAGACGGAGTTTCAAAGAAGCGAGGCGGGCCAGTCGGGGAAGTTACAGGAGGTAGATGTTGTCTCCAAGAGAACAAGATTATTGTGCTTTTTGCTTATGGCCCTTTCCTAGTGCCTAGAGTACTGACTAGTATATTGTAGACGTTCACTTAATATTCATTGAATAAATGCAGAATTTCCAGATTCAGCCAGTTTTAGCGAGTGCATAACCCATGCCAGAGGCTTTCATATGCATTATTTTATTCCAGAATTGAAGCATCCTTAAGAAGATATTATCCCAATATACAGATGAGAACACTAAAGCTGTCTTCAGTTGGAGCGAGTTAGGCGGTAGATTCTCAGTTTGGGATGATTGGATTAGTTGATCTCTAAAAACGTTTTTCCAGTCCCGAGAGTATTCCTCATGCTCTCTCTTTCCCTTCTTTCAGCAAGGTCTTGTGTAGGTTTAAGTGAGGGACAAGATGTCTGGGGAAATGTCAAGGTGTTCTTATTGGTTATTCTTGCATTTTGACAGAAAAAAAACAGTTCTCAGGCAGACTGGATTTTACCAAAGGGTGTTGAATCTTCACATGGAAACAGCGCCTCATTCTTTTTCTCAGAGAGGCTCAAAGTTGGTAGGAGTAACTATTATGTCTTAATTACTGCCATTCATTTACAGAAGCCTTCAAGTGCTTAAAGTTCACTCTCTCATGCTGAAGGGAAGATTAGCCTTGTCCCAGTTCCATGGCCTATAGAGAGGGAGAGAATGATTTGGTGGTTGAATTTAGTAGGGAAAGGTAGAGAGATCATTGTCGTTGTTAATAATAATTGCTCTTGTTCACTTTTTCAATAATGTGAAGACCTTACCTACATATACTGCTTTGCGGTTTGCAAAATACTTCCCCATTTTTGATCCTCACTATAATCCTATGAGGTGGGGAGAAATGATTATTCTGATTTTAGATGAAATCTAATCTGATTTTAGATGAAAAGATGAGAACAGAGACTCAGAAAACTGGAATCACTTGCTACAAGTCAAATAGCTGCTAAATGATAGAGCCAAGACTTCAGTCGTTCATTCAGCAAATGTGTTTTGAATGTCTGCCAGGCACCGTTTTAGGTGCTGTGATAAATTAGTGAACAAAACAGACAAAAACATCACTGCTCTCATTGAATTTGGTTCTTTTGATTCCAAGATCCGTGCTGTTGGATTTTTGCCAGGATTTGCCTATACAATCAGGTCTGCAGTTTCCTTTCTGACCTCATCTTTTTTTTCAGACAGAGTCTTGCTCTGTCACTAGGCTGGAGTGCAGTGGCACGATCTTGGCTCACTGCAGTCTCTGCCTCCCGGGTTCAAGCGATTCCCCTGCCTCAGCCTCCCAAGTAGCTGGGACTATAGGCGCGGACCACCACACCCTGCTAATTTTTTGTATAGTAAGATGGGGTTTCACCATGTTGGCCAGGATGGTCTTGATCTCCTGACCTTGTGATCCACCTGCCTCGGCCTCCCAAAGTGGTGGCATTACAGGTGTGAGCCACCACTCCCAGCCTGACCTCATCTTTTACTGTCTTGCTTGCCCGGTCATCCCCAGCCACACCAGCCTCAGAGTCTTTCGTACTTACTCCTGGAATGCTCTTTCCTTGTGTGCCCACTTGGCTTATTCCCCCACCTTTTTAAGGTCTTGACACAAATGTCACCTCTGTGTGGCATTCTGTGACCCCCGTATTTAAAATTGCAAGCCTTTTCCATCATCAGCACTACCAGCAACACTCCCTGGCCTCCTTCCTTGCTTTAGATTTCTCCTCAGCATTTAACACCATTTAACATACTTACTGGTCTTGTTTATTGTTTCTTTCTCCTCCACTGAATGTTAGTGCTATAAGGACAGTGATTTTTGTCTGTTATGTTCACTGATGTGTGCCTGGCATCTGGAAAAATGCCTAGCACTGATGAGTACTCTGTAAATACTTGTCAATGAATGAACTTGGAAACTAAACTCTGGTACTTCTGTTAATGAGAACTTTAATGACATGAGAACTTTTAATGAATGTCACATATTTCTCTCTCACTGACTCGCTCCTTCTCTCTCACTCTCTTTTTATTCGATAATCTGGCAGGATAATGCCTGTCATTGGAGTTTGAGTGTGGTTTTCTAAATCTTGATTTTGGCCTAAATTAATGCCCACTATAACTTTAACAATTCTTATATACAATTTGGAAAAATAATCTCATTCATGAAATCTCTGTGTGAGAAGTATTACACGATCCCTCAGAGCTTAAAGATGCCCTAGTTATTTACTGTGTAAGAAACCACCCCAAAACGTAGTGGTATAAAACAGCCTTTGTCGTGCTCGTGGACTCTGTGTGTCAGGGACTTGGAGAGACTGCAGCAGGATTGGTTTGTTTCTGTTCCACCATGTCTAGAGCCTCAGCTGCAAAGACTCATAAGCTGGAGATGACTTGAGAGCTGGGGCCAGTATCTACAAGTGTCTTCATTTACATCTGGCAGTTAACTTTCAGTAGAGACACGTACACGTGGCCTGGGCATCTGCACAGTATAGTGCCTGAGTTCCATTAGTGACCACCTAATGAAAGAGCCAGGAAGAAGAAGCTGCCAGTTTCTAAGGCCTGAGCCTGCAAACTGGCACAGCATCACTTCTGAAATACATTGTTAGTGAGGTAGTCACAAAGCTCAGAGTCAAGAGGAAGGGACATAGACCTTTACCTCTTGACGGAGAAGTAGCAAATAATTTTGAGGCTATGTTATAAAAATTAGCACACATGTATTCGTATGTCTGTTAGATAATTTTCATAATATCTTGTTCTGCTTTTCACTCTTCTGTGGAGGACAGTGAGCTAGCTACATATCTCTTTCTTGGTATCCCTCTTTTTTCCCTCTTTAAATTTTTTTTCCCTGTGTATCTTAATTAAAACAAAAACAAAAAAACATTTTATTCTAGTATCTTGAGGCAGTTGTAGACTGGAATCCTAGGAAGACTAGAGGAAGTCAAATGGAATGGAATCATAGAATACTTGGAGCTGGAAGGCTTTTCAGTGAATTACCTAGTTGAGAGATTCTTAAACTGGCATATAGGATAAGCTTCAGGGCGTTAGTGAACATCTTGAAATTAGTGAACATCCTGAAAAGTTAGTTTACATGTGCAGTTGTGCATTTCTCTTAAGTAGAGAGGCCTTAATTTTGGTAACATTTTCAAAAAGGTCCATGGCATTTGGAAGGTTTGAGAACCATTTATCTAGTCTAGCCCTTTAACTTTTCCCATGAATTCAAGACTCAAAAATAATAACTTACTTTCCAAAGGTTCATAGCAAGTTAGCAGAGCCCAGGTGTCAGGGCTCCTGATGCAGTGCATTTTCATTGCTACTCAGGTAGTCCAGTCATGATATGATCTTGTTTGATTGCTGCCACTTGGAATCCACCCATTCTTTAGTTCAAGGTCTGAGGAGCAGTCTGTATTTTACTCTGCTCTGAAAGTGGGGAAGGGAGTATATCCCTAACTAGAATATAAATTCCTTGAAAACCAAGGGCCTTGTCTGTTGTTCATTGCCATATTGCTGTGTCTACAATAGTGCCCAGCACATAGTAGGCATTCAGTAAATGTCTAGAATGAATGAATTATGGAAGGAATTTTGTCTTATTCATTTTTTATCCCTGATTACCTACTTCTGTGATTTGTATAGGTGTTCTTTATATTTCCCTCAATGAATAATTAATGAAAACTCTTGGGAGTTGGCTGGCATCATGAGAATTTGCTTAGTCTGTTCTGTTACCTTAACATTGTAGGCAGCCATGTAGCAGTTAAGCTTCTTTATCCATGTAGTGTGTTTGTTCATGCAGTAAAGTCTTGACCAATTCACAAGTCAATAGTGACTATTGTAACAGCTCTGCTTAGGACCATGCAACATGAGACTTAGAAGGAGCTTTATGGGTGTATTGATATATCCCTTTCATTTTACAAATGTAGAAATGAGCCAAAAATAGAGTAGACGATTTGCCACAATCATACAGCCAATGTGGCGGTACGAGGAATCTGGTTATTTGGCCCGTGTCATCAGTGCAATCAGGAGAGATTAGGCTGAGAGACTACTGTGGAAGCAGGGACTCAATGTGTCTTCTTCCCTATCTTTTGAGACTGAAGGTTACCTGTCTTCTTCTCTGTCATGTCCTTGTCCTCGTTTTCCTGACCTTGCTTCATAGAAAACTTCACAGAAAAATAAAAATTTCAGCTCTCTTCTGTTTGAACATGGGGATAGGAGCTGGCGGCCAATTTCATATTGTCATGGGTCATGTTATTGTACGATTTGACATATATTTCTAAATTATATTCATTAACTAATAGCTCAGTGTATGTTCATGGCAAGATTTGAATTAAAGATGGTGGTTATAAATCTGCCTCAATTTAGCCTCTTGAGAATTTTGAATTTTTTCCAAGGGGGTACTGATTTGTCAGATTGGATTAGATCATCTTTGTTTATATTTCATGTGTCTGATGAAGAGTTCCTGATCTGCTATTTTCTTATTTGCTTGTGCTTATTATTATTATTACCTCAATTCATGGCTTCTTTGTAGAAATCAGCTTAAGCTACTTGCTCATTTTGGGAGAGGTCATTTAGTTAAAATTTAACAATATAATTTGAAAATAATCTAATATATATTGTAAAATGCTGAAGGTCCTACTGTCAACTCTCTGTTTGTGGAAGCTTTCTCTGCCCCCAGGTTACCTTGTAAACAGAGTATAAGGAGTGACCTGCTTGGCATACCGATAAATGAGACTGCTGTTGTTAAAAATTAGTAAAGCTTTCCTGCCAGCAGAGGTGTGCTAAAAAGAAAAAATAAATTTGGTAAAGCTTTAAAAACTCAAATTTGTAAATTTTATTTTTCGTTTTTAAGTAAAAAGATAAAAAGTTATTACAATAGAAGCTTTAACATTTTCTCACATCACCTAGTGGGTTACTGCATATATGGCCTTGAGTGTACTTTCCTCACTTTGTAGATGATTGACTTCAAACACAAGCTTTGAATATAGTCATTTTTAGGTTTTACTTTGATCTGGATTTGGGTAAACAATGATGACATGAACAGAAGATATCTCCTGTTTTCTACTCTGTCTCTGACATATCTCCCTTATTAGACTTAAACTCCTGGAGGATAGACACCCATGTCTTCTATGCCCTTAGCATAATTGTACATCGTAAATACACAGTAATTAATTGCCGACTAAACAAATGCTCTTAATTATGGATATTCTTCACATTAAAACAGGTAAGCCTCCTCAACTTTGTACATGAAAAATAAAGCTGTTGTCCTTAATGCCTTAACATAGTATGAGAAGCAACAAATTTGTATCTAGAATGAGTCAATTTTCCGTGATCAAAAATCTGTGTATAAACAAAGGGTCAGGGTCAGGTGTGGTGGCTCATACCTGTAACCCTAGTGCTTTGGGAGGCCAAGACGGAAGGATAACTTGAGGTCAGGAGTTTAAGACCAGTCTGGGCAACATAACGAGACCTGTCTACAGAAGAAGAAAAAAATCAGCAAGATGTGGTAGTGCTTGCCTATAGTCCTACCTACAGGGTGGGTCAGGTGGTAGGATCACTTGAGTCCAGCAGATAGGGCTGTAGTGAGCTTTGATGGTGCCACTGCACTCCAGCCTGGGTGACAGAGTAATACCCCATCTCAAAAACAAAACAAAAAAGGATTACTCTTTCTAACCTACAAAGAGATATGTACAATTCATTAGAAAAACAAGTAGACTATAAAAAGGCAATCCACAAAAGAGAAATATGGAGAGCCAGTATACCTGACAACAACGACAACAACAACCACAAACAAAACACTCAGACTCATTAGCAACTAGGGGAGTACAAATGAAAAATAGGATGCCATTTTTAGCCATCAAATTGTCAAGGTTGTAAAAAGATTGATAATATTCAGTTCTGGGAAGGTTTGTAGGCAGAAAGAATACGTATATACTTTGCTATTGGGACTGTGAATTGGGGAGAGTATTTGGTCAGAATCTACTTATGTTTAAAATGCACGTTTTTTGACTCAACAGTCCTATTTTGGGGAATCAATCCTATAGAATTAGAATGCCCAGGGTGTTGATTGGATTGTGTATAGACGTGAAAGGCTGAAATCAACCTGTGTCTCTAACCAAAGGGGAATGGTTGAATGAATTATGCTAGATCTATATACAATGGAACAATAGTAAAATATTACTGAACTGCAGGACTGTACATGATATATTGTTACATGAGAAAAGCAAGTTGAAGAATAATGTGTATAATGTGATCCTATTCTTTGTTCAATAAGTATAAGAAGAAAATGATTAAAAATGTGTATGTATGTATGTATATAGCACAATATTATATATGTTAAAATATATATACATAATGAGGGAAGATGCACCCAGTTTTTATAGTGGTTATCTCTGGTGGTACAGTATTGAAGAGGAAAGAGTCCAGATTGTTAACCCTATATTCACTTCTGTATTGCTAGATCTTTAAAATTAACATGTATCATTCTATAGTTTTAAAATTCTAGTAAAATTTTTTTATATAAAAATACACTGATTTTTTTTGTCAATCTTAGCTGTACTTTTTGTTATACCTGTTACTTGTTAAGATTCTAGAAATTTTGAGTATAGTTCTTTTCCTCAACCTTTTGCCTTCTTCCAATTGAATATAATTACTGTGATATCAGGAAAAGCATCCTAAAGTAATGTTGTTATTTACATTTTAATCTAACTACCTACATGTTTATTTTTAGCTGTGTGTGTGGGAGCGTATTGGTTATTTACCAGATAAATCAGAATTTACCTATTCAGAAAAGCAGGTGGACTGAAGTAGAAAAAGACCGGAATTCAAAAACCACCAAATCAGTAGCTGATTTACCTTTTTTCTCTCTGATTTGCCCCCAGCCTTGACTTGAGCCCTGGAAATAAGTATCAGTGCAGACAACAAGTGCTCTATGAGAAGCTATCTAGTTAAAGCTCAAGGAGCTGCAAAGGGATTTCCTGGCAGCAGAGGCACCAGAAACACTGAGAGACAACTCTCTGAACAGAGGAATTGTGACCCCAAGATAGTAGTTTTTAGACGTGACACCAAAAGTACAATCCATAAAAGAACAAATTGATAAACTGGACTTTTTTAAAATTTAAAACTTCTGCTCTATGAAACAGACTTTTAAGAGATGGGAAGGTAAGGTACAGACCAGGAGAAAATATCTGCAAATCACATATCTGACAAAAGACGTGTATCTAGAATATATAATATAAAGAACTCTCAAAACAGTAAGAAAACAGCTCAGTTAAAAAATGGACAAAAGACTTGAACATACACTTCACCAGAGAAGATATACAGATGGCAAATAAGCATGTGAAAAGATGCTCAACTTCATTAGCCGTTAAGGATATGCAAATTAAGACCATGATGAGATGCCCCTATACATCTATTAGACTGACAATCCCAAGTGCTGGTGAGAATGCAGAACAATTGTAACTCTTATAGTTGTTAGTGGCAATGCAAGGTGATATAGCCAGTCTGGAAAATAGTTTAGCAGTTTCTCATAAATTTAAATATACCTAACATATGGCCAAGCAGTCTTACTCTTAGAGAAATGAAAGCATGTTTACACAATAGTTTGTCCGTGAATATTTTTAGCAGCTCTATTTATAATTGCCAAAAGCTGGGAAACAACCCACGCAGATTGTTTGGATAGATTATCTGTGATGCACCCATATAGTGGGATACTACACAGCAATAAAAAAGAAGGAATTATTGATAACATACAACAACTTGGATAAATCTCAGCATCACTGTGCTGAGTGGAGGAAGCCCCTCCTAAAAGGTTGTGTACTGTATGATTCCATTATATGACATTCTGGGAAAGACAGAATTAATGACAACAGATCAGTGGTTGCCAAGAGTTGGTTGGGAGGGTATGACTACAAAGGATGATGGTGGTGGTTACATGACTCCATACATACATGGGTTAAAATTCATACAGCTGTATACCAAAGTTAATTTTACTGTAAATTAACTTTTTAAAAACAGTGCCCCTTCAAAATAACCCCTTGAGGGGTTATGGACTCATTTAAGTAAAACTGAAAATTTTAAAACTTTCTTTTAAAAAATTCTATTTTAGGTTTGGGGGTACATGTGCAGGTTTGTTATATATACAAACTTATGTCATGGGGGTTTGTTGTATAGATTATTTCATTACCCCAGTATTAAGCCTAGTACCTAGTAGTTATTTTTTCTGCTCCTCTCCCTCCTCCCACCCTCCACCCTCCACCCTCCAGTATACCCCGGTGTCTGTTGTTCCCTTCTTCTTTTTTTTTTGCAATGGAGTCTTGCTCTGTCACCCAAGCTGGAGTGCAGTGGCGTGATCTCGGCACACTGCAACCTCTGCCTCCCAGGTTCAAGCGATTCTCCTGCCTCAGCCTCCCAAGTAACTGGAACTACAGGCACAAACTACCACCCTGGCTAATTTTTTTTTTTTTTAGTAGAGATGGAGTTTCACCATGTTGACCAGGCTGTTCTTGAACTCCTTACCTCAAGTGATCCACCCGCCTTGGCCTCCCAAAGTGCTGAGATTACAGGCATGAGCCACCATGCCCAGCCTGCTGTTCCCTTCTTTGTGTTCATGAGTTCTCATCATTTAGCTCCCACTTATAAGTGAGAACATGCAGTATTTGGTTTTCTGTTCCTGCATAAGGATAATAGCCTCCAGCTCCATTTGTATTCCTGCAGAAGACATGATCTCATTCTTTTTTATGGCTGCATAGTATTCCATGGTTTATATGTACTACATTTTCTTTATCCAGTTTGTCATTGATGGGCATGTACGTTGATTCCATGTCTTTGCTATTGTGAATAGTGCTACAGTCAACATTCACATACCTGTGTCTTTATGGTAGAATGATTTATAGTCCTCTGGGTATATACCCAGTAATGGGATTGCTGGGTTGAATGGTAGTCCTGCTTTTAGCTCGTTGAGGAATCGCCATACTGCTTTCCACAATGGTTGAACTAATTTACACTCCCATCACCAGTGTATAAGCATTCCTTTGTCTCTGTAACCTTCCCAGCATCTCTTATTTTTTGACTTTTTCATAATAGCATTCTGACTAGTGTGAAATGGTATCTCTTTGTGGTTTTGATTAGCATTTCTCTAATGCAGTGATGTGGAGCTTTTTTTCATATGCTTGTTGGCTGCATTTATGTCTTCTATTGAAAAGTGTCTGTTGATGATATTCTTTACCTACTTTTTAATGGGGTTTGGTTTTCTCTTGTAAATTTAAGTTCCTTATAGATGCTGGATATTAGACCTTTGTTGGATGCATAGTTTGCAAATATTGTCTCCCATTTTGTAGGATGTCTGTTTACTCTGTTGATAGTTTCTTTTACTGCGCAGAAGCTCTTTAGTTTAATTAGATCCCACTTATCAATTTTTGCTTTTGTTGCCATTGCTTTTGGCATCTTTGTTATGAAATCTTTGCCCATTCCTATATCCAGGATGGTATGTCCTAGGTTTTTTTCTAGGGTTTTTATAGTTTTGGATTTTACATTTAAATCTTTGATCCATGTTGAGTTGATTTTTGTATATGGTGTAAGGAAAGGGTCCAGCTTCAATTTTTTCTGCATATGGCTAGCCAGTAATCCCAGCACCATTTATTGAATAAGGAGTCTTTTCCCCATTGCTTGTTTTTATCAGCTTTGTTGAAGATCTGATGGTCATAGGTGTGCAGCCTTGTTTCTGGGCTTCCTATTCTATTCAATTCGTCTATGAGTCTGTTTTTGTACCGGTATCATGCTGTTTTGGTTACTATAGTGCTATAGTATTGTTGGAAGTCAGGTAATGTAATTCCTCCAGCTTTGTTCTTTTTGCTTAGGATTGCCTTGGCTATTCAGGCTCTCTTTTGGTTCCATATGAATTTTAAAATAGTTTTTTCCTAGTTCTGTGCAGAATGTCTTTGGTAATTTGACAAGGATAACATTAAATCTGTAAATTGCTTTGGGCAGTATGGCCATTTTCATGATACTGATTCTTCCTATCCAGGAGCATGGGATGTCTTTTCATTTGTTTGTGTCTTCTCTGATTTCTTTGAGCAGTGTTTTGTAATTCTCATTGTAGAGGTCTTTCACCTCCCTGATAAGCTGTATTCCTGGGTATTTTATTCTTTTTGTGGCAGTTGTGAATGGGGTTACCTTCCTGATTTGGCTCTCGGCTTGATAGTTGTATAGGAATGCTAGCGATTTTTGTACGTTGATTTTGTATCCTGAAACTTTGCTGAAGTTGTTTATCTGCTGAAGGAGCTCTTGGGCCAAGACTGTAGGGTTTTCTAGATATAGAATCATGTTATCTGCAAACAGGGATAGCTTGACTTCCTCTCTTCCTATTTGGATGCCCTTTATTTCTTTCTCTTGCCTGATTGTTCTGGACAGGACTGCCAATACTGTGTTGAATAGAAGTGCTGAGAGCAGGCATCCTTGTCCTGTAAAAACTTTCTTTAAAATTAACAATTTCTAAAAGAAATTTAAAAACTGTCTTTTAAAAAATGAAATTTAAAAAACTTTCATTCTTAAAACTTTTTGGAACCCTTGGAGAATTGACTTTGGCACGTTATTTCAAATGTCTTCAATTTTTTATTCTCAATTGTGTGTTCATCCTTAGAGAATGATTTTCTTTTTAAACTGAAAAGTTCACAGAAATAGGTTTGGTGATAAGGTAGGTGAAAGCTAGGTAACTTTATTGATGGTAAAAAGCAAGATGAGATTATAAAATAATAAATCAGTTTTCATTTATAGCAATTTTCTAGGTATGTTTATACATCCCATAATGTTTCAATCAATGCCAGACCACACGTACAATGTTGTTCAGAGCAATAGTTTATACCATCTAGCCTAAGTGTGTAATATGCTGTACTGCCTAGGTCTGCGTAAATACGCATTGTGATGTTTGCACAAGAATGAAATAGCCTAATGATATGTTTCTCAGAATATATCCTCATTGTTAATGAAAGCATGGCTATATTTGATGTAACCCTCCCACTGAACACACCAAAAAATTCAGGGTATAGTATAAAAGCATTTAAAGTATTTTACCCTTTTGATGCTAGTGTAAACATTTTCTTAAAGATTCCTTAGGATTTTCTATGCATATGATCATGTTTTTGCAAGTAAAAATGGATTTACTTCTTTTCTAATCTGTATGCATTTTTATTCTTTTCCCTTCTTTATTATGCTGTCTGGTACTTTAGTACAGTGTTAATTGGAAGTGGTGATAATGAGCATCTTTGCTTTGTTTCCAGTCTTGGAGTAAAAATGGTCTTGTACCATTCAGTGTGATGGTAGCTGTAGATTTCTTGTAAATGTTCTTTATTAGATTGAGGAGGTTCCCTTCTTTTCCCTTGTGTTGAAAGATTTTACAAATTTTGTCATATGCTTTACAGAAAGAATTTTCATATAAAGAATTTTGTTAAATGCCTTATTCTACTATGATGAATATATATTTTTTACTGTTATATATTTGAATATATATTTTATTCTGTTAATATGAATATTCATCTTATTCATTAATATGGTGGGTTGCACTGATTTATTTTCAAATGTTTAAGCTGGGTTGTGATGTACAGTCTTTTTTATATATTACTAGATTCACCGTAATATTTTGTTTAGGATTTTTGTATCTGTGTTCATGAGGGATACTGGGCCTATAGTTTTCTTTACTTGTAATGTCTTTGTTGGTTTTGGTATGTAGTGATTCTGCCTCATAAAATGAGCTGGGGCCCGGGCTCAGTGGCTCACGCCTGTAATCCCAGCACTCTGGGAGGCCGAGGCGGGCGGAACACGAGGTCAGGAGATTGAGACCACCCTGACTAACACGGAGAAACCCCGTCTCTACTAAAAATACAAAAAGCCGATGTGGTGGCACGTACCTGTAGTCCCAGCTACTCGGGAGGCTGAGGCAGGAGAATGGCGTGAATCCGGGGGGCGGAGCTTGCCTTGAGCCGAGATCGTGCCACTGCACTCTAGCCTGGGTGACAGAGCGAGACTCCGTCTTAAAAAAAAAAAAAAAGAGCTGGGAAGCATTATCTCTTCTGTTTTCTGAAGGAGTTAGTATTATTTCTTCCTTAGATATTTGATAGGATTAACTAGTTAAGTTATATGGGTCTGGAGTTTTTTATGAGAAAGATTTTCATTATGAATCAAATTTATTTAATAGATATTATGTTATTTATTACTTTTAAGATCCATTTTGATAATGTGTGTCTTTTAAGGCGTTTGTATATTTCACTTAAATTGCTAATTTATTGACATAAAGTTGTTCAAAATATTCCCTTTTTATCCTTTCAAAATTTGTAGGCTCTTGTAGTGATGTCTCTTTTTTAAACCTGATATTTGTCATTGATACTTTTTCATTTTTCTTGATCAAACTGATCAAAGGTTTATCACTTTTATTGACTTATTCTTTTTAGAAAACAGATTTTGGCTTCAATGATTTTCTGTATTGTTTCTCTGTTTTATAGTTAACGAATTCCTTCTATTTTTATATTCTTCTTCTTGTATCCACTTCGAGTTTAATTTTCTTTCTCTAGATTATTAACGTGAAAGCTTAGATAACTTACTGTAGGCCCCTTTTTTTCCCTAATATAAGCATTTAAAGCTACAAATTCCCTGTAAACACTGCTTAGGTTGCATAGTAAGCTCTTTAAAACTGTTGTGCTGTTGTTTTCTGGCTTGCCTTATGTCTGATGAGAAGTCTGAGTGTATTCTTATCTTTGCTTCTTTGAACATATGTGTCTGATTTTTCCAGACTGTTTTTTTTTTTTTTTTGAAAGGGAATTTCCTTCTGTCACCCAGGCTGGAGTACAGTGGTGCGATATTGGCTCACTGCAACCTCCGCCTCCTGGGCTCAAGTGATTCTTCTGCCTCAGCCTCCCGAGTAGCTGAGACCACAGGTGCACGCCACCATGCCCAGCTAATTTTTGTTTGTTTGTTTGTTTAGATGGAGTCTTGCTTTGTCGCCCTGGCTGGAGTGCAGTGGCACCATCTCCGCCCACTGCAAGCTCCGCCTCCCTGGTTCACGCCATTCTCCTGCCTCAGCCTCCTGAGTAGCTGGGAGTACAGGCATCCGCCACCACGCCTGGCTAATTTTTTTGTACTTTTAGTAGAGATGGGGTTTCACCATATTGGCCAGGCTGGTCTTGAACTCCTGACCTCGTGAACTGCCTGCCTCGGCCTCCCAAAGCGTCCAGACTGATTTTAAGATCTCTTTATTACTGGTTTTTAGTGATTTGATTATGATATGTCTTGGTGTAGGATTTCGGGGCTTATCCTACTTGGGATCCATTAAACTTCTAGTTACTGTGAGTTTATAATTTTCACCAAATTTGGAAGATTTTTGACTATTATTTCTTCAAATATTAAAAAAACTTCCCTCTCTTCTGGAACTCCAGTTATACATCTTCAGTCATCTTCTCTCTGTGCTGCATTTTGGATACTTTTCATTGTTGTTTCTTCAATTTAAATGGTCTTTTCTTCTATACTGTTTAATCTGCTGTTAATCTCATCTGGTGTAATTTGTATTTTAGAGATTGATTTTTTTTTTCTCTTTTGAGACAGAGTCTCACTCTGGTGCCCAGCTGGAGTGCAGTGGCGTGATCTTGGCTCACTGCAACTGCCTCCCAGGTTCAAGTGATTCTCCTGCCTCAGTCTCCCAAGTAGCTGGGATTACAGGCATGCGCCGCCATGCCCAGCTAATTTTTGTATTCTTAGTAGAGACAGGGTTTCACCATATTGGTCAGGCTGGTCTTGAACTCCTGACCTGAGGTGATCTGCCTGCCTTGGCAAAGTGCTGGGATTACAAGGTGATTGATTTTTATCCGCAGACATTCTAACCAGATCTTTTGTCATATCTTCAATTTCTTTGCTCATTTTGTTAATGTTTTCCTTTAAATACTTATACATACTTATATTAGCTGTTTTAATGTCTTTTTCAGCTAATTTTGTCATCTTTATAGTTTCAAGGTCTGGTTCTTTTCTTCTGGCTATGGATCACGTTTTTCTTGCTTCTTGACATGTTTAGTGAGTTTTGATTTGATAGTAGACTTTGTGAATGCATGTTGATGAGTATCTGGTATTTGTTGCCTCTCTTTAAAGACTATTGGATATTGTTTGGCAGGCAGTAAAGTTAATGTTGCTCAATTTGAGTCCTTTGAAGTCTGATTTTAGGCTTCTCTAGAGTGGTTCTAGGGTAGCCTTTTTCCAGATATAGTTTGGCCCTCTTTCTAAGGTGTGGCCCTCTGATATCTCCACTGAATAACCCAAGGGATCATCAAAGACTCTCCATTTTGGCTGATCAGAGTTTGAACATCTTCCTGCTATGTATAAACTCCAGTAATTGTTCAGTTTACAAATCTCCAGTCATTTTTTTGCCTATCCTTGTCAAGTTTCCCTCTATACATAGCTTGTCCTAATACTCTGCAAAGACTCAATGGGCCTCCTATACAGATTTTTTGGAGCCCCCTTTTTTTCTGGTTGGCTCACTTCTCTCTTGAAATGTGCCCACAACTGCCATCTATCTCAGCCTCTCTGATCTCAAATTTCTGTCTCCTCAATTTAGCAAGGCTCCTGGGCTCTAAAATGAAGAGTTTTCCTCTCAGTGCCCATGATTGCAAAATTGCTGGGATGGTGGTGAGGCTCACCTTGTGTTTTTGTTTTGTTATTTTTTTCCTCATATCTTGGCAATCACAGTCTTACTGTTCTCATTGTCCGAAGTCTGAATACAGTTTACTTCATATATTTTGTTCACTTTTCTAGGTTTCTTTATTATAGCAAGAAAGCAAGAGGTTAAGTGCAATCCTAGTTATTCCATCATGCACAGAAGTAGAAGGCTCTACTTCATTTTTAACTAATATATAGCCAACAAAGAGTAACCAGAATGTATAAGGGCTACCATTCAAGAAGAAAAAGAGAGAAACCCAGTAAAAACACAAAAATGGACAAATTGCTTAAGTATGTACTTTATAAAAGAACTCAGAATGTCCAGTAAACATGAAGAAATATACAACTTGATAATTATAGGGAAATACAAATTATTATCACTGCAGGATATGTTTACACATTCATCAGATTGGCAAAAGTTATGGAGTCTGATACCAAGTGTTGGTAAGGATTAGAGCAACAGAAGCACTCATACCCTGCCCGGGAAAGTTTAACTGGTACAACCATTTTGAAGATGAGTTAAGCATATCTTCAAAGCCAACAGTTCCACTTCCAGATATATGCTCTTGAGAATTGTTTACATATATACACACACACACACACACACATATATATACACACACACACAAACATATATATACCTAGAGACATGTACAAGAATATGCATAGCAATATATTTTTTTTATAATAGCCCCAAACTGGGAACAATCCAAATATCCAGCCATAGTAAAATTGATAAATTAATTGTAGTATGTTACTGTATTGGAATGTTATACAGCAATGAAATTGAACCTGTTGTAGCTTTCATAACAATATGGATGAAGCTTGTAAGTCTAATGTTAAGCAAAACAGATGATAGAGAATACACATGATAGATTCCATTTGTACAAAGATTAAAAAATGTAAAGCTGAACTGTACTTTTTAGGGTTGCATACATTAGAGATAAAACTATAAAGAAAAACAAAAATTGATTGTAACAGAGGTCAGGAAATTGTTCTTTTAGTGTGGGGATGTGGTGGAGCGTAGCATGTGTCCGGGCAGTCTTCTAAGGTGCTGGCCCAGTTCTATATCTTGACTTAGGTAGTGGTTTCATGGAGGTTCATTTTATATTTATTCTTTACTCTTTACAAAAGAAGAAGTCCATATATATACATATATGTTTTATATACTTCACTCTGTATAATAAATCATAATATTTTCAGATATTCAGAGTTTAAAAATATGAGTCTCTTTTATATGGCTCTGAGGACAGTTTCAGAAAGGAAATTCTGAAAACATTTCAAGGCAATGCTATTGGAATAACTAATAATCTCCTGAGGAGACTATTTTGAAGATATAATTTCTGATACATTTATTTAAAAATCAGGTTTTTTAAAGTTGTAGATGGGTAACTAAATTTGCTTATAAGCACTAATTCAGGTCAGGTGTGCTGGCTTACACCTGTAATTCCAACAGTTTGGGAAGCAGAGGCAAGAGGATCACTTGAGGCCAGGAGTTCAAGACCAGTCTGGGCAACATAGTAAGACTCTGTCTCTACAAAAATAAAAACTAAAAAATTAGCTGGGTATACCAAAGGACTATAAAACATTCTGCTATAAAGACACATGCACACATTATGTTTATTGCAGCACCATTCACAATAGCAAAGACTTGGAACCAACCCAAATGCCCATCAATGATAGACTGGATAAAGAAAATGTGGCACATATTCACCATGGAATACTATGCAGCCATAAAAAAGAATGAGTTCATTTCTTTTGTAGGGACATGGATGAAGCTAGAAACCATCATTCTCAGCAAAGTAACACAGGAACACAAAACCAAACACTGCCTGTTCTCACTCATAAGTGGGAGTTGAACAGTGAGAATGTATGGACACAGGGAGGGGAACATTACACACTGGGGCCTGTCAGGGGATGGGGGGCAAGGGGAGGGATAGCATTAGGAGGAATACGTAATGTAGATAACAGGTTGATGGGTGCAGCAAACCATCATGGCACGTGTATACCTATGTAACAAACCTGCACGTTCTTCACATATATCCCAGAACTTAAAGTATAATAAAAAAAATTAAAAAGGAAAAAAAAATTATCTGGGTATGGTGGCATGTGCCTGTAGTCTCAGCTACTTAGGAGGCTGAGGCAGGAGGATTGCTTGAGCCCTGGAATTCGAGGCTGCAGTGAGCTATGATCACACTGCTGCACTCCAGCGTGGGCAACAGAGGAAGACCCCCTCCCAATAAATAAATACATTTTTAAAAAAAGTACTAATTCAGGGAGGTTTCTCTTTAAGGTATCATTTCTTTAGAGAATGCAATATAATATGTTTTATTGAAGTTGATTACTTTAACATGAATCTATTTCTACTTGGAAATCTGAATAGCCTATGAGTTTAGAAGATTGGTTAGTATGTAAATGAGTAGTCAAAGATATCACTGTGATTAGGGTCACACTGTAGAGTCTTTTTAAAATGTATTTAGAATATATGTAAATAATGTGTACAGTTGGTATATTTGTGCTTTTAGGAAAGAGAAACTTTGAGCATCCCACATCTTTAGCTGAAAGAGTCCTTCTCTCAAGTAAAACTAAGTCTTTGGGGATATTAAAGTGATTTAGTGAGCATCATTTGTGCTAAAGATTTTAACTCCCTCTGCCTGCCTGTTTGTCCACCAAATATTTTAGCAAAGTTGTCAACAAGTGTCAAAATTGCTCATCTTAGTTGATCATCTACCCATCTGCCCTAGAGGTGATAATGAACCCAAAAGGCTGTGGTAATGGAAAGGAGAAATAAAATGCATTCATAATCCACAGAATGGATAATTGATCTTATATATTTTTTTTATTATACTTTAGGGTTTTAGGGTACATGTGCACAATGTGCAGGTTTGTTACATATGTATCCATGTGCCATGTTGATTTCCTGCACCCATTAACTCGTCATTTAGCATTAGGTGTATCTCCTAATGCTGTCCCTCCCCCCTCCCCCCACCCCACAACAGTCCCTGGAGCATGATGTTCCCCTTCCTGTGTCCATGAGTTCTCATTGTTCAATTCCCACCTATGAGTGAGAACATGCGGTGTTTGGTTTTTTGTCCTTGTGATAGTTTACTGAGAATGATGGTTTCCAGTTTCATCCATGTCCCTACAAAGGACACGAACTCATCATTTTTTATGGCTGCATAGTATTCCATGGTGTATATGTGCCACATTTTCTTAATCCAGTCTATCGTTGTTGGACATTTGGGTTGGTTCCAACTCTTTGCTATTGTAAATAGTGCCTCAATAAACATATGTGTGCATGTGTCTTTATAGCAGCATGATTTATAGTCCTTTGGGTATATACCCAGTAATGGGATGGCTGGGTCAAATGGTATTTCTAGTTCGAGATCCCTGAGGAATCGCCACACTGACTTCCACAATGGTTGAACTAGTTGACAGTCCCACCAACAGTGTAAAAGTGTTCCTATTTCTCCACATCCTCTCCAGCACCTGTTGTTTCCTGATTTTTTAATGATGGCCATTCTAACTGGTGTGAGATGGTATCTCACTGTGGTTTTGATTTGCATTTCTCTGATGGCCAGTGATGAGCATTTCTTCATGTGTTTTTTGGCTGCATAAATGTCTTCTTTTGAGAAGTGTCTGTTCATGTCCTCTGCCCACTTTTTGATGGGGTTGTTTGTTTTTTTCTTGTAAATTTGTTTGAGTTCATTGTAGATTCTGGATATTAGCCCTTTGTCAGATGAGTAGGTTGCAAAAATTTTCTCCCATTGTGTAGGTTGCCTGTTCACTCTGATGATAGTTTCTTTTGCTGTGCAGAAGCTCTTTAGTTTAATGAGATCCCATTTGTCGATTTTGGCTTTTGTTGCCATTGCTTTTGGTGTTTTAGACATGAAGTCCTTGCCCACGCCTATGTCCTGAATGGTATTGCCTAGGTTTTCTTGTAGGATTTTAATGGTTTTAGGTCTAACATATAAGTCTTTAATCCATCTTGAATTAATTTTTGTATAAGGTGTAAGGAAGGGATCCAGTTGCAGCTTTCTACATATGGCTAGCCAGTTTTCCCAGCACCATTTATTAAATAGGGAATCCTTTCCCCATTTCTTGTTTTTGTCAGGTTTGTCAAAGATCAGATAGTTGTAGCTATGCGGCATCATTTCTGAGGGCTCTGTTCTGTTCCATTGATCTATGTCTCTGTTGTGGTACCAGTACCATGCTGTTTTGGTTACTGTAGCCTTGTAGTATAGTTTAAAGTCAGGTAGCGTGATGCCTCCAGCTTTGTTCTTTTGGCTTAGGATTGACTTGGCGATGCGGGCTCTTTTTTGGTTCCAAATGAACTTTAAAGTAGTTTTTTCCAATTCTGTGAAGAAAGTCATTGGTAGCTTGATGGGGATGGCATTGAATCTATAAATTACCTTGGGCAGTATGGCCATTTTCACGATATTGATTCTTCCAACCCATGAGCATGGAATGTTCTTCCATTTGTTTGTATCCTCTTTTATTTCATTGAGCAGTGGTTTGTAGTTCTCCTTGAAGAGGTCCTTCACATCCCTTGTAAGTTGGATTCCTAGGTATTTTATTCTCTTTGAAGCAATTGTGAATGGGAGTTCACTCATGATTTGGCTCTCTGTTTGTCTGTTATTGGTGTACAAGAATGCTTGTGATTTTTGTACATTAATTTTGTATCCTGAGACTTTGCTGAAGTTGCTAATCAGCTTAAGGAGATTTTGGGCTGAGACAATGGGGTTTTCTAGATATACAATCATGTCATCTGCAAACAGGGACAATTTGACTTCCTCTTTTCCTAATTGAATACCCTTTATTTCCTTCTCCTGCCTGATTGCTCTGGCCAGAACTTCCAGCACTATGTTGAATAGGAGCGGTGAGAGAGGGCATCCCTGTCTTGTGCCAGTTTTCAGAGGGAATGCTTCCAGTTTTTGCCCATTCAGTATGATATTGGCTGTGGGTTTGTTGTAGATAGCTCTTATTATTTTGAGATACGTCCCATCAATACCTAATTTATTGAGAGTTTTTAGCATGAAGGGTTGTTGCATTTTGTCAAAGGCCTTTTCTGCATCTATTGAGATAATCATGTGGTTTTTGTCTTTGGTTCTGTTTATATGCTGGATTACATTTATTGATTTGCGTATGTTGAACCAGCCTTGCATCCCAGGGATGAAGCCCACTTGATCATGGTGGATAAGCTTTTTGATGTGCTGCTGGATTCGGTTTGCCAGTATTTTATTGAGGATTTTTGCATCAATGTTCATGAAGGATATTGGTCTGAAATTCTCTTTTTTGGTTATGTCTCTGCCAGGTTTTGGTATCAGGACGATGCTGGCTTCGTAAAATGTGTTAGGGAGGATTCCCTCTTTTTCTATCGATTGGAATAGTTTCAGAAGGAATGGTACCAGTTCCTTCTTGTACCTCTGGTAGAATTCAGCTGTGAATCCATCAGGTCCTGGACTCTTTTTGGTTGGTAAGCTATTGATTATTGCCACAATTTCAGAACCTGTTATTGGTCTATTCAGAGATTCAACTTCTTCCTGGTTTAGTCTTGGGAGGGTGTATTTGTCGAGGAATTTATCCATTTCTTCTAGATTTTCTAGTTTATTTGCATAGAGGTGTTTGTAGTATTCTCTGATGGTAGATTGTATTTCTGTGGGATCGGTGGTGATATCCCCTTTTTCGTTTTTTATTGCATCTATTTGATTCTTCTGTCTTTTCTTCTTTATTAGTCTTGCTAGCGGTCCATCAATTTTGTTGATCTTTTCAAAAAACCAGCTCCTGAATTCATTAATTTTTTGAAAGGTTTTTTGTGTCTCTATTTCCTTCAGTTCTGCTCTGATTTTAGTTATTTCTAGCCTTCTGCTAGCTTTTGAATGTGTTTGCTCTTGCTTTTCTAGTTCTTTTAATTGTGATGTTAGGGTGTCAATTTTGGATCTTTCCTGCTTTCTCTTGTGGGCATTTAGTGCTATAAATTTCCCTCTACACACTGCTTTGAACGTGTCCCAGAGATTCTGGTATGTTGTGTCTTTGTTCTCGTTGGTTTCAAAGAACATCTTTATTTCTGCCTTCATTTCATTATGTACCCAATAGTCATTCAGGAGCAGGTTGTTCAGTTTCCATGTAGTTGAGCGGTTTTGACTGAGTTTCTTAATCCTGAGTTCTAGTTTGATTGCACTGTGGTCTGAGAGACACTTTGTTATAATCTCTGTTCTTTTACATTTGCTGAGAAGAGCTTTACTTCCAACTATGTGGTCAATTTTGGAATAGGTGTGGTGTGGTGCTGAAAAAAATGTATATTCTGTTGATTTGGGGTGGAGAGTTCTGTAGATGTCTATTAGGTCCACTTTATGTAGAGCTGAGTTCAATTCCTGGATATCCTTGTTAACTTTCTGTCTCGTTGATCTGTCTAATGCTGACAGTGGGGTGTTAAAATCTCCCATTATGATTGTGTGGGAGTTTAAGTCCCTTTGTAGGTCACTGAGGACTTGCTTTATGAATCTGGGTGCTCCTGTGTTGGGTGCATATATATTTAGGATAGTTAGCTCTTCTTGTTGAATTGATCCCTTTACCATTATGTAATGGCCTTCTTTGTCTCTTTTGATCTTTGTTGGTTTAAAGTCTATTTTATCAGAGACTAGGATTGCAACCCCTGCCTTTTTTTGTTTTCCAGTTGCTTGATAGATCTTCCCCCATCCCTTTATTTTGAGTCTATGTGTGTCTCTGCACGTGAGATGGGTTTCCTGAATACAGCACACTGATGGGTCCTGACTCCTTATCCAGTTTGCCAGTCTGTGTCTTTTGATTGGAGCATTTAGCCCATTTACATTTAACGTGAATATTGTTATGTGTGAATCTGATCCTGTCATTATGATGTTAGTTGGTTATTTTGCTCGTTAGTTGCTATAGTTTCTTCCTAGCCTCGATGGTCTTTACAATTTGGCATGTTTTTGCAGGGGCTGGTACCGGTTGTTCCTTTCCATGTTTAGTGCTTCCTTCAGGAGCTCTTTTAGGGCAGGCCTGGTGGTGACAAAATCACTCAGTGTTTGCTTGTCTGTAAAGTATTTTATTTCTCCTTCACTTATGAAGCTTAGTTTGGGGGGATAGGAAATTCTGGGTTGAAAATTCTTTTCTTTAAGAATGTTGAATATCGGCCCCCACTCTCTTCTGGCTTGTAGAGTTTCTGCTGAGAGATCAGCTGTTAGTCTGATGGGCTTCCCTTTGTGGGTAACCCGACCTTTCTCTCTGGCTGCCCTTAACATTTTTTCCTTCATTTCAACTTTGGTGAATCTGACAATTATGTGTCTTGGAGTTGCCCTTCTCGAGGAGTATCTTTGTGGCGTTCTCTGTATTTCCTGAATCTGAATGCTGGCCTGCCTTGCTAGATTGGGGAAGTTCTCCTGCATAATATCTTGCAGAGTGTTTTCCAACTTGGTTCCATTCTCCCCATCATTTTCAGGTACACCAATCAGACGTAGGTTTGGTCTTTTCACATAGTCCCAAATTTCTTCGAGGCTTTGTTCATTTCTTTTTATTCTTTTTTCTCTAAACTTCCCTTCTCTCTTCATTTCATTCATTTCATCTTCTATCAGCGATACCCTTTCTTCCAGTTGATCGCATCTGCTACTGAGGCTTCTGCATTCTTCGCGTAGTTCTCGAAACTTGGCTTTCAGCTCCATCATCTCCTTTAAGCCCTTCTCTCCATTGGTTATTCTAGTTATCCATTCTTCTAATTTTTTTTCAAAGTTTTTAACTTCTTTGCTATTGTTTTGAATTTCCTCTCGTAGCTCAGAGTAGTTTGATCGTCTGAAGCCTTCTTCTCTCAACTCATCAAAGTCATCCTCCATCCAGCTTTGTTCCGTTGCTGGTGAGGAACTGCGTTCCTTTGGAGGAGGAGAGGTGCTCTGTTTTTTAGAGTTTCCAGTTTTTTTGGTCTGTTTTTTCCCCATCTTTGTGGTTTTGTCTACTTTTTGTCTTCGATGATGATGATGTACAGATGGGTTTTTGGTGTGGATGTCCTTTCTGTTTGTTAATTTTCCTTCTACCAGACAAGACCCTCAGCTGCAGGTCTGTTGGAGTTTACTAGAGGTCCACTCCAGACCCTGTTTGGCTGGGTGTCAGCACCGGTGGCTCAAGCAGAAATGCAGAAATCACCCGTCTTCTGTGTCGCTGGGGCTGGGAGCTGGAGACCGGAGCTGTTCCTATTCGGCCATCTTGGCTCCCTGATCTTAGATTTTTGTGGGCTTTTTTTTTTTTAATATTAGCCAATCCTGTATTGGTTTTCTGCTAAGGTCTAAGCTCAGTGTCTGAGATTAGAAACACTCAAATTAGTTTGAATGACAAATCTGAGATAATTGTTTAAAGAAAAATTTTTTAGCTTGCCATTTGCTGCTGCTTCTAATAGGTGATCTGAATGTAACATTTGTTGATTCAGCTAATGGGAGTATCTTGGCAGTCATTCTTTTTACCCTCCCAAATTCTGCAGTCACTTCTGTATTAGTTGCCCATTACTGCATAACAAATTACCACGCATTAATGGGTTAAAACAACACCTACTTATTAGTGCTATGCTTTAACCAACTGAGCTAGCAGGCCACCACGTAACACCTATTTATTATCTCATAGTTTCTGTTTGTCAGGAGTCTAGGCATGGCTTAGCTGGATCCTCTGCTAAGGGTCTCTCACAGTTGACATCAAGGCTGAGCTTGGGGTCCTCTTTCAAGTTCATTTGGTTATTAGCAGAACTCAGTTTCTTGCTGTTGTATGATCAAAGTCTCATTTTCTTACTGGTTGTCAGCAAGGACTGTTTTCACTCCTGAAGACTGCCCACAGTTCCTTGTTATGTGGCTCTCTCACAGGCCCTCGCATATCATGGCAGCTTATTTTTTCAAGGCCAGCAGAAAAATCTCTTGCTTCAGTTGGCTAAGACAGAGTCTGATATAACTTGATCATGGGAGTAATTGTCTCATCACTTTTGCCGTATTCCATTGCCTAGAAACAAGTCACAAGTTCTGCCTGTGCTCAAGAGGAAGGAATTATATGAGAACTTGATTAATTGGGGGGTTCGGGGATATTCTTAGGGTATGTCCACCACAACTCCAAAAAGTAGAGGCCTGGCAAACTTCTTACCAAGTCAGTAGCAATGGTCCTCTGCCCACTACAAGTAACATCTGTGCCTTTTTAGATGACCTTTGTTTTATGAACAAAATATGTAATTTGGATTTTTGGTAATAGTAAGCATCTTTTCTACTGAACAGAATTAAGATAAAGAAAATCTTCCTTAGGATACACTTTTTTTCTTTTTTTTTTTTTTGAGACGGAGTCTAGCCCTGTCGCCCAGGCTGGAGTGCAGTGGCGCAATCTCGGCTCACTGCAAGCTCCGCCTCCCGGGTTCACTCCATTCTCCTGCCTCAGCCTCTCCGAGTAGCTGGGACTACAGGTGCCCGCCACCACGCCCGGCTAATTTTTTGTATTTTTAGTAGAGACGGGGTTTCACCGTGGTCTCGATCTCCTGACCTCGTGATCCGCCCGCCTTGGCCTCCCAAAGTGCTGGGATTACAAGTGTGAGCCACCGCGCCCGGCCTTCTTTTTTTTTTTTTTGAGACAGAGTCTCACTCTGTCACCCAGGCTGGAATGCAATGGTGTGATCTCAGCTTACTACAACCTCCGCCTGCTGGGTTCAAGTCATTCTCAGAATACACTTCTAAGACTCCAAAAAATGTAATTTATTAATATAGGTATTGTTGATAGTAGCAAATGCTTCATTATGTAATTGAGTGTGACATTAATTCTCTCATGCTTTGTCAAATGACTCTTACTCTTCAGTGCAGGAATCACAGCCATGGCCCCCACCCTCCAGGATTTGGTCGATACGGCATCTGTGCACATGAAAACAAAGAACTTGCCAATGCAAGAGAAGCTCCTCCTCTTATAGAGGACTCTAGTAACTGTGACATTGTCAAAGCTACTCAGTAAGTCTTCCAAATGCTTTGGTTTTTCCTTACGTTCTCTAGAATTAATAGTAATGTATGTGTAGTTCATGGAGCTTCGTATGTTTACCTCTCTTAACTTCGTAATGGTAGTTAACACCAGCACCAAGTATATTTGTCATACCAACACCACAGTACTTAGTACAGTGTACCTGAGCTGTTTATGTACCAGGACGTCCCATTACATTGTAGGCAGCTTCTTAGCAAAAGGGTGTCTTCATCTTTGTAGCTCCAGTGCTTTTGCACAGTTCCTTCTTGTATAAGGTACCCAATAAATGTTCCTTGAATGAATGGATGATTTTAAATGACACTAAGCCAAACTCTTTATTTGAAACACAAATCTAAGTCTTTTAAAATATACTACAACCTGAACAGGTAGATGGAATGAAAAATACCAACTTACACATTTATAGATATTTTTAAAAATCATTTATTTCTTGAGTACTTTCCATGTGCTTGTTGTGCTGGATTAACTAGAAGAAAGATGGTAAGGTAAAGTGGAAATATGTTCTCTGACCACTTGAAACACATAGTGTGTTGTTTTGCTTGCACTGGACATGGAAGTACATTCTGAAAGTTTCCCCTTAAGATCTCCATATGTGGGTATTTGCATTAAGTCAATTATTTCCAACATTTTCACCTTCATGGATCTTGTTGATTATTAACATCTATCACACCTCTTGACATTGAGCAAATTTTGAAGTATTTTGTTCATCAGACTACATCAAGTAGTAATCCATTTTTGTAGTAATCAAACATAAATCTGCCCAGCAGATTGCCCACCAAATATAAATCATGCCAATCTAATCAGCCTGAGGGGAACTAATGTTACCATACTAACTTGATATACTTTCTATCAGAAGCAAAGATGTTTGGAGATTAATTAGCCTATTTGGGCTTGATATAGACTAATGTATTGTCTATGTTAATTAAAAAATATATTGACAATTATTTGAGAATTCTAATTACCAATTTATATTAACTCTAGAGGCCTTGGGAACCACTCTTTTAGGTGAATATTATTTGATATTGTTTATGTTTTATTTGTACAAAGATGAGCGTATTCTTAAGGTAAATATTTGCTTTAATTAGGATGGAAACATTAAATCTTTTCCTGTTGCCTATAAAATTCTTACGATAAATGTCAGAAATTAGGCTCTTTTTAGAGGCAATCTCAGTAAAAACTCGCATTTTATGTCTTTCCTAAAATTTTCTTCAGATCCTGGACCTTCTCAAGTGGTTGTGGGGAGACCTGTAGGTAGTATCCGGGAAGGGCATAGAGAGCTATGGAGTGTGTGTGTTTGTTTTCTAAACCAGCAAAACCTTAATGTATATTCTTATTATGTTTCTAAAATAAAGGGAGTATTTATTTTCCAGTAAAATGTTAAAGTTGACATTTAAAAGATGGAGAGTGTAAATGTATGTGTGTCATTTTCAAAAATTTACTCTTTTAAAAATGCCAAAAGGACACACACACACACACACACACACACACACGCATGTATTTTGGTAAGGCAGAAATTATTCTAATTTACAGTGTGAGAAACAGACAATTCTGCCATTTGGTTTGATTTTTGATCCTTGCGGGCTTATTGAAACTTTCAGGTACTTTTAAACAGAAATAAGTTTTAAAGAAAGTGCTAAAGGGTCGGTTGGGACTTCATAGAAATATTGCTAACAGGCCGGGTATGGTGGCTCACACCTGTAAACCCAGCACTTTGGGAGGCCGAGGTGGGCAGATTACCTGAGGTCAGGAGTTCGAGACCAGCCTGGCTAACGTGGTGAAACCTACTAAAAATACAAAAATTAGCTTGGTGTTGTGGCACACACCTGTAATCCCAGCTACCTGTGAGGCTGAGACAGGAGAATCGCTTCAACCTGGGAGACGGAGGTTGAAGTGAACTGAGATTGCGCCACTGCACTCCGGCCTGGGTGACAAAGCGAGACTCCATCTTAAAAAAAAAAAAAAGAAATATTGCTAATGAATGACTTACCTCTTTATTCTCTATGAAATACCTCTTTTTAATGCTATAATAATTTCTCTATGAAATACCTCTTTTTAATGCTATACTATTTAACTGATTAACTAACAGTTAAATCTCTCTCAAGCCCATCATTCCTTTTCTATTCCTATTGCTTCTCTCTTACTTTAGGCTCTCATTGTCTCTCACCTGTATTTATTGCAATAATCTCTAAACTGGTATTTCACTCTCTGTCCTCACCCTGCTCTAAGCAGCTTCCATACTGCCTCCAATGCGATCTTTCTTAAAACTCAAAGTCTGAGTGCTTTCCTCTTTAAAACCCTTTATTGGTTTCCCATTGAATTGTAGATAAAGTCTAAACTTCATAGCATAGCACAGAAGGCCCATGTGATCTTTGTCTATTGCTTCTGACCTCATGTCTCACTATTCCCTCTCATGCTTTATGCTTTAGCAATGTTAAATTGCTTTTATTTCTCTGAACATCCATGTAGTTTCACATTTCTGATTTTTGTACATGCTGCTTCCTCTGCCTGAAATGCCTTTTGTCAGCCTATAAAATATAGCTTAGTTTCATCTCCCTCAGGAAGGGCTAATCATTTGTTCCTCTCCTATACCTATATTCTTTCCACATTTTGTTGTTGAATTTATCCCATTCCAAGTTGGCTTTTAGTCTTTATCCCTTATTGTGAGATTATTGCATGGGCTTGGTTTGATTCAGGGATAAGATTATTGTCAAGAATTGGCACCAGGTGTTTCTGGCACATAGTGGAGATCAGATGAAACTTACTGAAGGAAGGCAATGTAAGTTTAAAGTTTACTTAAGAAAATCAAGTTCAACTCCAAAGAGATTAATCTGATCAGTATGTAAACCAGGTTTCCTTTTGCTGTTTGGCTTTATACTGTGTCCTCTCTGTGCATGTCTTTGTTAATTATTATATTTCTGTATTGACTGAAAGGCAGTTTGGATAGTGAAAAGATACAGTAAAATGAAGAAATTTTGATATTTGAAATGATTTTAATTGTATCAATTATGCTTTTTTTTTTCTTATTTGAGATACGGAATTTTTGAACGATGTAAAGAGTTGGTAGAAGCAGGATATGATGTCAGGCAACCAGATAAAGAAAATGTGTCGCTTCTTCATTGGGCTGCTATTAACAACAGACTGGATCTTGTAAAGTAAGATGGGATATGTGTGTTAATTGTGTATTTATAATTTTAGACCTCTCCTTCATTTATCTTTTTCTTTGAGTATTGAACCATGTGTAATCCTCGTGTAAAAGAACACCTGAAACTTTTTCTGCCACACACGTTGGTTATTATAAAGTTGAAAAGGACCTTAGAGACCATGCCTGGTTGATCCAAAAAGGAAAATTAGAGATAAAGCCAAGGGGGCCAATCATAAAGTTTAGGAAGTAAAAGTGAACATTTTTTAAAAAAGGAAAAGTATAATAAACTTTTTCAGAATAGAATGGGAAGTCTCATCTAGTTTAGAAGAAGCATTGAAATATTTTACATTTTAATACTGTGAAGCATAGATAGGTAGGAAATTTAACCTTTTAAAAAAACCAAATGTGGAATGTACTTTTAAGTGGGCATGTATTGGATTGTATAAAATATTTCCCCTTCATAAAGCACTACTGCCTACCCATTGTTTCTTTTAAACAGCTTAACATGTAAAATGTACATGTGTATGTGAATGTGTGTATATTTTGTGTTATAGGATTAGATATTTAAAGTCCTCAAAGTTTAAGAAATTTATTAAGGTTTAAAATGTTCTAACACACATGAATACTCACAGGCAAACTCCTCTTCTGTGGAAATAAACTGGCATGGTATTTAGATAATATGATGTATGAAGCTCAACTTTGAAGTAATAAGACTAATTCCTATAAACCATAGAAGAAAATCAGTCTCATTACCTTATATGTCCATCTTATACAGTGCCTCTCATCTCTGTCCCCTAAATACAGGGCAAAACACTCAAAATGTCTAACTTTTCCAAAAGGATTTTAAATTAATTCTTTACTACTTACTTTTAAAATTCATTCCCACTTAGTAATTCTACTTTTAAACTGTTGAAGGCGACATAATTTTACCTTTCTCCTTCCGGTCAAGTAAGAATATCTGTCTGATCCTAAACCTTTTGAATATAAACAATGTCAAGAGTGCTGTGGTAGTTAGACTATGCAGAGAGTAGTTATGATGTATTTGATATGTAAGTTATAATGGAATGCTAATTACAGCAGGACTAATTACTTACATCCTAAGAATGTTTCATCAGGGATTTGTCTGATTCTGCCATGTGAACCTTTCATGTTTCTACAGATGTGGGTGTTTTAGGGAGTATTACTATCATAATTTGTTCTCCAACATATTTATTACTATGAAAAAATTGGTATTTTCTTTCTCAATATGAAGCTTAAGTTTCAAATCTTATTTTCATTTGTGTCTGCTTTTAACAGGTTTTATATTTCAAAAGGTGCTGTTGTAGATCAGTTGGGTGGAGATTTAAATTCAACTCCTCTTCACTGGGCCATCCGGTAAGGTTTCTTTGAACGCTGAAATTAAATAGCCACATGTAGCTAGTGGTCACCATCTCGAAAATCAGTTATAGACGTTTTGAAAGGCTGTCTTTTCTTTTTTTTCCCCCCTTTATTTAAAAATAAATTTCAGCTTTAAAGAGTTTGCAGAAAGGGTGTTTTCGATATTTAATTTAGGGCTTCATTATGATTATCCAACTCAAATATGTGTTTTATAGTTTCTTTTTTGTAATTAGAATTAATAATTTTCATACTTGGTAACATAAATAAAAGTAGTATTTCTGTGAACTGCAAACTCAATCAGTTCAGGCTTATGACATGTCTATTTAGAAATTTACGATTTTATTTCAGAGGTGAGTTTCCTCTTAAATGTAAAGTATATCTCTATATCTTAGGGCCAAATGAGTCAACTCTTTTAAAAGTTGTTGCAGGATTAACAAGAAATTTTGAGTAGGTCAACTTAGAACATTTATATTGTGTGGTCACTCTCCTCTTTTCTCTGTTGTATATTGGCCATCTGAAACTGAAGTTAATAAGTCTTGAATACTTACCAGTTTCTTTTATTAATTTAAACTCCACTCTTGGTGGTTGGTGGGGTTGACAGGAATCTGAAACTGAAGTGAATAATTGTTCGTGTAAGTCAAGGAGTTGAATCTTTTCTCCATAGCCAAGAGTTTTGAAGCTCTAGGGTTAATTCATGCCCTTTAAGCTACTGAGGTTCAGTACTTTACATGAAAAATGAACCATAGTCAAGCATAAGAAAAGCATATGAATATATAGCTCTTAATATTATCACAGTAAACCCATAGTTTATGAATATTGTATTTCCGTATATCTGGCTTACGATTTTTTGATTTTAAAATGACAGTGACGTCTAAGTGGTCTTAGAATCTTCACTGTTACCATGTCATAAAAAATTATTCTTCACATATGGTAATGTAAGGTTTAAGGTAGATTGGGAAGTTATCAAGTTTATCACTTACACTCAAGAATGATTATCCAGGCTGAGCGTGGTGGCTCATGCCTGTAATCCCAGCACTTTGGGAGGCCGAGGCAGGCGGATCATGAGGTCAGGAGATCGAGACCATCCTGGCTAACACAGTGAAATCCCATCTCTACTAAAAATACAAAAAATTAGGTGGGCATGGTGGTACGCGCCTGTAGTCCCCGCTGAGGCAGGAGAACCGCTTGAACCTGGGAGGCAGATGTTGTAGTGAGCCGAGATTGCGCCACTGCACTCCAGCCTGGGTCACAGAGCGAGACTCCATCTCAAAAAAAAAAAAAAAAACCCGAGAATGATTATCCATATAGTTCTAAGTTTGCAGCATCTAAGTTAAAAATGTTTGGACAATCACCGTTGTTTCAAAAATCTTACTGTTAAGAAATATTTTTTGTATGTAACCAAAATCCCTCATGTCTTAGGAATATCAGTCTCTCCCTGACTTTTTGCTTTTTCTGCATGCTACAGAATGGCTTTTTGTCTTCTATTTGCAGACAAGGACATTTACCTATGGTCATATTATTACTCCAGCATGGTGCAGACCCCACTCTCATTGATGGAGAGGGATTCAGCAGCATCCACCTGGCAGTATTGTTTCAACACATGCCTATTATAGCATATCTCATCTCAAAGGGACAGGTATGTTCTGAAATGTGTCTTATACTCCAGCTTTTATCATCTGAAGAGGTTGGGGAAATTATTAGTAGTAGTCTCTTCTTCTTTTTAAAGTGGAGGTTAATGGATATCCAGATATTCAGATATTAGCCTCAGTACGTTTAGCTATTGAATACTGCTTTTCAGCTTCATTGGAGGGAAAAGGATAGGTCATTTAGCTCAGTAACGTATAATAGATGTTTCTGAAACTTGTAAGCTGGTAATAGTTTTTCTTATGAACCCAGTAATTTGCAGTTTCTCAAAAACATGACTTCAAAGCCTGTATTTTTCTTCTAGTTGAATACAAAAATGGTAGTCAAATCACTAAATTAACCCATCATTTGCTTTCATTATTTGAGCCCAAATGGGAGGCCAATTTGAATGTATGTTTCTTATTGTTCTCTAAAGTAATTCCATGAAAATTGACTTGCCTTGAGAGGCACATGTTAAATTATAGGTTATTGTAAGTTTCACTGTCAATTATACTTGCCTGGAATATGTTTTCTGGTAGCAAAGTAGTTTATGTATTAGTAGACTTGCCTGTAAAAGGCATGAAAACGTGTTGGCACAAATGCTGTTGGAATGATTGTGCTCCCTTTAAATAAGCACTTTCTCTCAGACTTAGCTGATTGAAGTAGAATTATAACCTCCTAGGTTTCATTGTTGGAAAAATATAAATATGTGAAGAAGAGTCCTGTCTGCTTCTCTTTGGGTGCCTTTCCAAGTCCTGTTCCCCCAAGGTCCATAAGAATCTTCAGAAGCTGCAACTGTTTTTCTTTGGCTTAGCTGAAACCATTGCTGTATACCTTAAACCTAGACCTGTCTTATTAAAAGGATTATATCCTCATGGAAATATGATTTCCTTTTTTTTTCTGTGTTCCAGAAAATAGAAAGGAAATTTTCATATTTTAGTATTTAAAACTTAATATGATAAGTCCAGAAAGACAAGTTGCCTCAGAAGATAGGGAGTTCACTATTTACTGGAAGTGTTTGAGTAGATACTGAAGGACTTTGTATAAGAAATGATAATGCGAATTAATGTGTCAACTAAGGTCTCAACTAGGTGACTTTTAAGGTCTCTACCATCTCTTGTATTTGATGGTAGCTATCAATATTTTACTCTTTCCCTTAGCTGTGTTCACATCATATAACACTTTACATTATATATTCAGATTTTCTTTTTAAAAATATTTTGTGGAAATCCATGGATTTTTACCCTATGGAAGTGAGCAGAACACTCTTTTTATCTAATGATATTTGAGCCTTTTATGTAGAAATAATGGTAGTATTGAATGTATTAAAGAGATATTTCTATTAAGAGAACAAATAGACTTTTGAGTGTATTTACAGTTATGCTAATTGTCTTCTTTTTGAATAGAGTGTGAATATGACAGATGTAAATGGGCAGACACCTCTCATGTTATCAGCTCACAAAGTAATTGGGTGAGTATAATTTAATCTCCTCAATCTGATTCTTGGTCCCAACTATTTCTTTTCTGTGTATGTAATATTAAGTATCTGTCTATGTGAGATGATAGTACATTGAAGAAAATAAGATTTTCCACACTGAGACTGTGATAATCGACTTTTAAGGTAGTTATAGTTAGAAAAGCAGCCTTGAAATACATTTTCTCTTTTCTGATAGCTTTGGCAAAAAATTTGAAAGCTACTAATAAGAAAAAAATTTCCTTACCTAACAAGTAGATATACCTTGAAATATACTTGTTAACATGACTTGTATTTCTTCCTTTGGCTTTAAAAAAATGGCTATAATTTTAAATGTTCTCATAATTTGAAATCTAAGTGATAAATCTGCTTTCTGGAAAATATTAAATTTTGAGATTCTCTGACATCATTCTTAACTACTTTGCAAATATCATTAACTGAAAAGAGTCTGTATGTTCAGATCAGGCACTTACATATTTTAACTTTTTCTGTGTGTTTATTTCTATAAACACATGATTAATGACCACTGTGTAGTTCAAATTCTGGTATTTATCTAAGCAGATACTTGCGACAGTTCTCACTTTAGCAGTTTGTTTCTATGTTGTATTGAATCTCTGATTTTGCTTGTACTTAGGACTTCTCTTCCAGGAACTGTGTTAGTTCTAATGCTATTTCCTTTTTGTTCATGGAATGGTAGGACTGGAGGTAAAATTTTATTAAAAAGCATTTTCTCTTTGCTGGTAAATCTGAAGTCAGGTATAATCTCTATAAAGATATTGATGGAATAAATAAAGTAGAATATTGTTTTATTAAAAGAATCTCTTCAGTGGTCATGAAGGAAGGAAAGGTATTGGTAAAGTAAAAATATTTTACTGAATTCTGTCTTCTAGTCCATAACTTTCTGAGATATACAACTATTTTAGGACATAATTTATACCTACTTTATTTAACAGTTGATTTGATGGAGAGTATGAAGTTAGCTCCTCAACTAAGACATACATTTAGTCTTTAATTGAATAAATAACATAGCATTTAATATTGGCTAAAAAATCTATATTCAAAGAAAAGTGTTAGCCAATAGAACAACAATATTAAAGGAAAAGTTTGAAAAACAAAAGCAGTTATTCCACTGCATTGTTAAAATTATATAGCAGGTCGTCATTTTTTTTTTAATCTCCTATTAGTACCTAGAATAGAACTCAGTACAAAGAAGTTTCTCAGTTCTGAATACTTAACTGAATGGTTAATTGATGGCATTATCTTAAAAGATTCATAATTTGCATTTATTCCTTAAGTCATCATCTCTGTTAATGCCTCTTGGTATTTTATTATTTTGAGACAGGCCAGAACCAACTGGATTTCTTTTAAAGTTTAATCCTTCTCTCAATGTGGTTGATAAAATACACCAAAACACTCCACTTCACTGGGCAGTTGCAGCAGGAAATGTTAATGCAGTTGATAAGCTTTTGGAAGCTGGTTCTAGCCTGGATATCCAGAATGTTAAGGTATGGCCAGGTATTTATCTCCCTTAGTTTATTATATCTTGAGTTAGAAGATTGATAAATTAACGTAAAGATAAGCTATATATTTGTTTTCAGTTACCCCAAGATAGATATAAATTATAATAGCTGGCTATCCTTGGAATAGTGTGTTGAGTCTATGATTCTGGTGTGTTTAAAAAAAGTTTAGCACTCATAATATATTAAAAATGCTTTTAAACTTTTTACCCCACTCTTTTTTAAGGGAGAAACACCTCTTGATATGGCTCTACAGAACAAAAATCAGCTCATTATTCATATGCTAAAAACAGAAGCCAAAATGAGAGCCAACCAAAAGTTCAGACTTTGGAGGTGGCTGCAGAAATGCGAGGTATTTTCATATGGGGTCTTTTCTATGGGATAGATGACTATTAGTACCTAGAATAGAACTCAGTACAAAGAAGTTTCTCAGTTCTGAATACTTAACTGAATGGTTAATTGATGGCATTATCTTAAAAGATTCATAATTTGCATTTATTCCTTAAGTCATCATCTCTGTTAATGCCTCTTGGTATTTTATTATTTTGAGACAGGTTTTGTTTATTAAGGCATCAGAGGAAACCAGAGAGTTGGCTTTTTGCTACATTATATCTTCTGACTATATCTTTCCCCCGCATCCTATATTACCCAAAGTTGGAAATTTGGCACTTTCATTGACTATTTATTGTTGGCCCTCAACTAGATGCTCTAAAACTGCTTGTTACCTTATGAATATTATTGTGTACTTCCACATTTATTTAATGAATGTATTGAAATGCAAAAGGTTTTGATTTTTAGAGACACAATGGGAAAAACACCTTGTTGCAAGGAGTTTTATAGAAGCTTGTAGGAATAGTTTATTCCTTACTAAAATTTTATTTCTTGAAAAGAAAATAATAACATTTACAATGTTTCTTTAGAATCATGAGGACTTTAAAAATGATAGTGTTGAAAACTTTAGGCATATGATGTCACTTCATAAAAGAAAACACTGGAATTTTGAGAGATTAAATCCAAATTTTATTCATTTTTTTAGCTTAGCAATTCTTGAGTGGTGTTGCTCTAAACTTTAAAATGAACTGAATAATGGAAAACGTTAGAAACTTCAGCTTATTCTCATGAATGGCTAAGAAAATCTAAGTCATAGAAGTGAATACTATTTAAATTGTTAAAATGGAATATTGGATTGATTCCACTGTTTCTAGTGTTTTCAAATATGATACCATCATCTTATTAATAATAATTAGTAATTGTACTTTCAGAGTGATTCTAAATTAACAGACACCATATTCTTATGTAGAGGATCATTATGAATGCTACACTGCTTTTGCATTAGGCATGTGGAGTGGGGAGAGAAAGAAATAGTGGTTACTCCTCATTCTCCTTTGCCAACTCCTCCACTTCTCCCCTATCTCTTGTTGGTAGGGTGCCCCAGGATTTTGTTATTGAACTTCTTTGCTGTCTATTCATTCCCTAAATGCCATCTATATGTTGATAACTCCCATATTTGTCTCTCTAGTCTAGACCTTTCCATACTCATATATCCAGTTACCTACTTGACTCATCCGCTTTGATGTCTGATAGGCATCTCCTGATACCCTCCCCACCCTTCCCCTGGCTAAGCCAAGCCTTCTCCATCTCAGTAGCTGGTAACCCCAGCATTCCTCTGTCTTCGCCTTTTTTTTTGTCATACCACATATGCAGTCCATTAGAAAGATGGGTTAACTAGTTCAGCCTTCAGTTTATATCCAGAATCTGACCCCTTCTTACCACTCTACCACTGCCGTGTTGGTTCAGCAGATGAATCTCCTAAAATGTAGGTCAGGTCATGTCACTTATCACCTCACATTCCTATGATGTCTCCTCATTTCTCCCAGAGTTAAAGCAAAGTCTTTATGATGGCCTATAAGGCCCTTTGTCATCCAGGTTTTTATATCTATAAAATTCACTTAGTATATTTATTTGTCTATCTTCCCCAGCTAGAATTTAAGTGAGAAAAAGATCTTAAATTCATTGATGTGTCCCAAGTGCCTAGAATAGTACCTTGCATATAATATGCCCTCAAGTATTTGTTGAATGAATAGGGCAGCTTGTCTGTAAGAGTGTTATATCTAGGATTTAGAATTTTGAGATCCATATTTAATTCTTATCTCTGTTCTGAGATTATGTTGCTAGGAGATTCTAAATTTACATTAAAAAAAATCTAAACTAGCCCATTTTGTGTCATCATGCCAATTGGAATTGGAAACATTTTAAAGATTTAATGTCATTTGAAATTATCCACTCCTAGATACGGCTTAGAGAGGTGAAAATGGAAGAAGAAAGAAGGAAGCCCTGCTTGCTTTCAAGGTTTCATATCTTGTCATTAAAGACTGCATTGCACAAACATGGGGCCCACCTTCAATTCAGTCAGACTGTTGTTTCATAGAAGTTTCATTCTTTTAACTTTGCCAAAATAAACCTGAATTAGTAGCATCATGAGGACATATTTCAATCTTTGATCTCCATGTGACATTTGACACTGAGAACATCCCCCTTCTCGAAACTCTCTTCCCTGGATTCCCTGAAACCTTTCTTTCTGCCGGTTCTCATCCTGCCTTTCTGGTCAGTTGTTCTTGGTTATTTTTGGTGACTTTGCTTTTTTCCCCTCAAGTGTTTGTTTTGGCTAAGATTCTGCCCCCTTTCTACCTGCACACAGTCTTTGGGATGTTATTCACTCATGGCTTTACCACCTATGTACTGATAAATTTTAAGTCTTCCAGAATGCTAGACCTGCTTTTGACTGCCTGCTGGATGTCTCCTAGATGTCCATAGGCATTTAAAATTCTACATTCTCCAAACATAGCTCATCTTTTCTGCAGACCTATTGCATCTGACCTTCTGCATTAGGGATGGCATGGTGCAGTGCTCAGGTTGGAGCTCTTATAGTTCCCTCATTGAGTCTTTTGTATTAATTTCTACGTAGTCCCTTGAGCTTGCTTTATGTTTTCCAATACAGAATACTGTTTGCAAGAAGTTATTTTGAAAAATCTTAGCTTTCATTAACAGTTTTCTAAAAGACCACCATTTCTTGCAGAGAAGAAAAGCAAAACAAAATATGTTTAAGCAACATTTTATAAAATGTAGGGCTTTTAAAAGATTGTTTCCCACTTTGGGAGGTCGAGGCAGGTGGATCGCCTGAGGTCAGAAGTTCAAGACCAGCCTGGTCAACATGGTGAAACCCCGTCTCTACTAAATATACAAAAATTAGCCAGGCATGGTGGTGGGTGCCTGTAATCCCAGCTACTTGGGAGGCTGAGCCAGGATAATCACTTGAACCCGGGAGACAGAGGTTGCAGTGAGCCGAGATTGCACCATTGTGCTCCAGCCTGGGCAACAAGAATGAAACTTCATCTCAAAAAAAAAAAAAAAAAAAGATTGTTTCCAAGATGTACAATCTCTCAAACCTCAAATTTATCAATCAGCAATTTTAGAGGAAAACTTTGTGTTAGTTTTGTTGTTGTATTAATTGTTATTATACCCTTTGGAAGTAGTTCTTATATTGCACTATTATTAGATACTTAAGAGGTGAAATCCATAAAGTTCTAAAATTCTGAATCTCTTCATAGCTCTTCCTGCTGCTGATGCTTTCTGTGATTACCATGTGGGCTGTTGGATACATATTGGACTTCAATTCAGATTCTTGGCTTTTAAAAGGATGTCTTCTAGTAGCATTGTTTTTTCTGACATCTTTGTTTCCAAGGTGTGTATGTTAATTTTTGCAAGGCTGGTTATTGTGTTTCTGATTTTATTTCCTACTTCTGTTGTTGATTAGCTGGAGTCACAGATTTTTATCATGCTGTAAATATTACTTACCATATAACAGCATCCTGAGGGTGGATGGAAGGAAAGGGCTCTGGTAGCATATTATTTGGCTGAAAGCAAATTGCTCATCCCAGTAACTTGGTTGACTTGACAATAGGTGGAAAATAAATACCCTGGGTCATGTTTTAATTGTTATTTTTGGTGAATGATGGAGAGATTTTTGTAATCATTTCATAATTATTCAAGATTTTGTAATCATCTTGAAGCATTTTTGCTCATTTTTCAGAAATTGTTTCCTTTTTCTAAATTTATTTTAAGCTAGTTATTTTTGCTGTCAGTCATTTTTAGTTGAGTTAAATTGTGAGAGGTTATAAAATAGTAAATACGGCATGGTTTTATTTTTAGGACAGTATTTATACATGATTATATATAGTTAATGGTTAAGAGTCAGACTGCTTGAATTCAAGTCAAGCTTTACCACATGACAGTCTGACGTTGAACAAGTTGCTATAAAATGAGGGTTAACTGTTGTGATAATGCCTGCCTCATGGTTAACACATGTAAACACATAGAACTATAGCTGACACATAGTACTCAATAATCATATCACCCCCCACCTCTTCTTCTCTCTTTCCTTTCTCAATAAAATGGCATCCAGTTCCTCAAATGAATATGGGTGTCACGCTTGGATTACTGTCATCCTCTCCTCACCTCCCATGTCCAACCCATTACCAAGTGTTCCCTACCTGCCTCTCTCCATCTCCACAACTCGCATCCTAGACCAAGTCTCCTCACTGGTCTCCTGACTTCTTATCTCCCTAGAGTTTACCCCCACTTAGCAATCAAGGGAGTCTTTTAAAAAGCAGATACGTTCTTTCTTTTCTCCCTGCTTAAAGCCCTCTAGTAACTTTATCTTGTACTCAGAACAAAATCCAGACTCCTTACCTATGGGATATTATGTGATTCATTCCCTCCCCAGCGACTTCCTCTCTTCCCCTTCTCCTCACTGCACTGTACCTTCTTTCTCACACATCAGGCTCATTCCTACCTGGGGCCTTGGCCCTTGCTTGGGTCTCTGTCTGAAGTGTTGTGACACCTTATCTTTTCATAGTTGGATATGTCATTCGGGCCTCAGTTCAGCTGTCACCTGCTTAGTGAGGCCGTCCCTGACTGATGCTGCTTCATCCCTGTTTTATTTTCTTGTAGCACTTAATCACTTTCCTGCAATGTAAAGCCCATAAAAGCAGGAAACTTGTCTCTGCTCTTAAACATTTTCATTCACTGAATGAAAGAAAAATGTAATGATGATGATCCATAGAAAAGAATCTGAAAGGAAATACAGGGTTGCTCTTTGCAGATTATGATTATTCCTCTGTCTTTCTGTCGCTTGCCAGCATTCTCTGGCATAAGCATGTGCTACTTTTGTCATAAGAGCATATGAAGTATTAGAGGAATCTTACTACTGTATCACCCAAGAGCAGGACAATTGGCTGGGAATGAATTAGAATTTAAATGTAATGTGAAAACTCAAATTTCTGAAAAATAGCAAAATGCCTAAAATTGTCTGCTATTCAGACAACTTGTAACTTAGAGATATTTATTCACTTTCCACTAATTGGATTAACTTGGGCTTTAAATAAATTTTAAGCCAAATCAGTAGGGATCAGATTCATCACTCCTTTTTCAGAGAGGAAGCAAGGGCTGGTAATATCTACTCCCCTAGGATAGGAACATTTGAGATTGTGTTTGGTTATGTGTTTAATGTAGTTGAAGCCTACATTATAAAAATGGACACAATTCAAATGTGAGTCAAATGCATATGACAGCTTTATTCATACATCCTTTATTTCTCGTATTCCTCTATAGGGTCCCAATTTCATGGAGGAAAGCAACTGTAAACTATTATTATTACAGGGCAGTTGCTTATTGATCCGGGCTGTTAACCTGACACCTGTCAGGAGTGGACATGTAGTGGTAGCAGGCTCTTGTAAATTAGTAGTTCATTGCATTACCTAATTGGTCAAATGCATTTTTTGCTGCAAGATCTCCGACAGACCATACCCTGGAGGTTGCGAGGGTTTCCTCTGGCCTATTTTGGCAGCATGTTGAGCATCTAAAGTTTGGACTCTTTAGTTCTTCTCAAATATGAACTTATCATTATTATGGTTATGATCCTGGTAGCTAATTTTTCTTAACCCTTCATACCTACTGTTAACCATTGTTTTTTCCTGGAATAAATTTTAAAATATATTCAGGTAAACTATATTCATGCATAAGATGACTGTGGTGAGTATTTGGTGTAAAAGACATTTTCTTTTGAAACTGCAATATTTTGGATAAATTATATGTGAACCTCAAGTTGCCTGTGACCCAAGTGAGATTGTTAGTGTTCTGAATACTGGTATCATTTTTAGCCTTTGTGCGTCTTCTTATATGAAGTGTCTACTTCTCAGGCTGATTATAGGATGAATGTGCTTAAGGTCGTGTGCATCTGTATGCTTAACAAATATCATTTTAGTCTCTGGAAGAAAGCTTGCTAAATGTAAAGGTGAATCTCTAAGTATATAAATTTTTGCATTATAGTGTATTTAAAAATACATGCCAAAAAAGAAATAAAAATATATATCTCAGTAGAAATACAAGATTCATTGAAAACATATATTAAATTGTTGTGAATTAAATATTGTATGAGTTGGTTAGAAGAACTAGAACATACACTTCTTGAGAGTCGTGCTTTAGTTTTCTCGTGTGTGAAATGGGGGGATCATGTTGCATAACTCTATTACCACATGAAAAGTGACACATAGTAAGCACTCAGTATGTGAAAGCTATTACTGTTGCTGCTGGTATTATTATTACTACCATTATTATTTAGGGAAATTTAGAACTAAAATTCATACAAGTCATACTAATAACTTATATTTATCTTTTTTCTTTTAGGTTCTTGGTTGGGTATAAGAACCTTGTATACTTACCAACAGCCTTTCTGCTAAGTTCCGTTTTTTGGATATTTATGACTTGGTTCATCTTATTTTTTCCTGATATCCTTTAAGCATCAATTTTGATGCATATTTCATTTTGCCTTTAAAAAAGAGTAATGTTATTGTTAGGAATTTAGGTATTGGAAAAGGCCCAGGGAATGCAACTTATATTTGCATTCATTTAATGGTTCTGGATGAAGATGTTTAATGTTGAAAATGTACTTGATTCTAAAAGTAGTCTCAGAGTACATTATGGAAACAGTAAGTATCTAGTATTTATTACTCATAGGAGGGGAACAGTAGAATGTATTATTGTTTTACTTGTACCATAATTTGTTGGATTGTCTTGAGATTCCTTCAAGGTCAGATGGTTCTCATAATTTGGTCAGCAGTTACAGTTAATTAATACATTTTCTGAGTACTAAGACGGACTGCATGAAAGGGATATTGGGGAAAATATGGCTTCCTCAGTAATGGTAAGTGTTAGTGGTATTATCTAAGGCAATGATTCTCAATCCACAGTGAAAATAAATTTACTTTGCCACTCAACATATATGTAAAACAAAGACTGTACTCCTAATGTATGCTTTACCCTATGGTGTTATTTCATCCCATTTCCTTTTTTTTTTTTTTTTTTTTTTTTTTGAGATGGAGTCTCGCTCTGTCGCCCAGGCTGGAGTGCAGTGGCGCAATCTCGGCTCACTGTAAGCTCCGCCTCCCGGGTTCACGCTATTCTCCTGCCTCAGCCTCTCCGAGTAGCTGGGACTACAGGCGCCCGCCACCGCACCCGGCTAATTTTTTGTATTTTTTAGTAGAGACGGGGTTTCACGGTGGTCTCGATCTCCTGACCTCGTGATCCACCCGCCTTGGCCTCCCAAAGTGCTGGGATTACAAGCGTGAGCCACCGCGCCCGGCCCCATTTCCTTTTTAAAAAATTTTAATCACGGCCCATTTAATTCTTTCATGACCCGCTAATGAATAGCAGCCTGAGATTAAAACAAAAACAAACAAAAAAAATACTCATCCAAGGAATAGGTTCATTACTTAAGGATCAGGGCCCAGGACCAAGTCCAGCTTAGGGGTGTGTTGTTCTCTTAGTGTTGGCCAAGTCCTGTTACCTAGAAATGGGGAGAGGGGTTACTTGGGCTCTAACTGTTTATGACTTCAGGTAGGTGGAAGGCATTTTCAATCTTCTTACCTCTTGCTGGACTCCCTTCTCCCCTTCCAAGGACCCTGGGAAGCCCTGATGGTCTTGCTTTGCTTATGGAGTAGGAGAAGGAATGTTGTAGATAGAAATATACCTTTTAGTGTATTCATTTAAACTTCCACATTACTTCTCTTTCTGGTAATAGCATTTCCGATAAGAAAGAACAGAATGTTTATGGGAGACATGCATAAACTGAATTCAAGAATATTTTTTCCATAGGAATAAATGTGAAATGAGATGGCCATATGAGTTCTCAAAGTACATATGTTTACATCCATTATAGCATGTTTTTCCTTTATGCTGCTTTTTATTTCAGAGCATTATCTCTAATTTAATTTTTCAGATTTCTTTAAATGAATGGCACAGCATACATGGGGGCCATTTGGCTTTTTTCAGAAGATTTTATTATCTCTTCTTTGTCTCATAATTACTGATTTGGTGGCAGTTTTTTAAACACTAGCCTTATTACCACCACTTAATGAAAGCTTGGATGATATTATTATTGTGATAGAAAAATACATGATTTTATAAGTAGTCATGAGTGCATCAAATAAGAGCACAGGATACAACAAAATCACTTGCAGAGGACCTAACGCTCATAAATTCTAGGGTAATTGACATGATACTGAGGAAGGAAAGATAGCTGATATTTTTGTTTACCAATCCATATGGCAGTGGAATAAAACAGTTTTAAAAATGTGTTTTTTTGATAAATTTTTAAAATTTGAGAAACATGCCAGATTTTGCACAAATATTGAATTATTTCAAATTTGTAGAATCAAAGTCATAAATGGTTACAGCCCAAGTAACCCCTCTAGGTGACAGGACTTGGCCAACACTAAGAGAACAACACACCCCTAAGCTGGACTTGGTCCTGGGCCCTGATCCTTAAGTAATAATCCTATTCCTTGGATGAGTTTTTTTTGTTTGTTTTTGTTTTAATCTCAGACTGCTATTCATTAGTGGGTCGTGAAAGAATTAAACGGGCTGTGATTAAAATTAACAAAAGAGAACTGATTTCCATAGCTAAACAGAATCTTAAGATGTTGGAATCAACAAGATGGATGATTTTATTTGCTTGTACAACCTAAAGCCGTTTGTTCTAGGCAACCATATGAACCTGCTACTTGTGAGGGCATATAAATCAGTAGGTGGCATACTTCACCATCAGAACAATGTTCTTCAAACTAAATTTTAAATCTTGGAACTGCCTTGTGGATGAACTGAGATGCCGCCCTGGGTTTAGGCTAGCTTTGTCTCAGGCTGCTGTCTGGATTGAATAAGGGCATCTGCTTCCACAGATACTGGCCTATTAGGGGAAGACGTTCTGGGGCACTATGGAAGAAGACAAAACGATTTTGAGTTTTAGCTCTTTTCAGACTAGTTATGCACCATTGGGGCAAGGTACATAATTTCACCAAGCCTTAATTTTTCTGTAAATTGGAGATAACAGAAACAAGCTCATTGTGTGGCTGCAAGTATTACTATAAAGTGCTCACCACAGTCCCCATAGCAAAATTGGCATTCTATAAATATACCTAATATTTTATTATTAATTATTCTTATGAATAAAATTGATGTGGAAGGCTGCATGTTTAAACTAATTTCAAGGGCAATTCTAGATTGGCTTCTCAGATGATCAGTTTCTTTTGGTACCTTTTATAAGTTCAGCAAGTAATGTCTGTGGCTTGTACGAGGGGGGATTGAGTACAATAAAATAGAACCTTATTGATGAGTTTGAAGGTAAAATTCAAACTCAGGAGACAAATGGTGAATCACTGAATATTACATTTGTGATATTGGCTGTAACTAACTGAGTTAAGTTTAAGAGGGATAAATGCATGTAAAGTCCCATACTGAGTTTCAGAAAATCAGCTGTACAAGTGCATGTTATGGTGAGCTATGACATAGCTTCTGGTCAAGTGCAAAAGAACAAGGAGCTTTGACTAAATGCTCAGTGTGGCTAGTGATGCAGCTGTCAAGAAAGCAAGTATATTCTCACATAGTATTACAAGGATTTGAGTGTCCAAGCAAAAGACAGCAGCAGCTTCTCTGTCCTCTACACTGGTGTTTGTTCTGTTTTGAATTATATCCTTTTAAAAGAGAGAATGACAAATGGGAGCATGAACAGAGGAACATGACCAGGAAAATGTTATATAAGGACAGTGTTGCTATTTATCTTGGAGGTATGATCACTGTCTTCCAATTTCAAGTGTCTGGAAGTCTATCATTTGGAAGCCAATGCACTATGAAGAATGGGCACTCAATAAAAACGCATTGAACAAATGAGGGGATACGCTTATGTAGGTTAGGTCTAAAAGACAGCTACAGTACAGATCTAAAGGATCTAATGAATGAAAATCAGTTGGTTGAAGTTATAGAAAGGCAAATTTTAGCTCCATATTGAGAGACTTAACTGCGAAAGTGTTACCAGCTTACTGGGAAGGCTATGTGTCTATAAACTGTAGTCCAAGTCTGAGTGCCATAGATAAAGCATTCTTAAATTCAGGGAAGGGAGAGAATGATTCTCTCCAGGGAATCAGAAAAGATTCCAAGGAAGGAGGGAAATATATAAGTTAGGTTTTAATCGCAGTTAGGACTTGGACACCCTAAAAGTGTGGTTTTAGAAGAAAATGAGAGGAAGTAGGGGACATTTTAGGTCAGTGAACCACACAGGCAAGAGCACCGAAGCAAGGAACATCTTCAGCTTCTATGTGAGGTGTTAGGGTGCAATTCACTTTACTTGGAGAGTGGGGATCCAATTATTCCCCTGCCATTTGTTTTGTAAGTTAATCAAACTAGGAGCGGAAGATTCAGTCAGCTCAGCATGCAGGATCATTGCATTATGAAACTGAACGTATTTTTGAGAACTGAACGTATGTATTTTGAGTCGTGTGTCGATCAAGATTTCACAAAAAAATTATGATGTGATTCTTTAACAAAGGATCTTGCCCTATGTACCTTTAATAGTGTCTTTCTGCAAACATATATCTAATATATAGGGAAATACTTTTATTTGGAATTTCTGAATCAACAGGGTTGTTTCTTTGAATGATTTTGTTAAAATGATCAAAGAATATTTTTCTAGATGCTCACAGGAGAGCCACAATTACACCATTAGAGATAAATTTATTTGGTCTTGAGTGTTTGTCACTTTTCAGGATGTTCCTCATAAGTTGCAACTATTCCTATCAAGTATTTATTATGAGCTTCAACTAATAAGGAAACAGTATTTATTAGCCAAGTAGGAACAAATTCCAGTAGGACTAGAACGTAGGATGGGAACAGATTTAGGGGCAGGGACATGTGTGCATAAGGAAGGTGAGGTTCTTAGGCACCAATGATGAAATTTGCTTACATTATAATTACATTATTTTTAAAGGAAGTTTGGTGTATTCCTTAACTTGGCTTTAACATTTAGCAGGAGCCCCTTTCTATTTCAGTTTCATTTTCAGCATAGTAGCCTTTCTATACTTTTTCTATAAGACTTGGGCAACTGATCCAGGCTTCACTAAGGCTTCTGAAGAAGAAAAGAAAGTGGTGAGATTTCTTTGTTACTGATATTTTTAATAGGAGGGTTTGTAAACTTTAGAAAGTTTACATGCACATATGCAGATGTGTTGCTTTTTGTTATGGCTGCGTGACATGTGGGGTGATATAGCAAAAATTAGATTTCCACTCTTACAGTTTTTTCATTTATGTATATGAAAGTTTTAACACATATTTTTATTTTCTGTTGAAGTAATACCCCACGAAGACTTCTTCAGATGTGATTCCTTTTAGGAATATGATCTCCTACTTCCTTGTAATAACATTTTCATAATGGTCATTTAGCTTACATTTCCCCACTTAATAAATGGAGAGTAACTAGTCAGTGACCAGGGAGAGTCCTTCTGCTTATTGGCTGAGCAGATACCCCTCCTCTTCCTCAAATGTGAAGTTGTCAGATGACATGGCATGTTTTCCGTTGCTCATGAATGTTTAGAAGTTGGAGAATGTTGTCTTTGTTACCTAAAGCCAGTGTTCCTGAAAGACCCAGCCTTTGGTGCTTGTAACTTTCAGTTTTGGTGTATACTGGTGGGTTTTTCTTTTTTAATGTGTGTGTATATGTGCATATTTATTTTTCTCTAGCAGATCATAACTGGGAGATGATTGCCATTCACAGAGATGAGGTGATAGGCAGGAATGGTGGGGTGGTATAATTTTTATGCATCCTAATTTATTAGCCGTTGGTTGAAAATGCAACCTTGAAGAGTCACGTCATTTCAAGCACAGAATGATTTGGTGGCAAGTATTCCAAATTGCTTTTCTAACTACTTGAGTTTGGAGCGAGAACTGTGAGAATGGTGTATAACTGTGCATAATACATTTTCCAATAAAATGTGATAATAGGTCAAACTTCATGTCTTTCAGAATATCATCACCCTTGCAGAAACTGGCTCTCTGGACTTCAGAACATTTTGTACATCATGTCTTGTGAGTTTTTTCTATATAATTTTTTTCCATAGTGAAAGCAAATTCTTGGTAATGTTGCTATTGTAAGCATTTGTCAGATCTTCATGGTATATTTACACACCTTTGTTTTTACCCATTTCTAATTTTACATTCCTGTCTGAACAGCTTTCTGTCTTGAACATATGGCAGAATGATGTTTATAGTCTCTTGAAGTTGTCTCTGGTTACATCCGTCTGTGAATTATCCATCGTGTGTTTTATTTGCTTTTCTCTGTCATGAAGCATATATTAGAACTAATGTCAAATCAGAGGCTCATAATGACCTTAGAAACCACTTAGTGAAACCTCTCATTTTGCAATTGAGGAATCAAGGGAGGAATTAAGTTCTCCCAAATTATTGGTGGTGCTAAAAATGGAACTTGGGTTTCCTTCCCTTAGTTCTGTGCTTATTTTGCTCTGTGGTACTGCCTCATTTCCACTTAGCCAGTGTGAACAGGCTCTGGAATTCAGATCCCACTTAGTGATGTCCTAATTAAAGTAGACATATGGAAGTAAATACTAATAAGGCATTCCACAGCCTCTGTGTGAATTGATAGTCTATTTAGGATTTGTGCCAATGCCTTTGTGACCTAAAGTTAAAATTTTGCTTGCGATTTGTTGCCGCTTTGAGACAATGGTTTTTGCTTAGGCCTCTCTTAATTGCCCACTTAGATAAGGAAGCCATTAAGGTCACTCCATTGCCATGTATGCAACTCCTGTGTGGCTCGATATGATCAACATTGCCTGTGGACTGGACGGTGCATAGGTGAGAGATTTAATTTTTCAATTACTACTATGAAGTTAAGCATATGTTTAGTTATGACTCACAGAAAAAGTGGAAGGGCATCCTAGGGCTCCATTTTCAGTATTCCAGTATTCCAATAGCAATGAGCCCATACATCGTTATTATGCTACAGGTAACATAATATTTGCACATGCATCATTCTGTTTGGTAGCCACAGGCCTGTGAAGTGGACAGAAAAATTATTATCTCCATGTTACTTGTAAAAACGCTAGATCAGAGAAGTTAAAACACTTAACTTACAGTGACACAACTAGTAATACATAAACCTAGGTCTCCTGATTCCAACGGGTGTTGTTCCTTCTGCCGGGTTTTGCTGCTCCGGGAGAAGGTCGGACCATGATGTAATAGCTGAGGAGTATTTGTGTCATTAGCATTGAAATGCTCCCATCTCCAGCACTGAGAAGGCAGCGTGTGCAAGAGAAGACTTAGTTGCCTGGCCCTTCCCGCTTTCTTCCCTTCTGTAGAAGTTTCTCAGATTGTGGGTTGCCACTCTTTGCATGTCCAGTAGCAACATGTAAATTTGTTGCTGCTCCTCAGATTCGTTTTCTGTGTTCCCCCTGATTAAGTCAATCCTTGATATTTAGAGGTGGTGCTTTTACAAACATGTTACATGGAAGGAGGAAAGATACAGGGTATGATTTGTCCAAAATCCTGCCTGGTTCCCTTCCTTCTATCACAGGATAAGACAGCCTAGAAAAGTGTTTGCTTAGTTAACTTTATTCTATTCCAGAAGTTGTACTTTTACAAACATGTTGCATGGAAGGAAGAAAGAGACAGGGTATGATTTGTCCAAATTCCTGCCTGCTTCTCTTCCTTGCATCACAGGATAGGCCAGCCTAGAGCAGTGTTTGCTTAGTTAACTTTATTCTAGTCCAAAAAAGTATCTTCTTTTAAGTAAGCAATGAATAAATAATTAGTTCAGTTAACGTGGACAATTGACTGTGACATATCAGAAATGTGTCGTTTGATTTAATGGTACTTAAAAGCAAAGCAACAACTTTATTTCTGTTTTACTTTGGTGAAGACTTTTGACAGGAAAGTGGTTAAGGAGGTCTTATGTTGAAAATCAGAAGAAACGAAAATATTAAGTATGTTTTTTTTCTTTTTTCTTTAGGTTTTGGCAACCATCACTATTACATATTCTTCTTGTTTTTCCTTTCCATGGTATGTGGCTGGATTATATATGGATCTTTCATCTGTAAGTGTAAATTTTTCTTACAACAAGCACATACACCTACACCCATTTCTACTTTTCCTTGTAAACGCTTGTATATCACATTCTGGCTGGGTGACTATAAACCATACTCCTAATAAAAACAGAGCAAATGCCTCTGAGACTCCCTCAGCACTGGGAAGCTGCAAGAAATACAAGATGAGGTTAGTTCTCAGTACTTTAGGAAAAAAATGTGATAAATTTGAAAAGTGGTCAAAAATAGAAATTCATTTAAGGCAAGTGCAGATTTGCTCCCCAGTGAAGAGGGAAATTCAGCTGCTGAAGTACAAAGCTGGAGGTGATAAGTGAATAAAACAGGAAAAAAAAAAAAGGTTGGTGGTAGAGAGGTTGGGGGATAGTTGTCCAATCATTAAGGAACAAACCTCTGAAAGCACATGCCGTTTGGTAAGTATCAAGTTGAAACTGAGAACTGATGGGAATACTAACAGTTAAAAGATTAGAAATAGTAACTTGGAAGAAAACATTAGATCACTTATTCTGCAGCCCTGAGGAAGGAAAAAATCTTTCAGTAGCAGTTTAAAAGAGTATATCGGGATCTCACATAGGGAATGACAGCCAGCTGTTCTGAGGTGGTTGACTAAGAAGGACGGTTTATACTGAAGGAAGAAAGATTTTGGCTATCTCTTAAGAATTGCGTGATTATGTTTTTCAGACCTTGGGAATAGGTTACCTAACTGGAAAAACCTATAGTGCTTGTAGTTTATTTATTTGGACTTTATTTATTATTTATTTATTTTAAGGCTTTGGGAGAATTGGGCTCTAAACACAGAGGCTTCACTTCCATCCACCCTCCTGTTACGTTCTTGGTCAAATCTTAGACTTTACCAGTAGGGTACTAGTTCGTTGCTTGAGCTGAAGTCTGGAGTAATTCTGAAAAACATTAAGAACGTTATTTTCCCCTTAGCATCCTAAGCCCAATACACATACACTTTTTTCCTCTCTTTCTCTCTTCTGTGCCTGTCTCTTTAGTTTAAAATTTTTGTTAGTTTTCGAAAGGCAATTCTTTGTACACTTGCCCCCCAGGCTCCCAGTTTCCCTCCCTAGAAATATCAAGTATTACAAATTTTGTTTTGTTTGGGGTTTCATTTTTAGAGATTATTAACTAGTATCTATGTGTAATGAGTTATTTTTTGCCCTGCCATAGGCATGGAGGGCTTCAGTTACCTTGTCAGACCCTTTCCTACCTGACGCCTTGGGTGTCTTTGATCACTAGGCAATGCTTTTGTAGCTAACGGTTAACTGTCACCATTTTAAATAGGTCTAATAGTCAGAAGGTTGTAATCTCTGAGCTCAGTTCTTGTCAAAGGCCACCAGTAACCCTGAGCATTCTATTTTTATTTTAATTAATTTTAATTTTATTTGTTTGTTTTTTGCTTATTTATTAATGTATTTTTTGAGACAGGGTCTCACTCTGTCACCCAGACTGGAATGCAGCGGCACAATCATGGCTCACTGCAGCCGTAACTTTTTGTGTTCAAGTGATCCTCCTGCCTTGGCCTCCCAAATAGCTGAGACTACAGGTGCCTGTCACCATGCCCAGTTAATTTTTAAATTTTTTGTAGAGATGGCATCTTCACCATGTTGCCCAGGCTGGTTTCATGCTCCAGGCCTCAGGTGATTCTCCTGCCTCAGCTTCCCAAAGTGCTGGGATTACAAACATGAAGTACTGCACCTGGCCAGCATTCAATTTTTAAAACTTCTTAGGTTATGTCTTATGGTGTGAAAAGTAAAAGAGTTTTTGACAGCGCTTGGTTCTATTGAGAAAGCTGCCTTTCAAGGCCTGACAGTAAAGCATATTCCTGGAAAACCTTTGTAAGTTGGCACATGGACCAACTTGTCTCTTGGACTGGATCCTATGGGAGAGGAGCCAGAGTTTACACCACTCCTGCCTCTCCTCTCTTCTCTCTCCTCACTAAAAATAGTCACCTTTGTTTGGCATCTGTGACCAGCATAAGACTGTATTGATAAGGACAGAAGCGATTTTCCATCACATTCAGTCTTTCCAAGTTAGTTTTTTTTATTACACATGTTGATTCTTCCCTCTTCTTTGTCTTTTTTCTCTGGCTGTGAACCAATTTTCATATTACATTTTGTTTCATAAGAACAGTCCCACCTTATATTCACTTAAAACTGTATAAACTAGCTGAGTGTATTTTGTTACCTTTATTCCATTTATATTCCAGCAATATTTCTTTACACTGAATGAGGGCATTGTGTCATTTATTGTTATTTCACAGACAAAACATAAACTTGTGCTCCATTTCTCTAATGAGGCCTCACTGTCATCCCACCTCCCTTGTTTACCATTAATGCTGTATTACTGGAGCCCTGCTCTATACTCTCCTTCTCATGTGATCCAATAGCTGCTACTTCTGTACAGCCTCCATCCATTTCACCTTTTGTAAGGTCTGTTTACAAGGTGGACAGTAAGTGACTCCAAAAGTGTCAGCATCCTACAAGTTACAGAAAGAAAGATTACCATCAGGAAGAACTCTGTAACTGTCAGAGCCATCTAAAGATGAAAACAATTGACCTGGAATGATGTGAGTTCCCTACCAATAGCCACTGGCCAGCTAATAAGAATGTATTAGCACAAATTAAAGTGTTACATTGCATAAGATAATGTACGTGACAACTTGCTGTCGTATCTTTGATATTAAATCTGAAAACCAGTATTCTGAAAACTTCAGTGTGAGATCATGCTGTATTATCAAAAGAATTCCCAGAAGGGAGCAGTAGAAATCCATAAGCTGAAAGAAAATAGACATTCTTTCCCACTCAACAGCTGTTTTCTCCACCTACTGTTGGAAATTATATTCTTTTTTGTGATATCAGGTGCATGGGATGCATCTTTCTTTGCTGCCCTAATGAGACGCTCTAGAGAGAGTGTAATTTGCCTTAGCTTGTGCCTTGCTTGCTACTCTGTGGTGATTGCTCTTAGAATGCTTCTGGCATATATTCCTGAAAGACGGTTGGGAATCAGAGACTTAAAGAGAAAAAAAAAGTAGATTTTTAGGATTTAAATGGACAGTTGACAGGAAAGTCATGGACTCATTTTCTTCCTGTCTCTGGAGTTCTTCAGAGCAGCATTGGGGAAATGTCCAAAACTATCAAATTGTCAGAGGCATTTATGAAACCTCAAGGTGCAAATCGACAGAATTATCTTTTAAAAATAATTCACCCTTTATGCATGGCCAGGGTGCCTGTAAAAGTCAATGGATTTACATAACCTTGAAGATCTGTTCCCTTGTTTCTCCTGCTTCCTGTGTGTATTTCTCCTTATTGCTGCTCCTAGCTACATGGATTAGGAGGTTAATATGAGAGGCCATAGTAAAGTTCTTTAATTGGCACACCTGGGGAGAAACTGAGCTGTGACCATCTGAATCTTGCTCTATATTCTTTTCCCAGGAGTATCTGTCTTGTGAGTCCCTTCATCTGGCCTTTCTTCCTCTGCAGATTTAGTTATGGTATCAGTGCAGATGTATACCCATGCCCAGCTCCCTGCATGCTATTAGATTGTATTCTGATGACATCTAGGTGCTTATGGGATATCTTGTGCCCACAGCAATGGCCTGTTCATCTGAACCGTTAGTAAGAGTTTATATTCAGTCCTGTAATAGACCCATAGTTGCTATAAACATGAATAAGGTAGGGAATGTTCTAAACAAATAATTAACTTCAGGCTAGTATATCTTATACTGAATGCTGATTTTAGTAAAGATTTTATGAACCCTTTTTGCTTTATTCCTTCACTGTCAGCTACTTATACAGTGTTATCATAGCCTCAATTAACATTGAGCCACCATTTTGTCATCTTTAGTTTTTGAGCTGTCATGTGGAAAATGAAATCCTAAAATTGAATCATGATCTGTGCCATACTTTCTCTTCTCCTTATATAGAACTGCAGCGATTTTATCTTCTTGGAGACTGATAACTAGTTTATTGCCTTTTTTTTTTTTTTTTTTTTGGTGAATTCACAGATTGGTCCAGTCATTGTGCCACAACATTCAAAGAAGATGGATTGTGGACTTACCTCAATCAGATTGTGGCCTGTTCCCCTTGGGTTTTATATATCTTGATGCTAGCAACTTTCCATTTCTCATGGTCAACATTTTTATTATTCAATCAACTCTTTCAGGTATTTATTTCTCTTCTTATAATGGCTTTGAGTAAAATTTCTAAAACTTGTAGTGAGATAGACTTGAATTTAAAATCAGAACATGTACATTCTGTTTTTACCTCTGTCACTGACTCTGTGGGTCTAGCGATGTCATTTAACCACACTTGAATTTCAGGCATTTTGTCTGTAAAATGAGGATAATAACACCTGTCTACTACATTAAACCACAAGATGGTTTAAAGGTTAGCATAATAAATTATTAGAGTTTAACCTAGGAGTTACCTAATCTGACCTCTTTATTTTATAGATAGAAGTACAGAAAGGTAAATTGAATTGCTCAAGGTCACCCAGTGTGTGGCAAAATCAGAACTGGAAACTTAGGTCTTCTGACAGTCCCATTCAAGGGCTTTTTCCATTGTACAGTTAAATTATATGTTGTGTGTAAGCATAGTATAAACTGTAAACCATCATGCAAACGTCAGATGATTGTTTTCCCTCAGTTTTTCCAACCCTGTTTGTTACCCTTATTACTATGCAGTGTTTAAATGGATGAGAGTGGTAAGAAATGAAAAATACATCACTAACGAATGGTCATAGTAATTACATTTTCAGAGAAGGCCATGGCCATTAGAAAGTTCAAGCTCCAGGGCAGTAGTCACCTTCAGCTTTCTCCAAAGCTTTAGTCCCTTCCCTGCTGGCTTCCATCCCCTATGAGCCTAACCTAATTCTCATTACTGCTGTGTCCTGCCCACGTGGAATGGACAGCAGGTGGTCATCAGTCTGAATAAATTACTGTAAGACCTCAGATAATTAGAGCATTACTCAACCAAAGCAAAGTATATTCCACTTTTGTGGTAATCAATCTCAAAATAATAATAATGATAATAATAACAAGAAGAGAAGGAGGAAGGGAGGGAAAAAGAAAGAAATTAAAGAGAAAAAAGAAAAAATGTTTAGGGATGAAATCGAGTTAATAATATTGACTAAACTGAGGTTTCTGAACATTCCTCTCAATCTCCTATCACTCTGACTTCAATAGACTCCAGCAGCAAGAATAGATACTAGCATCTGTGATTATTAATATTATCATTTATAATACCTAGTATTTATAATGCTTTGAGACATCATTTCTAATTATCTTTCTTTTTTTCTGGAATCTTAGAATAAGTACAAGTATATAAGATGATAATATCCTTAATTTTTTAGAAAAAGATCAATAAGGCAAAAAATGGACTCAAAGTTTCAGATAACTTCCAAAAGGAAGAATTCAGAACAAAGCTGTTTTCTTAATGAACCAAACAATCCAGTTCTTTGCAAACGTTCATTTCCTGAGTGCTCTGGGTAGTCGTGGCTTTGACTGTAGCAAGTCAAGCTGAGTGTCCAGGTGTTGGTTAGGAGCATGGGCTTTATTCTCACACTGACCAAGGAGTCAGTCCCAGCTCTCCCACTCTAAGCTGTGTGGCCTTGAATCAGTTACTTCATCTCTCTAATCCTCTGCATTAGGTATTTGATTTTATTTACTTATTTATTTATTTATTTTTTGAGCCAGAGTTTCGCTCTTTCGCCCATGCTGAAGTGCAGTGGCGGGATCTCGGCTCGCTGCAACCTCCGCCTTCCCGTTTCAAGTGATTCTCTTGCCTCAGCCTCCCAAGTAGCTGGGATTACAGGTGCCCACCACTACGCCTGGCTAATTTTTGTATTTTTAGTAGAGACGGGGTTTCACCATGTTGGCCAGGCTGCTCTCGAACTCCTGACCTCGTGATCCACCTGCCTCGGCCTGCCAAAGTGCTGGGATTACAGGCGTGAGCCACCGTGCCCTGCCACGTTAGGTATTTTAAATAGATTATCTCAAATCCTTAAAATAATATGATGAGGGTGGTATGATGAGCTGTTTTACAGGTAAGGAACTTCAGGTTTAAGTGAGATAACTCTGTGAGTAGTTACGGTTTTTAATGGTTTAAGAATTTGTAAGTTACCTTAATTCTCAGTCTTCCCCATGTTTTTGGAATTAAATGTTTTTTACTTCTGATTAACTTTTTCTTTGGCCCTTTTCAAGGAGATACTAAAGAGAACACACAAATCGAGATAATTGCACTGATACTGATCTTATATTGTTTTATTTATCTAAAAGTTGCACACCGAATGTGCTGAAAATTAAACATTACCATATGCCATAGCTTGAATTAATATAGCAGTTATTTCACAACTCTAAGTCAATGTATAGTACTTTCTTGAAGGTTAATAAAAATTAGACAATTAAAAAAATACAAAATGCCCAGCTACTAGATTTATATGGGAGAGTATAGTTTAAGGCTGCTGAATCTCTGCATCACCATGATCCTTGGTTAGAAAGCTGGGGGATATTGTCTTAAGGGGACTACTAAATGTTTGCCAGTGTCCTGTGATGTACTGCGAAGAGTGAGGGAGCTACGACGTGGTATTTTTCACGTACCTTCCACCCTTTTTCAGATTGCCTTTCTGGGCCTGACCTCCCATGAGAGAATCAGCCTGCAGAAGCAGAGCAAGCATATGAAACAGACGTTGTCCCTCAGGAAGACACCATATAAGTAAGTAAGACCTGTTTGGATGCTGAGTACTGTGGAAGATCCCTAGTTACTGGTTTCCTAAGCTGGTGCCCCTACCCATGGCCGTGCTGCTGTTCTATAATTTGCCATCTAGTATAGTTGACCCCCCTTTTCTTAGAGAAGCTTTAGCAATGGGGTGAGTGGTAAAGTCGTGAGCCCCAAGGTGGTAAGAATTCAAGAGTTAGTTTACTGGACACAGCACAAATAGTAAGTGACTGAAGTTTTGCCAAGGTGGGGAATCTCTCCAGTCAAGCCACATGATCACAAGGTTGTTTGTTGCTGACATGGAGTCGATGTGAGATAATTAAGTGTATGGCTGAGAGAGCCAACCACAAGGTGCTCTGTAGAGAGCGTTCACTTGTGTGCTTTGCCAGGATTTTCAGCCTGCCTTTCTATCACCAGTAATTCTTCTAGGCCTATGTTGAATGTGCCCACTTGTACCAGGGAGAAGCCAATTTTTCAGGTTTGGATTTGTTCCCCCTGGAGCATTTGGTTGTATAAAACACGTTTTCAGTTGAAAATGAGAGTATGTGTAGAAAGACCTTCATCTTATGATATGAAAGATCGGGCTTTGAAGCTTATCTCCCTGCCACTTATGGCAGGGTCTTGGAAACTGAGAGTGCTGCAGAGGTGACCCAGAGCCCTCTGGGAATTTGAACGCTCGCTGCATATCTCATGAGCAGTCTATTTTAAAGCATGCTCTTGGTACAAGATGAAACTGTTAGGCTGTTAGACAAGGGGATCAGAGACTGGGATATGACTACCATGTGTATATAGGAGAGGAGAGAAATTGACTTAATTGGGAAGAGATGGCTAAAGCAATGGGGAGTGGAGAGGAGTGTAAACTTGTGATCATTGTTTCACATTGACAGTGATAATAAAGTCCCTTTCTTTGTAGCTTAACCAGAGAAATAAATATTTACTCCACTAAACTATGGCAGCCTGTAATAGAGTTGGAATTTGAAGCTGAGCCTTGAGAGATGTGAGGCAGGGCACAATGGAGTTGGGAGGGAGGAAGGGCATTCCAAGCCCTAGAGAAGAGTCTGAATAGAGGGACACATGAGAGCACTAGAGCACGTTTGCTGAGTGATGGCAGCATCAACTAGAGGAACTCAAGAGAAAACCTGAGTCCCGCCCAAACCAAAGATTTTACTTGTTTTCCTCCCCTAAGTTACTTTTACTCAGTACAGTAGTCACCCTTTCTCCATGAGGGATATGTTCCAAGAACCCCAATGGATGCCTGAAACTGCAGATAGTACTGAACTCTGTATATACCATGTTATTTCAGTCTGGTAACCCAACAGGCAGGTAGTGTAGACAGAGTGGAAACACCAGACAAAGGGATGAGTTATGTCTCAGGCAGACAGAGCCGGATGGCATGAGATTTTATCATGCTCCTCAGAACGGCATGCAATTTAAAGTTTATTAATTGTTTATTTCTGGAATTTTTCATTTTAATATTGTTGGGCTGCTGTTGACCACGGGTGACTGAAACTGAAACCAAGGGGAAGGAGACACTACTCTAACTAGCTTTTCAGCCAGGCCCTATACATTTCTAGCATGTGTCCCCACTGCCACCCCGTCAACTCCACATAGCCTTCTTCCCAGGAAGTTGCCCTCTGAATAGTGTTGGTCCTTTACTGGCAGCAATGCCATCATCCCCATGCAGAACACAATCTTCTAAACAGCAACGCAGTCATCCTCATGGACAGGTGTGTTTTGATGTGTGTAAGGGATTGGGTTAGGCACTTAAAAGATAGAGCATATGCGTAAAAATGAACATTTCTCGTAACTGGAATAGATAGTAGTACTTCCGAAATTTAATGGAGAAAAAATGATGCCTAAGACAGTGTAGTCAGGAAAGCTCCAGTGGAAATGTGGACGTTGGCCTGGGCCTTGAGAACTGGTAGGACTTGAAAGGATAAGGGGGTTCCTGAGCTAAGTGCAGAGCACAGTGTGCGTTCCAGGCTCACACAGCTATGATCATGGGAAAAATAGAGCCAGAGTAGCTGGAGCAGGAGATTCATAAAGATGCACAGAGGAGCTAGAACTTGAGGGATACATTGTATAGAGCCTTAAATACAAAGAGGAGGATTGTTTATTGGAGCCTCTAAGGAGAGGAGTATCTTTAAAGGGTTTTGATTGGGAGGTGAGGGGCTATGACTGTTTCAGGGTTTTTGGAGGACAACAGTCTGCAATATGCAAGATGAATTAAAAGGAATTGAGACAGAGAATTCATTTAGAGAGTTACTTATAAGGTTTAGGGAGGCTGGGCGTAGTGGCTCATGCCTGTAATCCCAGCACTTTGGGAGGCCGAGGTGGGCGGATCATGAGGTCAGGAGATTGAGACCATCCTGGCTAACAAGGTGAAACCCCTGTCTCTACTAAAAAAAATACGAAAAATTAGCCGGGCGTGGTGGTGGGCGCCTGTAGTCCCAGCTACTCAGGAGGCTGAGGCATGAGAATGCCATGAACCTGGGAGGTGGAGCTTGCAGTGAGCCGAGATGATGCCACTGCACTCTAGCCTGGGCAGCAGAGCAAGACTCCGTCTCAAAAAAAAAAAAAAAAAAAAAGGTTTAGGGAAAATCCCATCTTGTTGATTACAGTTGTTCTGGCCTATGTGGCCTTTGAGGTAATCAAGGTCTGAATTAGGGAAGTAGGAATAGAAAGAAAGAAACTTATTGATGTCAGTGGCCAGTCCACTAAGTGGGGAATCCAAAATGAAGTGACGACGAAAAACCCAATTAAGTGGCTGAGCGAGCAGAAGCCAGGAAATCTCAAAATACAGATTCAGGTCCAGAAATAGACTTCAGTTTTAAGGTCCCAGAAGCCCAGGAACTATCTGATCTACCCCTGGATTTCTGCAAGATGTTCAAAGGACATTGTATATTATAGATTCTCCATAAATATTTGTCCAGCTACACAGGAAATATAGTAAGACATGTTCTCTTTTTTTTTTCTTGGCAGTCTTGGATTCATGCAGAACCTGGCAGATTTCTTTCAGTGTGGCTGCTTTGGCTTGGTGAAGCCCTGTATGGTAGATTGGACATCACAGTACACCATGGTCTTTCACCCAGCCAGGGAGAAGGTTCTTCGCTCAGTATGAAGAAACGCAACCCAAAACTCTCAATCTGATTTGTTTTTGTTAATGTTGATGCCCTGTAGTTTGAAAGTGAAGTAAAGATTTAGAGTTCACCTAAGTCCAAAGGAAAACACATGGTTTTTAAAGCCATTAGGTAAAAAAAGTTCTCAATAAAGGCATTACAATTTTTTAGGTTTAGAAAGATGGACTTTTCTGATAAATTCTTGGCAGACATCTAAAAAAAAAACCGTATTTTTCACAAGAAAATGCAAGTTACTTTTTTTGGAAATAATACTCACTGATTATAGATAAAATGGAGTATTTTCAGATACTATATTGGCTGTTTCAAAATGGTACTATTCTTTAAACTTGTAATTTTTGCTAAGTTATTTCTCTTTGTTGTATCTATAAATATGTAAAAAATATTTAAATAGATGTACCTGTTTTGCTTTCACACTTAATAAAAAATTTTTTTTTGTAGTTGAGACTTGGTTTCTGACACTTAACACTTCTAGAGTCTTAAATTAAGATGTACATAGGACACAAATTAGTTCACAATTCCAGGAATGAGTTGAGATTATGATTAATACCAGTAAGCAAGATTTAATTTGGTTTTTCATCTTACTTAGAAAATAGAACTTAGAAAGTCTTAAATATTAATTACAACTTTACTGAGTACCCTCAAAATATTAGACTGGTATGACTATAATTACTAATTTCCCTTGTTCTACAGGAAATGCTAATTCAACTTTAGTATAGTATTTATACACTCCTGGGCATGGCACCTTCCTGCCGAGCAACCTCCCTCGGGTTCCTATTGCTCTTGGGGTAAAAGCAAAAATTCTCATTGTGACCTACAAAGCCTTGAAGCATATAATCCTGTTTTGTTTAGCAGTGTCAGTGGATCATGTTGTACTCTAATCATGTTGGCCTTTCATTTCAAGGATCCATTCTTTCTTCTACCCGAGATAAGAGATGCAGATAAGGAAACTAAAGCCAAAGAAGTTTTTATCTTCTCCAGGGTCACAGAGATACCAAATGGGGCTGCCACTTTACAGTCACAGTCACCTAGAATATCGCGTGACACATAATATTTGTTCAAAAAATATTAGAATTTGTTGAACCAATTTCAGGGTTTTAAGCAAGAGATGATGCTATCAGAATTGTGTTTGAAGACTGTGCTTCTCAATTGGGGTACAGAAGAGCTTTTTCAAGGTATATTCTCTTTCTCCCTTCTTCTCTCACCAACTCCTACTAAGTTAGTATCGTGGCCCAAATGGTCCAGAGACATTAGATCAGAGTCACAGGGCCAGGGTGGGGGTCTAGGGCTCACAGTTTAAAATTTAGTTTCTCCATCTCAGACCTTTCAAATCAGTCTCTGGGGAGCGAGTGCTGGAATCCTAATGATTCTTACATATGCACACTACTGTTTGAGAATCATTTACTTAAGGAACCTTACCTTCTCCATTCTATACATTGTGAAAAGTTTAAGCTTGAGAATCACTGCTTAATAGGTATGCAGTTGTAGTGGTAAAGAGACCAGATTCTAGGGACCCTGGGTTTGAATCTATGACCTACTAATTACTGCATAAGTTACTTTTAATCCCTTTGGGCAAATGACATAAATCTCTAGAACCTCAGTTTCCTCATTTGGATTATGTAGATAATAATAGTAAACAATTTGAAATGTCATTATGAGAATTAAATGCGTTAATGTTTAAAAGTGCTTAGAATTGTACTTGGCATATAGTAAATGTTCAATAAATGCTGGCTATTAATTGAGAAGTCTAACAGAAAACTGATTACCAGAAAGATAAGCTAGAGGTAGAGAAATGCACCAAATCCAGCCTTCCGTGCTCTGTGTTGTATGTTCTAGGGCTAGAATTCTGCAAGCCACAGTCTCCCTGCCAGATGACTTCCTGTTAAAGTCTGCCAGTAGACTGCAAGGAGGAGCAGAAAAGGGACTTATCCCATTCTTCTTGCCAGCTCTTCCTCTCAGTGTTGCTCCAACGATGGCCCTTTGCCCTGCAATGACATTTTGGAACCAATGTCTAACTTTTCTTCTTCCCAAAACCTACTTCATTGTGCCCCATTAGAAGTACTAGCAATAACCAGGCAGGCTCTCTCCTTTGACATCTGACTTCTGCCCCGGGATACTTCTTCTCTGGGCATCTGAATTATGATAACCCATCCCTTCTCTTAGTTTCCCTATTCCCAGGAGTGATAGCTGCCTCTAGCAATTACTATCTCTGTGTTAAATCAGTGTGTTCCCTTTTTACTTTTTCAAAACTAATAGCATGTGTTTAGCTAATTCTCTCTACTATATTCTCTTTATTAAAATGACTAGTGTGGTTTCTATTTTTCTGGTGAAACTTGACAGATACAGAATATTAGAAATAAGCTGTTAATGATGGTCTAGGCAGGAAGTAATGAAGGCCTGAAGCAAGATGATGACAGTGGCACAGAGGAGACCCAGCAGGCCCAGATCACAGAGTGGATGTGGGGAGAAAAAGAGGAGTCAAAGATGGCTTTGAAATGTTGAACCCAATGAATGAGAGGATGAAGATGCTACCTGAGAAATAAGGAACACAGTGTGGGGAGACTAGGTGATGAGTTTGGTGGCTGGGATCTACTGAGTTTGAGGTACTTGCAGGCTATCCAGTGGGAAAGTCTAGAAGGCAACTGGAAAGAGGCCAGGACGTGGATGGGAATCATCTGCATAGATGGATAAGATTGTCACAGGGGAGAGGTAGAAAATAGATGAAAATGGAGAGTCACCTTCCTCAAATGGAAAGATGAATGCTAAAAAGATACCAAAGATGACACCTAATGTTAACAGGCAGACTAAAAAGTGTGAGAGGAAGGAGAAGGGCAGGAGCAAAAGCTTACGGAATATGGATTTAGGGAGCTGGAGAAGGAAGAAGTAACTAAAAGGAGATCGAGTAGGAGGACGAGAAAGTAGTGTCAGCCAGAGACGGTGCCACTCCTGTAATCCTAGCACTTTGGGAGGCCAAGGTGGGCAGATCACCTGAGGTCGGGAGTTTGAGACCAGCCTGACCAACATGGAGCAACCCCATCTCTACTAAAAATACAAAATGAGCCGGGCGTGGTGGCGCATGCCTATAATCCCAGCTACTTGGGAGGCTGAGGCAGGAGAATTGCTTGAACCTGGGAGGTGGAGGTTGCGGTGAGCCGAGATTGTATCACTGCACTCCAGCCTGGGTAACGAGGGAAACGCCACCTCAAAATAATAATAATAATAATAATAATAATGATAGTATCATAGACTCAAGAGAGGATTCATCTCAGAGAGGAAGGAATCAATTGGCAGGAACTAAGGAGCAGCTTGAGCAGAAGTTGAGAATAGCAGACGAAAGACAAAAGAGTTTGTGATTAAGAGGTTATTAGTAGGGCCGGGCATGGTGGGGATTGGTGAATCACTTTAGGCCAGGAGTTCGAGACCAGCCTGGCCAACATGGTGGAAACCCCATCTCTACTAAAAATAGAAAAATTAGCCAGGCGTGGTGGTACACGCCTGTAATCCCAGCTACTTGGGAAGCTGAGGCAAGAGAATCGCTTGAACCCAGGAGGCAGAGGTTGCAGTGAGCTGAGATAGTGCCATTGCACTCTAGCCTGTGCAACAGAGCGAGACTCCATCTCAAAAAAAAAAAAAAAAAGAGGTTGTTAGTGGCCTCAGTTATTAGTGGTGATTGAGGATGGAGAGTAGAGGCAAGGAAGACTAAGGAGTCTAAAAGACTAAGGACTAAGTGGAATCTAGTCTTACAGCTTGGCTCTGAAAGGAGAGAGGAGACGGCAGTAGCTTGTGGCATAATAGCAAGGTTTAGTCTTTGTTTTATTTTAAATCCAAGACAAACCCAATCATGTTTTTCAGGGCCAGGGAAATGTGACTGTTATGCTATTTTGCCATAACTTTATTCCTTTCTTCAAATATCTATATAGCCACATTGGAGACAACAAATTTGAATCTCTTTCGCAAGTATCAAGCAAAATCTTGATCACCCTGTGACTTAGGATGGACGCTGGTGCCATGAGTGGAATCACTTGGATTTCTCACAGTCTATATTTCAGGTGTGTAGTAGTCACGGGAGCTCATGCAATAATAAATATCCTCCCAATCTCAGTGGCTTCACACAATGTTTCTTTCTCATGTCATGGTCTGTTTAGCTGTTAGCAGGTGTTCTTCCATGCAGTGACTCAAGCTGCTTCCCATCTAGTGGCTCCACCATTCCTAGGGCCTCAGTATCCACTGGACTTCTGCATCCAGACATACAGAAAGAATGGAGACTCTCCTGAAAGGTCATGGAGGCCAGGACTTCACTGGCCAAACTCAGTCAGGTGTCTCAGTGAACAGTAGGGGAGCCTGGGAAATGTAGCGGAACAGCATGCCCAAGAAGCGGAGGGGAAATACAACTATTGCTGAACCACAATAAGCTTCTTCCTTTGTTTTGTTTTTTTTCTAAACTCATTCACTCCAGTATGTAATAAACTTTTAGATTCTAGCAGCATTTGCATTTAGCCTGGCCTGTACTCTCCCCTATTTCATTCACTCAACAAATGTTTATTAGGTGTCTACTATGTGTCAAGCACTGTGAATGGCTTGACATGTCACATTCTAACAAGCAGGCAAATAGCAATTCAGAATTTCAATACGATGACATAAGTGCTATGCTGATTACATACCGGCTATGGGAGTACAGAGGTAGATTAATTCTGCCCAGGTAGTTCAGAAACAATTTGCAGAGGAGATGGCATTTGACCTGTGACTTGCTTACTAGGAGTTCACCAGGCTAAGAAGTTGGATTAGTGGGTAGAGATGGGGGGAGGTTCCCATCTTCCAGGAATTCCAGGCAGAAGGAACAGCATTAGCAAAGACATGCTGGGGTGAGGGTTCTGGGCATATTTGGAAAGCTCCGAGTCTTTGAGTGTAGCTGGAACTTGTCTGGAAGAGATTGTCTAAAGCTAAGTTGAAGGGGTAAGGCCGAGGCCAATTTGTGAAAGTCTTTATGTGATACACTGTTATGGGCTGAACTGTGTCTCTGCAAAATTTATTTGTTGAAGTCCTAACCCCCAGTACCTCAGAATATGATGGCTGCATTTGTAGATAGGGCCTTGAAAAAGGTAGTTAAGTTACAGTGAGGTCATTCAGGTGGTCCCTAATCCAATATGACTGGTGTCCTTCTAAGAAGTGGAGATTAGAACACAGACACCCACGGAGCAAAAAACGTGTGAAGACAAAGGGAGAAGACAGCCATCTCCAAGCCAATGAGAGAGGTGTCAGAAGAAACTAACACCGCTGACACCTTGATCGCAGACTTCAGCCTCCAGAAATGTGAGACGACACGTTTCTATTAAGTCACTCAGTCTGTGGTACTTTCTTATGGCAACCCTAACAGACTATTACACATCCTAAAAAGAAGGATGGAGGGGATGTA